>NC_043004.1:74671366-74836366 GCF_006345805.1 Octopus sinensis | reverse complement strand
AATAGTTAACCATCTGCCGAATGATAAAGAAGTGAAATAGAAACAGTACGTGAATTTATCAGTGGCATAATGACCCTTCTGAGATACAATGTAGTCTGATATAAGAAGTTATAAAAAGACAAACTGGTCACGACTACCATGTGTTTTACCATAAGCCTGCTAGACCAGGGCAGCCTCTGGTGCTAAACGATACTGGAGTAATCCTTGTACTCAATCCACAGACCACGGACAGTAAACATCAGTAAAGGTTTTATTTATATTATCTTCGTCCATGAAGGTTGACCATGTTTCTTGACATCTATGTGCAGAGCTGAGCAAGATTCATTGAAAAAAGGACTGGTCAGTGGTGTAGCTAGAGCGTGTGCCGCCCGGGGCAGCCCTTGTGTCATAACAGTATGCACATGTACAACATGGAACCTTCGCAATACTTTGTGGAATATTCCGTTTTTGTAAACAGTCACCCCCCCCCCCATAAAAGCGCTACCCGAAGCGGACTACCCCGGTCTCCCCATCTAGACTTGCAGTTGCATGAACGTAAGTTTTCCTTGTCTTTGTCACGCCCTCCTTGGCGCTCTCTAGCACATGGTGCCTCAGGCTATTGCCCGAGTTGCCAGTACCTTGATCTGGCCCTCGTCAGTACACACACGATCGAGAGTTTCATTTCTTGTTCAATGTAAGCACAAAACGTGAGATCATCTATGTATGAGTGCAACATGACAATTGTCATTATTTACAAAATACTTTAACAATGAAATGCTGACTCTTAACAGCTTTCTTTTTATTAACTTGTAATCATGTTCAATACTTACTTTACATAAAATACCTGTTTTGTAAAAACCAAAATACAAATGGGGTACGTGCACAGAAACCTATCAATCGAACCATGACATCCTAGTTGGGGACTGATATCATACCCTTCAGCTGGTATAATGTATTTAAAAAATTATAAAAAAATCTATGTATAAGTACATTTAGAATATAATCTATTTTATGAAATGTAAATGTATAATGTGTTTAGACTTCGGTTCCATCTCCAGGCTGTTCCATTTTATAGATGCAAATATAAAGATATTCTGAAATCTGAAAAATCCAGGAGTTGTAAATAATTGATTGGAACCTTCTCAATCAATTATTTTCTTAGCAATCAATTGATTTTAATTGGAATACAGGCCAATCAATTATTGCAATTTGTTGCAATTAATTGTCAGTTATTTTACTGAACGTAAAAACATCATATATTTTGGAGTGTTAGCTTCGATTTAGATAAGAACTAAAATGATAAGAAAATAAAAGGCACGTCTTATAGTTTCAAAAAACATGATTATCAGAAGACGTTCAAAGATCAATTTTATTGATTTAGAATAGGAAACAAACAACATTATACTCTACATTGTACAGAAGTTGAAAAACAAATAAATTGAAAGCCTATAATTGAAAGAGTTTCTCAAAGGAGTAACACATTTAAAATGTTCTAATATAGCAAAAGGTCACGAACGATTTCAGATTTTTGAAACTAGTTCTTCATCCCAGAAAGCGCGATTGACGTTTAGAAATAATTGCTTTTCTAAATTCATTGGCGTTAATTATTGCCGAAAAATCATTAAAAGCGTAACCTGCTGAGCTGAAGAAATGTTCCAGGATGTTGGACATTGGTAACAAAAATCTACAGTTCAGATATTGCTGAAATGAAATTTTATCTTTTTTGTGTTTTTTCAAACAAGTTGAAGCAAAATCATCATCTTCTACAGAAAAATCAGACTGTTGCGACATGACTGTCACCCCTTTCAGCTGATGTAGAGCAGCAGCCACTTCATCCGCAGGTAGCTCTGCTTCTGCATTTTGTAAAATTTTCACAACTCCACTTTCAAAATTTGGGCTGTGCACAATGGCTGCCGATGGAAGCAAATATTTCAAAAAATCCTCGTAAGGATACAATGCGAGAATTTCGTAAAAAAGAATTCGAGCAGCTCCCAATTCTATTTCTGTTCTTTGCAAGGCGACTGTTACTGAGCGTAACTTTCCGAAATTGTCTTTTAGAGTCTGCAGATCATTATGATCGCATGGAGACAGCAGATACTCAACCAGCTTTGGATCGCCTTGAAAAGATTCTAAAAATAGCTTGAGTTAGATGTACCTCTCAATCATGTCATGTTGCAAAGACGTTTTTTCCCGAGGTTTACTCGCAAGTTTTAATGATTTTTGCTTACCCATCAACGTTTTAATCTTATCATACAGAACTTCCTGCTTGTCTAGAATAAGCAGAAACAACTAGATTGAATTTATGAGAGGCACATCCAATCAATGTTATTCTACACAAATTCGCTATAGGTTTTTTCACTTCAGTATTACCTCCAGTAATAGCTACAACATTTTCTTAATTTTTGTTATAGAAACTTAACACATACACGACATAATCAGAAGTAGTGAACGATGTTTCATTTACCATTGGCGAAAATGCCAGCAAAATAGTGCAATAATCATTTTGATAATTGCACGAAGAAAATGCCAGAAGTCCAATGAAATGCGTCGAGCCCTTAGTCCAACCGTCGATTACTAACGAAAATTTACCTGGAAGTTCATCAGATATTTTCTTTTCCACTTCTTGAGTAAGTTTCCCCATGTATTTCTTTAAGTTCACATTTGTCATACTTTCCAAGTTTGTGCACTTACGAGTCAGTGGGTCTTCAATAAAATAAAATGGTTTTAAACCAACACATACCCTCTCAAACCACCATAAACATTTAAAACCGAGCGACTGACCAAACTAATTCTTGGTGAAAGAAAACTCAATAAAGATGGTTGTCCAGTTGCTTGTGTAGTAGAATACTCTGGTTGCTGTTTTTTTTGTATATGATACAGAAGATTTGTTCATTCAGTTACTTTTTTCTGGGTCAACTTTTTTCCGCACTTGCATTTCCATATATGTTCATTGTCTAGTTAAAATATTTTCTGAGAACTTGCTCGTTTTCACGCGGCATGGGTTACTTTAAAATAAAAGATATTTCGCCACAGTTTCAAATAGTATATACTTCGCCACTCCGCTGATGAAAATCTGATTCAGTTAATATGCTGGAGCGGAATTCAAAATACAACCGCGTTGCAGGCGAAGTTAGGATTTAATGACTTGAAGACGGAATGTGTGAATCATTCTCGACAGTCAGAACCAAGAATCACTCGGCAGCGATTATTTGACAACATACAAAATAGCCAATTCCTAAGCACGACAAAATGTATGAATCATTCTCAGCAGCCAGAACAAAGCGCCAACACAATTCCTCAAATAGTAACAGAACGCTGTATTTGCCAATTGAACGTCGAATGAAGTGTGAGCCATTTGAAAAACTTTCGCTGACAATGTTGCAATTAACTGTAATTAATTGCAATTAATTGATATGATAGCAATCAATTGTTTTAATTGGCAGTACGACTCCAATAAATTAATTAGACCAATATAATGCGATTAATTTTTCATCAATTAATTTTTTACAACCCCTACTTACAACATGTTCAGTCCTAGAAATTTCGAATCGGATTCTCAAATGTTTTTACACACACACACACACACACACACACACACACACACACACCACACACACATACACACACACACACACACACGCACACACACACACACATACACACACACACACACACACGCACACACACACACACACACACACATATGCGCGTGTGTGTGTGTGTATGTATAAGTATGTATGTACACACGCACACATACAAACACATATATGTATGTATCGATAGATAAGATATATGTACACGTATACGTATACAATATGTACACTATCGGAAAAAATATTACTCAATAACATAGTAGAGCTTAATAAAATATTTTATTTGAGTTGAGTGATATATATTCTTTTATTCTTTTACTCGTTTCAGTCATTTTGACTGCAGCCATGCTGGAGCACCGCCTTTAGTCGAACAAACTCATTCTTTGTAAGCCTAGTACTTATTCTATCGGTCTCTTTTGCCGAACCATTAAATTACGGGGAAGTAAACACTCGAACATTGTTGCCAAGCGATGGTGGGATGACAAATACAGACACACAAATATATACATATATGTGTTTATACGACGGGCTTCTTCCAGTTTCCGTCTGTCAACTCCACTCACAAAGCTTTGCTCGGCCCGAAGTTATAGTAGAAGACACTTGCCCAAAATTCTCCGCAGTGAGATTGGACTTAGAATCATGTGGTTGGGAAGCAAGCTTCTTTTATTCATTAAATTGGCCATAAAGGCCTTACGAAGAAAGGAAGTTGCGAGCTGGACAAGGACATAATGAGATGAAATGGTAAACGATATGATAATAATGAGGGCAACAGCAACGCCCGCCGATTGTTGTTTACCTGAGTACATTGTTCTTATAAGTATCATATTGAGGCAACAAACCTCTTACGTAGTAAGACATCAAGGAGGCAATAAACCTTTTGCATTGAGAACAAGAAAGCCATAGTGAGGTAGTGAACCTCTTACACAAGTCAATTATAAATCAATGAAACAATACAAATGAGGCACTAAGCCTCTTACTTTAATTAAGTATAAATCTTCCTGCCTGACTAGACTTCTTGCCTTGGTCAAACACCTGGACGGTGTCAAGTCCCGCCGCTTTAATGCAAAATTAAAAGTGCCCGACGGGAAGGAGTTCATTATCCTGCACAGATCCGTTTCTCATATGCTCTCCGCAGCCACCTGCGAAGGCCAGTCAGGGTCCTCCGTGCAGGATAGAATCCCCTCCCTTCGGCCTTTCCTTTTAAACCTCTTAATGAAGTTTTCTATTGTCCCTCCCTTATGGAAGAAGACCACAAACTCCTCCTCCACAGCATGGGAAGGATCTACAGTTTCCACCTTCGGTGGCACAACTCCCACGGAAGGTACTTCGAGACACGCCGGCATTGTATCACAAACCGTCGAGAAGCAAGCTTCTTACCATACAGTTACTCCTGCACCTTCAAGACATTTTATAAGCATTACCCACTGTTCTTGTCTCCGTGGCCCCAAGGCCATATTTAGTTCGACTGTTCGTCTTCGTCCACCGTCCTAAATCATACGCTGTGTTGTTTTGCTTGTTTTGTTTTCTTTTATTTACTCTTATCCCTAATTCTCCGTAAGAAAACATTCTTTTAGGGGCACCGCCAATTGGAAATTACTCAGTCTTACCGTTAAGGGTGCGAAACTGAATTATACCAGTTGGTCGATAACTGATGAAAATTACGAACCTCCTGTTTGTGTTCCCATCATTTTTACATCCAGTATACGTTACATTGTTTGTTTATACATTTTTCACACACGCATACACAAACACACACACATACACACACATACGTGTGTGTATGTGTGCGTGTGTTTGTGCATTATGTGTGTGTAATTGTAAAATTTAAATTTTCAAAATTTATATTTCATTTATCTTTCTTTTGGTCGATGCTTGTCAAAGAGATCCACTAAGTTGCAACAGATGTTCTCATTATAACTTCTGTCATGATCGATAGTTGTAATTGATTGAAAACTGACAGAATCAATAAACAATCTGATTAATTAGATATCCTAAAAGAGAATATGACCTGAACAACAAAATTTGACTAAAAAGAAAGAACAACAGTGCTGCTCTATTTAAACAATATTCTATCTGAAAAAGAATGAGTCCTAGGGTGGATTTGTTCGACTAAATGCGGTGCTCCAGCATGGCCACAATCAAATGACTGAAACAAGTAAAAGGTAAAAAAGTAAAAGTATGCAAGTGCTATCAGTCGAAAGCTCCGCATACCGGAAACAATCAAGTGTTTGGAGTTATCAAGATGTAGAGGATTTGTCAGACACAGTGTGAGGCGACTGCTGTTATCGTTAGGCCTAACTCATCGTAGGTAAATAACACCATGAACGATATCCAAACTACAGTGGAAATGGCTAGCCACTGGATTTGATTAAAAAGAGGCGATGAGCGATGGCTAGAAGAATATTGAGCTATTTGATAACCAGTTGATCTAGCAAGCGGGGCCTCATGTCAGTGAGGGGAGCCGGTGTGCAATGATGCCGTTGTGAGTTAGGCCCCGAAACGGTGCGCGTTCTCTCCTGATACGCTTGCTGGCTTCCGGTATACGGAGCTTTCGACTCGTAGTACTTGCATGTCCAAGTTGTTTGCAAAACATCTAAGTTACAGGGACGTAAACACACCAACACTATTTTCCAAGCGTTGACTGGGGGTACAAACACATACACAAATGCACACACACACTCACACGTATATATAAATGTATAAGGGTGAAAAGGAACACACGAGTTGATATATATGAAAAAACAAGTAAAAAATAGAAAATGCTAAAATAATTTTATAGTGAACATTTCAGTACCGGTTTCGGTCATTTTGAGACCTTTTCAACTGTAACGATTAAATAATTAAATTTAGAAAAATTAGAAGAAAAGTTTTTTTAAAAGAATATTTCTATAGTAGTGTTCAGATTTAAGTGGCATTCTGCCTTTCTCTGACTCCCTTGTTTGCACTTGTGTGTTCGAGGTAGTTGTGAGCTCTTGGTAGGGTAGTAGAGAGAAGGCTGGTGAGGAAAGGGGGGTGGGAGAATCTGGGAGTGCCCTGATGGTCGTATTTTGAATGGTCAGTGGCGGCTGGCAGTCTCAGTTCAATTCAGGAGAATATTTATATTGACAGGCTTCTTTATAGAATTAGCGTAGGTGTTATACTAAAAAACATTAGTGACAAACTTAAGGGGTAGGGGGTGGAGAAGAAGAAGAAGAAGAAGAAGAAGAAGAAGAAGGAGAAGGAGAAGGAGAAGATGACGATGATGGTGATGGTGGTGATGATTATGACGACGATGATGATGATAACGATGATGATGATGAAGAAGAAGAAGAAGAAGAAGAAGAAGGAGGAGAAGGAGAAGATGGTGGTGATGATGGTGGCGATGATGATGATGCCGATGATGATGATAACGATGATGATGAAGAAGAAGAGGAAGAAGAAGAAGAAGAAAAAACAGAGAAGGGAGAATATGAATGGGTGTAAATATAGCTATGAAGGGGCTGATTAGTAATGGATTCTATGGAGTGTAGTATTTGTGTGTGTATATATATATATTTTTTTTTTTTTTTTTTCTTTTATTCTAAAGTTGAGGTATATTAATTGTTTGTCGTAGACCCGTTAAGAAGTGGCTTGTATTTTGTAATAAAGAGATTTTCTTTACTTATTCGTTGTCTCGAGGTTGTATCGTCCCTAAATTGGTAGAGGGGGAAAATTCTGAAGTTTGGTGTTTTTTTGTTGGCGCAAGTATCTATGTGTTGGCTAAAAGCTATTTTTCTGTTTTGGGGAATTTTTATCTGGGATCTGTGCAGGGCCATTCGTTTACGCAAACCATTTTTTGTTTGGCCTATGTACTGCTCTTGACACCCGGAGCAGGTTAGTGAGTATATTAGGTTCTCCGGAGCACATGTGAAGTTGCTTTTCACTGTAAAACGTTGTCCCTGTTTGAAGGAGAACTCAGAACCCTCGATTAGATAGTCGCATATCCCGCAATTGGGTCTTCCACATTTTTTTACTGTCGGCTTCTGTGTTGAAGAGTGAATTCGGGCTTGTGTAAGGAGACTTTTCATGGATCTAGGCTGTCTTTTGCTTTTTATGATCGTGTGTGTTTGGAGGATTGTGTTCATTCTGTGGTCTTTTTTTAGGAGGGGTATGTTGTGGAGGATGGTGTCGAAGGCTTCGTTATTGAGAGGGTTGTGTGTGGAGATGTATGGTAAGGCTTTTGGTTGTAAGTTTTTCTTTGATTTGGGATGTCTCAGTTCCTTGATGTTAAGTTGAAGGGCACGTTGAATGCATTTGTCAATAAGTGAAGGTGGATAGTTCCTGGTGATTAGGGTATCTTTTAGTTCTTGTAGTCGTGTGTCTCTGGTGTTTGCGTTAGAGACTATAGTGCATATCCTTTTTGCTAGATTGAAGGGGATATTTGTGATAGAAGGGGTTAAATTCATCCTGGAAAATAACTTCTTCGCCTTCAATGACAACTTCTACCGACAAAAATCGGGGACTGCGATGGGTACACGAATGGCCCCCTCCTTTGCCAACCTAGTCATAGGATACCTAGAGATCAGTCTGTATCGTAAGGTTCTAGAAAGATATGGCAGCCCTTTCTCCATCTACATAGAAAACAACTGGAAGAGATATCTAGATGACTGTTTCATCCTTTGGCATAAAAATATAGAAAAACTCATAGAATTCCAGAAAATTTTAAACGGACTGGACGTAAACATCCAATTCACGATGGAATATAGCCAACAACAACTCCCCTTCCTCGATATCCTCATTAAGAAAGCTAATAATATAATAGAAACAGACATATACTATAAGCCTACAGACTCTAAGCAATATCTTCCATTCAATTCATGCCACCCCAGACACACCAGGATGAATATCCCCTTCAATCTAGCAAAAAGGATATGCACTATAGTCCCTAACGCAAACACCAGAGACACACGACTACAAGAACTAAAAGATACCCTAATCACCAGGAACTATCCACCTTCACTTATTGACAAATGCATTCAACGTGCCCTTCAACTTAACATCAAGGAACTGAGACATCCCAAATCAAAGAAAAACTTACAACCAAAAGCCTTACCATACATCTCCACACACAACCCTCTCAATAACGAAGCCTTCGACACCATCCTCCACAACATACCCCTCCTAAAAAAAGACCACAGAATGAACACAATCCTCCAAACACACACGATCATAAAAAGCAAAAGACAGCCTAGATCCATGAAAAGTCTCCTTACACAAGCCCGAATTCACTCTTCAACACAGAAGCCGACAGTAAAAAAATGTGGAAGACCCAATTGCGGGATATGCGACTATCTAATCGAGGGTTCTGAGTTCTCCTTCAAACAGGGACAACGTTTTACAGTGAAAAGCAACTTCACATGTGCTTCGGAGAACCTAATATACTCACTAACCTGCTCCGGGTGTCAAGAGCAGTACATAGGCCAAAAAAAACTAGTTTGCGTAAACGAATGGCCCTGCACAGATCCCAGATAAAAATTCCCCAAAACAGAAAAATAGCTTTTAGCCAACACATAGATACTTGCGCCAACAAAAAAACACCAAACTTCAGAATTTTCCCCCTCTACCAATTTAGGGACGATACAACCTCGAGACAACGAATAAGTAAAGAAAATCTCTTTATTACAAAATACAAGCCACTTCTTAACGGGTCTACGACAAACAATTAATATACCTCAACTTTAGAATAACAGAAAAAAAAAAAAAATATATATACATACACACACAAATACTACACTCCATAGAATCCATTACTGATCAGCCCCTTCATAGCTATATTTACACCCATTCATATTCTCCCTTCTCTGTTTTTTTCTTCTTCTTCTTCCTCTTCTTCTTCATCATCATCGTTATCATCATCATCGGCATCATCATCATCGCCACCATCATCACCACCATCTTCTCCTTCTCCTCCTTCTTCTTCTTCTTCTTCTTCTTCTTCATCATCATCATCGTTATCATCATCATCGTCGTCATAATCATCACCACCATCACCATCATCGTCATCTTCTCCTTCTCCTTCTCTTCTTCTTCTTCTTCTTCTTCTTCTTCTTCTTCTCCACCCCCTACCCCTTAAGTTTGTCACTAATGTTTTTTAGTATAACACCTACGCTAATTCTATAAAGAAGCCTGTCAATATAAATATTCTCCTGAATTGAACTGAGACTGCCAGCCGCCACTGACCATTCAAAATACGACCATCAGGGCACTCCCAGATTCTCCCACCCCCTTTCCTCACCAGCCTTCTCTCTACTACCCTACCAAGAGCTCACAACTACCTCGAACACACAAGTGCAAACAAGGGAGTCAGAGAAAGGCAGAATGCCACTTAAATCTGAACACTACTATAGAAATATTCTTTTAAAAAAACTTTTCTTCTAATTTTTCTAAATTTAATTATTTAATCGTTACAGTTGAAAAGGTCTCAAAATGACCGAAACCGGTACTGAAATGTTCACTATAAAATTATTTTAGCATTTTCTATTTTTTACTTGTTTTTTCATATATATATATATACATACATACACACACACAGGGTGGAGCAGAGAGGACTGACGTTTATGAAAAAGTCGCAAAATCATTAATATTAGCTGCAAACAAATTTTATTGACATTAGTGCGTTCGTTTTGAATTAACATTTGTCAAAATCAAGTGAGGAAAACAACATCCATCATGTGGTGTCCGTTTTCATTGGTGCATTTCTGATAGCGTTCTTGGAAGTTGACCGCGAGTGGCGCCCCCACCGGTTTCCTATTCATTAGTGTACCTCGTGTACGAAGTGCATTCACTCAACGTAGTGTTACAGTTGGGAACAGCCTGATTTCGGTGAATGTTGAAGTGGCGCCAAAAGTCCCGCTGAACTGCTATGGCAGACTCGTTATACTTCTCGTAACTGTCGTAGGCAATCACGCTATTATCTATCGTTGACAGCGCCATGGCTTCACTTGAAAAGAAAAAAAACTTAGACACCACAGACCAAATTGTACCTGTCTGACCTACTTTGTATATATACATACGACGGGCCTCTTTCAGTTTCCGTCTACCAAATCCACACATGAGGTTTTGGTTAGCCCGAGGCTATAGTAGAAAACATTTGTCCAAGGTGCCGCACCATATATGATCATTATTATTATTCCGCTCTTTGTGACTTAAAGTTTCGCAGGCTTCTAACTGATGCTGTTCTCCTTCAGGCTCAGATTACCGAATGAAGAAATATAGGAAGATGGCTACTGGAAGATGACTGCTATTTGTTAGAGCAGATCACATGAGATTGTTAGAAGTAAGATTAGAAAGGATACATTAGATACATTAGATACATTAGAAAGGAACATTTTTTGAACAGCTTGGCTGGACGGGAAGGTGGCGGTGTCATGGTGTCTGTTGGGCCTCTGTGGGAACTTGAAAGCAAACAGAACCAGGACCGGCTGGAGAAAATATTTCTCTGTGTACCAGGCGTATGAGTACGTGGATGTAGGTGTGTTATTGGTTGTATGAGTATGTGTGTATATACATATGTATGTATGTGTGTATGTGTGTGTGTATGTGCGTGTGTGCCTACGAATACGTGTGTTAGTGCATTCTGTATGCGCGTGCGCGAGCGTGTTAAGGATGCATGTAAGGGCAAGTGTGTGTAAGGATGTACATTCTTGCATTTGTTTATAAACGTACGTGTGCCTGCTCGTTTGCCTGAAAAATATCTGCGCGCATGCGTGTGGTTTTGTCTTGTGTCACTCGTGTGTATATACGTAAATATATATATATATATATATATATATATATATATATATATATATATATATATATATATATATATATATATATATGAATATATATATATATGAATATATTCATGTTTTTGGCATTAATGCGTGTGGGTGGGATAGATGTATATTAGCGTAGTTGCGTCAGCATTGCCGGGATGGGGTAACAGGCGTTGGTTTGAGGTGGGGATGTGGGGGGGATGAGAAAGGGGAAGTATTCGTAGAGGTGTGTCTATGTATGTAAGCGTGTATGTGTGTGTGTTTATGTGTGCGCGTATAGGTCTGTGTAGATAAATCTATCCCTTTGTGGGTGAGTTTGCGTGCCACACCATTATTGTGGAAGTGAATATAGGTATACAGGGGCTGTAACGGTTTGGAGGGGTTGGTCTGCAGTCTGCGTAAGCATCGTTGGATAAGAAATCTATCCAACAATGCCTACGGGCAGCCAATGGTTTGAAGTTGATCAGGAGGTAGTAATAAGATAGTTCGTATTTCTTGCTAATAGATAATGTAGGTTGGTGGACGATGTGCAATATTCCACGGAGACAGTTGGCAGTTGCGGGTACAATATGTGTAGGGTTAAATCTGTAGACTATAGCCCTTGAGAGGTAAGATCGTCCTAGAGGGCAGCTGGTAGCATTTCAGCCGTTACGAGTCCGGGTTAGAGACGGTGCAGGTGCATGTTTGCATCTATTTTACACGTATAATGTTAGATGCGATTTTATCTAAGTAGGAGTAGCGCATCTTGATGTTATGTGGGTTGGAAAGCGTATAGTACTTGTAGCCCCCGAAGAAATACTTCATAATCAACGACAGGAAATTCCCATCTAGTTGGTGAAAACTTTTAAGTTACATGGAAGGTTGACTATCTTTCCCTTTTTGCTCCTCTTCAAGTGCGAATTTCCTTCACATATGGTAGCTTCTCAGTAAACCAACTCGTCGCCAATGCATTATTGTAGTGGGGAGGGGTCTTGGATATGGAGAAAGCTTGAATATTCTGCTAACGCCTGAAACTGGATTGGGCTTCTAGCTACAGTGGGAGTCAGGGTGGTGATAGAAACTTATGTGGAAGTACACAGTTTCTTTTTTGGCCTCCTTGTAAGGGTATAACTTGTCCGTTTCCTGGTTTAGGGTCACCTTTAGGAAATTGAGCGAGGTCAAGTTGGCAGGAACTGTTATGGACAGCCAAATTCTGTGGATATTTTTGTCTGTGAGTGCGTTGTTTCCCTTCTTTTTCCCTTTACCACTTGTATTTCGATAAAATGATGCATGATGTAATTTTATAAAAATAGGAACGCAGGATCTCCTCGCTTATATTTCGAATTTCTGTGTTTCTGGATTTTATTCAATTTCTGTGTTTCTGCCTTATATTTTCTTTCATTTTACATTTTGAACCTGACGAATGAAGACGATCTAATGAAATATTGTTGAAACCGTGAAGTAAAGACTCTATTACAAACCGAGTCCTGCTCCGCTTATTCTTTACTATTATTACAAGTTCGATGTAACCGACAAGCACCAACCACTCTCAACAAAATTTCAGGCCTTGTGCATATAGAAGAAAGGATTATTACTATTATTATTATTATTATTATTATTATTATTATTATTATTATTATTATTATCATCATTGTTGTTGTTGTTGTCGTTGTTGTTGTTGTTGTCTTTTATTATTTTATTTGTTTCAGTCATATGACTGCGGTCATGCTGGAGCACCGCCTTTAGTCGAACAAATCGACCCCAAGGCTTATTCTTTGTAAGCCTAGTACTTAATCTATCGGTCATTTTTGTTGACTCGCTATGTTACGGGGCACATAAACAGACTAGCATCGGTTGTCAAGTGATGGTGGGGGGATAAACACATATACAAACATATACATACATAATACATACATACATACATACATAGATACATATACCATGGGCTTCTTTCAGCTGTCATCTACCAAATCCGTTGACAAGGCTTTGGTCGGTCCGAGGCTATAGTAGAAGACACTTGCCCAGGATGCCACACAATAAGCAACATGCTAATTTTGAATATCTCAGTCATTCTGTTGCACTTGGTGGTATTCATGTTCAATTGTTTAAAGCGGAGTAGAATAATTGCAGCCTGAAATTCCGGTCCTAAATTTTAACTGTGCATAGTCCTTCAGTATATAATCAGAAATATAATTAACATATTTAATATATAATTAGCATATAATTAGCAATATAATTAACCTGGCTGTACTAAAACTCCATAATTGATTAGCTCATAGAATTAATGAGGAGGGAGAGTATATTTCACGCGTTGGAGAGTGTGATATGGTAACATGTAAAAGGATTTTGCTACTAGTTTTTGGCATCTCTATAGTCACAAAGAAACGTAGACACTCCCTTGGTCTTATCGCACAAGATCCAGAGGAACAGCGACGAAGTATTAGACAGGGAATGAGAGCAGGCTATACTCACACTCATTTCACCCGCGTAAGATGAAACTATGTAATGAAGGATTCAACACATCAAATGTCAAGGGATCGAAAGAACGATCTTATGATGTTCAGATGAACCTACCAACCACCAAGCCATGCCCCTACATGAGGTTTATGCAGACATGAAAATAATTACTTATAAAATACATTTGCTTCTCTCTCACTCAGCATCTCTTTTTGTATCTGTGCCTATACGTGTTCCTTTATCATCTCGAATGTACTCACAAGTGCTCAGTATGTGTGTTGATACGCACTGCCTGTTGTATTTCATTAGAAAACTATTCAATTGCGATGAAAACTAGAAAATTAATGAGTAAAGAATAAGTGCAAAAGAACCGTAGTAGCAGACATTTTGACATTTGACATTTTATTTCCACATACTAAACATAGCGGCAAAAGAGGGTCTTGGGTTCCAGTCCATGTGAAACCAAGGCTTAAATAACTTGCATCGTACTTTCGAGTAGGCTGCGGTTTCAGTTTCTTATTTGCTTCACTTCAGTTTTGCTCACTTCTAGGTTCACATTCATCAACATCACACTTCTTTTTAATAAGAAACCTACCCATTTTGTATGGGTTTAGATTTTTGCAAGTGAAAACAACAACACTTCCACTCTGAACGCCTGTTTAACACAATAAAAATACCACGTCTGCTACCATCGCCTGCAAGTACCACACTACCGCCTGCAAGTTCCACACTGCCGCTTGCTTGGCTGTTGTAGAGTCGTTGAAATCTCGTTTAAAACATGTTTGCAACGCGTATCGAACCTACGTGCAGGCCTGAAGCTAGCTGTTTGTTGCAAAGAAGAGTGCTGTTGTTATTCTTTTTGCCTTGACGGAAATACAAGTATATCCATCATGTTAACGTAATGGTGGACAGGTCAGTTTTAGCTTCCCTACTATTATAATGTAAACCTTTTTGAAGTCATAATATTCTGTGCGTGTATACCAATATTCCACTGAACTTTTTAATAATTCCTTCTGGAAATTATCTTGAGAATGTATAATATATTTGTTGTAATCTTTTCTGCCCAATATTTCAATGAACTTGTTAAACTTTTTTATGTTCTTAACATGCTCTTGTCACCAAAGAATGTATATATATGTATTGTAGTACTCTGTGTCAACCAATATTCTGTGCGTGTTTGAAAGTACAGATACAATACCAATATCCTACTGAACTTTTTAATAATTCCTTCTGGAAACTATCTTTAACATGTTCTTGAGAATGATTATTTATGTTGTAATCTTTTGTGCCCAATATTTTAAGGAACTTGTTAAACTTTTTTATGTCCTTAACATGTCCTTGTTACCAAAGACTGTATATATGTAATGTAGCATTTTGTAACAACAAATAATTAAAGCAACCAAACTTCTACATGTTACTTTTGACAATCTTTTTCCAAAGAGTGAAACCGGTAAAGTAAATAAACATTTTTTAAAATTGCCTTTTCAAACCTTCTTTCGTATATAATTCCACTCGTGCGGTACCCTACAATTCCACTTTATTATATATGTATATATATATATATATATATATATATATATATATATATATATATATATATATATATATATATATATATATATATTCCAATAATAATATTAGGGAGTACTTATATATTGATCATTCATTTTTATACATTTTGAGATCTAGTTATATGTTTTATAAAAATATATTTTATTTGTTATTCATGTTTTGGTTTATGTCTATCACTGTTTGAGTTGCATAATAGTGGTTTTATCTCTAATGTATATTTTATATATATATATATATATATATATATATATATATATATATATATGGTATTTTTATGCCATCTTATATTCTTTTCAAATTTTTGGAAATGTTAGTAATTATATATATATATATATATATATATATATATATATATTACAAGGTTTTTAAATAAATGTACATATTATAGAAATATTTATCTTACTTTTTAGACCTTAATCTTTGCTTTGATTCAATAGAATATTTATACCGGACGATAGCTGAATTTTATTAAAGATTCATTGTTGAATAGTTTTACTATGACCGCCTTAACATTATGCTAGAAATAAGCATTATGGGGTTTCTTTTTATATAAAAGTTCCTCATCTTATGACGTCCATTGTTTTATCTATCCTTCTTCTCTTACTGAATCCTGAAATCCTTTTCAAAATTTCTGTTAATAGGTAAATTTTACTAAGTTTAGATGCACATTTTCCATTATATATAAGTCCTACCTCTGGTCGCATGCTGTAGTGCTGAAAGGGAAAGTGAATCGAGGGCGAATCGAAGTAAAGTAGACACCCCCGACAACGATGCTATCTCTGATACCCCTTATTCTGCTTGTTCCCTAATTCCCGCCCCTCAAACTTCACAGCTCAGCATCGTCTATACCAACTCGTGCTCCTTATTTCCTAAGTTCAGCGAATTATTTACACTGGCCATGCATGATTCCCCAGATGTGATAGCTACCACCGAGACTTGGCTGACTCCAGCAGTAAAGGACTCGGAATTCCACCTACAGGGCTACACCCTCTTCAGATGTGACAGAGAAAAAGGGCGAGGTGGAGGTGTTGCTGTGTATGTTAAATCTGATCTCAAACCGTCCAGCGGTATTCTACCCACTAATGCTCAACCTACAACAAAATTCGATGCCGTCTATTGCAAGCTTAGCCTATCCGGGTTTTGCCTGCCCGTGTTAGCTGTCTACAGGCCGCCTCTTGCCGACCCCCAGGACGATGCTCATTTACTCGAAGCGATAAGATTCGTTTCAGCTTCTCATGACTGTTTGATATTAGGAGACTTCAACGCTCCCACGATCGACGGGCCCGCATCAATTTGTACATCATATTCCCGGTTCAGCCGGGCCCTTCTTGACGTGGCTGAAGATTGTTTTCTATCGCAACATGTTGAATATCTGACAAGGCATCGGTCTGGGCAGCAGCCATCTATGCTGGATCTGGTATACTCCCGCTATCCAAGATCAGTGTCAGGCTTATCTGTGTGCGCCCCTCTTGCCAAGAGTGATCACGTGGTCCTGAAGTTCGACATGCACACAACATTTTCTACGCCCACGACTACTTCGCTGCCACGCAGAGTATTCTCTGCAATCAATCTTGAAATTCTAACCGAGACTTCCTCGCTTCTGAACTGGCGATCTCTGATGACGATGTACTCAGTTGACGAACTATGGTCGTCCCTCAAGGCATATGTAATCTGGTTGACTGACCAAGCAGTTCCCGTTGGGCTTCCCAAGAAGAAGAAACACAAGCCCTGGGTGACGAAGAAGGTTAAACGAGAACTTAGACTCAGAGATATTGCTTGGGTTGAATTCAAAAATCTGGACTCGACTGCAGCTTTTGAGTTGTACAAAACTCAACAAGACCGAGCCGTGAAAATTGAAAAGGAAGAACGCTTCAGATATGAATACAGAATCGTGGCAAACGCAAGTCGCAATCCAAAACCCTTCTTTGCCCATGTCCAACGGAATTCCCGCTTGAACAACCGAATTGCAACGTTGGTAGACTCAACAGGCGTATCGATTAAGGACCCTTATCAGCAGAGTCAGTTATTTGCCAAGGCTTTTTCAACAATTTTCAAACAAGATGATGGTCGTGAACCCCCTCCATTTGATAGATCGGTACCTCCAATGCCTAGATTGGTCATCACTCGGGACGAAGTCGAGCGCGTTATTCAAGGCCTCGATGTCAACTAGGGTCACGGCCCTGATGGCATACACCCACAGGTTATCAAAGCGTTGTCTCCGGTCATCTGCGAACCTTTAACACTTGTATTCAACATGTCATTGGCGACGGGTGTTATACTTGCGGACTGGAGAACAGCGATAATCTGCCCAATTTTCAAGAAAGGGAGCCGCAAAGACCCGCTTAACTACCGACCGGTTTCCCTTACTTCAATAATCAGCAAGATGTTCGAAACCATCCTTAAGAAAAGTATGTTGCTCCACCTCCAAAACACAGCCTCTATCTCTGATTCCCAACACAGCTTCGTGCCGAAGAGATCATGCTTGACCAACTTACTGGTAATGGAAGAATTGGTGACGCGTATTCTGGATGATGGTGATGTTGTTGACATCGTTCTATTGGACTTTGCCAAAGCTTTTGACTCGGTTAACCACCGCCTATTACTTGTCAAGCTTCAAGCATATAGTTTCCATCCGGATATTGTACGATGGGTTGGTGCCTTCCTCTCAGATCGCTTCTTCCAAGTCCAAGTTAATGGTTCGCTGTCCGACGTCTCCAGTGCGAGCAGTGGCGTGCCTCAAGGTTCAGTGCTTGGGCCCTTATTTTTTTACTCTTCATAAATGACTTGCCCGACGACCTCACGCAACACACCCTTCTGTTTGCCGATGATGTCAAACTGGTCGCTCCTCGTGGTGATATAGATGATCTTCGTCGATGCCTCCACCAAGTTTGGAGATGGTCTAACGAATGGGACCTGTGTCTGAACGTGTCAAAGTGCTGTCATCTGCCTGTTGGCTCTTCTCCTGCAACTCAACTTGATTTCGAGCAGGGTCGTCTGCTGCTGGAGAGGACCGACCAGGTAAAGGACCTGGGTATCTTGGTGAATTCTTCCTTTTCGCCTTCGGCCCAGTGCGTTCATGCTACCAACAAAGCACGCGGAGTTCTGTTTTTGATTCGACGGTCATACGGAATGCTCACAGTAGCCATAGTCCTACCGCTCTATGTCACGCTGGTGAGACCTATATTGGAGTACGGGGTTGAAGCCTCATCTCCTTATCTCCTCAAAGACATACATCATCTCGAAAGAGTCCAGAAGCTGGCTACCCGCATGGTTCTTGGTCTCAAGCATTTGTCTTATGAAGAAAGGCTGAAGACGCTCGACATTTATTCTCTAGAAAAACGACGACGCCGTGGTGATCTCATTCTTGTTCACAACATCATAAGCGGAAAGTGTAACCTCTCGAAAGAGCTGTTCTTCACTCCTGCTCCAGAGCGTAGACTACGGGGTCACTCCGAAAAGCTCTATCTGCGACGATTTCATCTCAATCGAAGGAGAGGGGCTTTCCCCGTCCGAGTTACGGATCCGTGGAATAACCTGCCGGACGAGATAGTGAAGATGCCGACGACCGCTCGGTTCAAAGCCTCTCTTGACCAGAAATGGCCTGAACTCTTTGCATGAACACCCCTGTAAATAACTCCACGTCCCCCTACATGGCCTTGCTTTTTGCTTTTTGAGCCAAAAAATGAACTTAACTATTCTTCTGTCGCTCTAAATTATAGTAGGCTTTAGGTATTCTTTCCCTAAATTTATTCTACTACAGAAATAGCAAAAAGGAGCAATGTATTTTAGTCTCTAGTACTGATAAAAAAATTTCTAAAAAATTTAATGTAGTATCCTGTATGTAGGGAAGTCAATATGGTCATACGCATCCGAGGAGTGCAGTTTATTTCAAACTCATGTAATGTTTGCATTGATCGAGTAAATGGAGCTGCTTGAAGCGGCCGTAATGCCTGCACATCGTTATTACTTATTAGTTTTTTATACATCTAACTTCGAACTGTGCAGACAATACTGGGCAGATTTGGTGCCTCACCTTAAGTACCTAATTCAACTCAACCTCAATTATATATATATATATATATATATATATATATATATATATATATATATATATATATATATATATATATATATATACATATATATATCATAGTAGGGAATATAATTCCAAAACTTACAGGGAAAAATTCAATTTAACAATTATAAATCAAATTTCACAATATATATTATATGTATATAATTTAGAGAAAAACCACGAATTTTTTATATATTTCTTTGATAATTAGTATAAGTTAAGATAAATACATTTATTCTACTATTATTATTGTTTATTATTATTTATTATCTTAGACCTGATGAGTGACTATATTTTTAAATAGAATTAATTTTAGTACGATTTAATTTTGAATCGAATTGATATTATTATTATTATTATGTATTTGAAAATAAAGCCATAAAACGTGCGTAGTCTTTTTACTACTGTTTACTATTATTGTACTTTATTAATTTAAAATAAGTTTTTTTTATAGTATATGTTTTCGATATGGTGTGAATAACATCTTCTTTATTGAATTGTTTAATAGTGGTTTTTCTCTAAATTATGTATATATACACGCATATATATATATATATATATATATATATATATATATATATATATATATATATATATATATACGGGTACAGGACATCAACAACGGTTCAAACAACATGAAATACGTAAACAAACGGGTTAAATACAAAGACGAGAAAAATGGAGAACAGAACAAGTAAACACCGAGAAAGGACCTTCATCAGTTGTCGGATGCCTATCTACTCGTCATTTCCAGAATTGTCTGAGTTTACTTATCCAGTTCTTCAATTTTATCTCGTTTATGTATTAAACCCGTTTCTTTACGTATTCCATGTTGCTTGTACCATATATGTCATAGTTAGTTTACTATTTATTATTTAATTGAACTCCATGCATCCATTTCCAAGTAAGTTATATATGTATATATAACATTACGTCAATTCAAAAAATAATAATCATCAGATGAAACACATTTTCAAAACACTACCATATCCCATGTATACAGTAGAGAAATGCTGGAATCCAGCTGAAGCTGACCGTGAAATGGGTCAGATTCACGGTTATTTTCTCAACACTTTGTCTGGTGTCATATTCCCTATCTCATGGTCGCACTGAATCATAAAATCTCATAGGATCTTTGCATTATCATTTTCGAGGATGCCTTCGGGTTTATGTTTCTACCACCTTTTGGCTGTGTCAAGTCCATACATGTAGCGAAGTGTCCAAAAGACATTCCTTGCTATATTGCCACGTTGTCTACTGGGCTAGTGGCGTACATTGACTGGTAATATGCCATACTGTTTCACTATTTTGTCTACAAGTTCTGCACTTATCACTTTCTGTTGTTTTTCTGTATTTAATTTAATTGGTTCTTAATGCTTGCTCTTAGGCAGCACAGATTAGATCCTCCGTTTCCGGTTTTAAATCACTTTTAGTCATTCATAACCATCTTTGTTCTCCATCTGCCTTGTCTTCAGCATTCCAATGAAATTGTTCATGAATTCTTTTGTTTATCCACCTATTTTCAGTTTCATTCGTGTTCAATTGCTTGTACAGTGCTTTATCTTTGCAACCTTCCGTCCTACACAAGCCTGACCTTCTCACTTCCAACAATAGTGGTTCTGTGGCATCTTTTTGCATACCATGCTACGTTGTTTTCTTCTGCTCTAATACTGAGTACGCGTTCAATCAGCCCCCCCTCTGCCTCTTTTTCTTGGTGTATTCAGTCTGTTTTGTCACTTTTGGGGTTGAGAATCCCATATCTAGTCAGCAACTTTCTTGTCTTTCTGTCTAAGCTGTTTAGCTCGTCTACCGTCCATGTGTTTATCCCTGGTCTATATCTAATTATTGAAATCGCCCAGCTGTTGATAGCTTCAATCTTATTCCATCCGTTTAATTCTGACTTAAGTATCAGTCTCAGTCTGTGCAAGTACTCCACCTAAAAATTTTCTGTCATTTCTTTCTCCATCAATTTATTTATCTTCTGTATCTCCAAGTACTTATAGCCCGTCTTTTCTATCTGCTCCATAACCTCCACCGACGGTATCGCCATCCCATCTATAAATTTGATTTTGCCTCTCTTCAAGACTAACTCACCACACGTTTAAGTCCGAACTCCATTCTAATATCAGCACTGAAAGTATACACCGTATCAACGAGGGAACTGACTTGGGCTTCATCTTTACCATAAAGTTTGAGGTTATTCGTGAATATTAAGTGGTTGACTTTTTTGTTGACGGCTTTTGAATACATATCCAGACATTGCTTTCCTCAGAATCAGTGTTAGTGTTATCATGCAGAGTACAAAGACCAGTGGGGACAGGCAGACCCTTTAGAAAGATGCTTCTCCTGATTCCCATTGTCCCTTAGGTTCTTCCAGATGCTGTCAAGTCCGTCCTCCAATTCGCTATACTTTTTCGAAGCAATCGATCAACATTCTGCTTTTTCTAATGCAATATTATATAATTCCTTGTTATTGGTAAATATATCTTCGTTAGATGAGCGGTAATTTATTCTTTGTACGATATTATTAACTAAACAATTAATAATTGACTTAGGATGATTACTTTTTATATTAATATACGTGATTTTGGAATTAGGCTTATGGTATGACGCATATTTTCCAGAAATAAGGTTAGAATTCAAGTCTAAAAATTAACTGAGTTATGTTCTATATAAATAGAAATATTAAACCCAAGTCGGTTAACGAACTGGTGGATTCTTTTCTTGTATAATTTTAGTTTTCTGTTTGAATGGATTTTGATGATGAATAGTGCATCATCCCTTTACAGACTACCCCTTGTTTCAGAAAATTCACTATTTAACTTATATAGAATGTATAAACCGACTAAATCCATGGCCACACCAAAGCAGTCAGGTGTATCCTTGCGGGCTTACAATTTATTATGGAAATTAATTATTGATATTTTGGCTGTTAGTATGATTTGAATTTCTTTCCTAGACAAT
The DNA here is from genome assembly GCF_006345805.1 of Octopus sinensis. Taxonomy (NCBI): domain Eukaryota; kingdom Metazoa; phylum Mollusca; class Cephalopoda; order Octopoda; family Octopodidae; genus Octopus; species Octopus sinensis. The sequence goes on along the minus strand of NC_043004.1, from coordinate 74,813,972 downwards.
TTAGTATTATTTTAGTAAATATAAGGGCACTGTTTATGACTGTTGCGTCAACTGATGTGTAATAGTCGTTAATATCTACCTGTAAGAATTTGCATTTATTTATATTTTCTATTTTGATGAACCAATCTATTGCCTCATGCGTTTGAGTTTACTTTTGTTCTTGAGTTCTGTATATTTATTCATAATACATTTACTTAGTTTACCTATGTCCGATCTTGCACGGCAGATTAATCTAACTTCAGTGTTTGTTTAAAAATTATCACTGTGGCCCTTTAAAGAAATTCTAGGCCTTAAAGGAAAAAAGGTTCGGTTGTATCTTCAATAGCGTATTCAGTCTTATTTTTTTAGCTTCAAGATAAATTTTTCTTAAAGTATTTCTGGAAACTATCGTGTACTTTTTGGTGATTTCCTTCCTAAGTAGATCATGATATACATCAATGTTCAAATCATATATATTTCCTATTTTGTCAGATTAAACCAATATAGCTCGTTTAGAGTTTAAATCCAAAATTATTGAACTTAATTTCCGCTGGTGTTGATCTCTGAGTTGGTTCTTCACGAATTTGATATTTCTTAGTGGTTTCCATAATTCGTCTTCAAAAGTAGATAATGTTTATGCTAAACGTAAGCTTATTCTTCCTCATAGAAAAATGTACCACTTATTCTCGATTCACAATGTTCTAATAAAAGCAATCAAGGGAAGATTACTGCCCTTAACCCACCTGCAAATTCTAGTGGCAAACCGAGTAAGTTTTGCGATTGTAGGCTTAACGGACAATGTTAATTTAATAATCATTGCAAACGGAAGAATTTAGTATACTAAGCTATAGTTGAAGCTGAAGGTAAGTACGTTTTCTATCTTGGTTCTACGGAGTCATATACGAAAATCCGTATATAGGAGATTATATGTTTTGCAAATTCTTGCCATCCTCCAGATAAAAATTGTCAAGTCTGCACATCGGAGCGCTATAATATTCTTTTTCTAATAATAAATTATTAAACGAGAGAGTTGAGAAATTCTCCCCATGCCTACACACTCCTAAATATATATTTTATAAACATCATTAATCATTCTGTAATTATTAATATCACTTATTGTTAGGTTCCTGATTAACCATTAATACTTTACTAAATTTGAAACTGAATTAATTAAATCCTTATTAGAGCCAGAATTTATATCTATAATTTTATGCATTATGTAATTACATAATATCATGCCTAAATATACTTATTAATAACATATATTTCTAACATATGCACAATTGGTTATATATATATATCGTTTTATTCCAATAATCATTCAATCCTATTTCTTTCGTAATATATGAAAGTAACATTCCCATACCTATATATTTATTCTTTTTTGCTCTCGGCACAAGGCCCGAAATTTTGGGGAAGGGGAAAAGTCGATTAGATCGACCTCAGTACGCAACTGGTACTTAATTCATCGACCCCGAAAGGATGAAAGGCAAAGTCGACCTCGGCGGAATTTGAACTTAGAACGTAGCGACAGACGAAATATCGCTAAGCATTTCGCCCGGCGTGCTAACGTTTCTGCCAGCTCGCCGCCTTTACCTATACATTTATTGCATATCTATTATTTATTTCTTATTTTTCCATAGTAAAGTAAATTATAATATAATTCATATTCGTTTACTTATCTTTAAATATCAATACTCTTCGTAAAGAATCGACCATAATACATAAATATAGACACGCTGGTTTTCTTCATATTACGTAATATGTTATTCCTTCTTTTTATGAAATAATCTCCAATTTACATATTTATATAGTTAATAATTAATAATTACAAATATATTATACTACTTTATAACATATACCCAAATACATGCTCCCCCATATTCTACTACCTTTAGTTCATTATTTTATAGTTTATTTGTTCCTCTTCTCACCCTCGTTCAGCTTTCCTTTTTCTGACATCTTAACCATATAATCCTAAGTATTAAACTCCCCCTACCATAACCTTAAAAACTTAACTTTGCTGATAACAAATATTTAATAAAAATATATATGTTTGACAAAGAGTTTATATATATATATAAGAATAGCTATGTAGTATGTGTTGATATACGCTTGTATGTGCGAGTATATATGTATATATTTGTACATGTGTATGCATATGTACATATATATGTTTATATAGGTATTTATATATGTGTATGCGCACGTAAGTAAATATATGTATGCATGTGCCAATGTGTAAACACATTAATTTGAATATATACTTTTCATATATTCATATCTGACTCACGGTTGATAAATAAGGCTTAAACGATATATAACTTAATGGTCAATTTTTTTAGACCTTTATCTATACTTGATTAAAAATATGACACATAATAATGTGAACGCTTCTCAGCTACAATTTTCCTGAATTGTATCTTTTACCAAAGCAATGAAAATAATTCATCTCTAGCAGTTGATTAATAATTTTTACGATCTATCTTATCTTTTATTTTATTTTATTGTATAATTCCTCTCTTGCATATTTAAATATTCTTTTCTTTTATCTCAATTTTATACTATATATATTTTACATATAAGGCGGCGAGCTGGCAGAAACGTTAGCACGCCGGGCGAAATGCTTAGCAGTATTTCGTCTGTCGCTACGTTCTGAGTTAAAAATCCGCCGAGGTCGACTTTGCCTTCATCCTTTCGGGGTCGATAAATAAAGTACCAGTTACGCACTGGGGTCGATGTAATCTACTTAATCCCTTTTTCTGTCCTTGTTTGTCCCCTCTATGTTTAGCCCCTTGTGGGCAATAAAGAAATATATATGTTTTACATACATTTATATTTTTCATTAATTTATTTTTATTATTCATTTTAAAATCTTTCTTTACCATTATGTTTATATCATTTTTATTTACTTTGTTTACTGTATTGCATCTTGACTAATATCTATAACTCACTAGCTAGACATATTGGCATTATATATTGGATCTAACTTTTTAAATTTGTTACTATTTTGTATGCATCCTTTCAAGAAATATGTTAACATTTGTTCTATAAGCTCATAAAACCCCGAAGAGGTTCTGTCCCATATACCAGAAAATGATACCAATTCTTAGCATATAACCAAATGCTTAGAATTAAGTCTCACATACGGATATGAACCGAAACATATATGTAGGTTTTTCGCATCTGCCCTTTCTCTTTGAGCTTTACAACTTATAATTTATTTGTATTGTTATTATATAAAAATATTCAACATCTTTATTTCATACAAATAAATTATTCATACTCCCATTTTTGTCCGTTTTCTTTCTTTCAACACACACACAAACAAACATATATATATATATGTATATATGTATATATAATATATATATATGTGTTTATATATATATATATATACATACGTACGTATGTATGTATGTATGTATGTATGTATGTATGAATATATATACATATATATAATTATATATATATATATATACACAAATTGAGATAGGGGTTGTAAGTGCAACCCTCCATAGGATAACATATATCCAATATACTGCTAGTGAAGCACCCAACAAAGTTAATACATAAATGTTAAAAACTGCGATGCAATTAATTCATTTACTGTATTATATGGGCAAAGGTAAAATGTTTTACCACAAATTAATAATACAAAAAAAGAAAATGGAGAAACACATCTTAATCAATAATCAACTACCAGATAATACCCAATCACATAATTTATTAAACCACTACATATGAACATTAAGGTCAAACATAATAATATAGAACAAAACAATGTACATGAAAGAGTAATATGATACAATAAGTACAGTATGTATAAGTGAATATAAATAAATACAAATATAAATATAAACTACATCTTACAGCTGTTTCGGCCATGCAGATATGGGTGTCTCATTATGCTCATATTAGCCATGTGTGATAGGTCAATATGTAGTAATAAATGAGACACTTACAAAAAATATCCCAAGGCCTCTTCAGAGATTATGAAGTACAAACTAAATTAAATATGAATATTAGCGGAGGTACACCCATACAAGAGTGGGTACATACCCATAATATATAATATACACATACATATGAGTGCATATACCCATACTCCTATACATATATATATACATATAATAATAATATACAGCAATATACATACATATGTTCTATATTCAATGTTACAGTTGGTCAACATAATATTATGATATTATGATATTACAATATAGAAAACATACACATATTCATATTCAAATGCAGATATACAAAGTCAAGAGTTCATTATATTAAGTTACAAAATGTCATTGATATTACCATCATTACTATTATCATTACCACTATTGCTACTAATATCATTATTATTATTAATAACATTAATACCAGCAAAACAATATATGCATCACGCGGTTAGCAACATAATAGCAAAAACAACAACAACAATAATACTACAGTACCATGCAAAGCATTAAAGATCGGCATATACATATAAAATGAAAAGTGAAAAACATTGGTTTACATGATATTAAGTCCACAAGTGTACAAACGTACATGCGAGTGCAGGCCATGTATATATATATATATATATATATATATATATATATATATATATATATACACGCGTACGTATATACATACACCATCATATTATATACTTTGCAAATATATCAAAGTTTTATTGAATTTAGGAATGTGAAACAAGACTTTCAAGGATAAGGTGATGTGAAAGTATGTTTCGATTGCAATACAAATAAATTATCAACCCTTGTATTCAATTAGAATTTGTCTTATAACAGAAAAAGAGAAAGAGAAGAACACACAAAATTTTATTTCTGCCATGATATTAGTTTATTCAATTTTCTGTACAATGTCACTTTCAAAATTTAAACAAATTTATGTCTTACGAAAGGAACTAAAAATTTACATGAAGAAAAGGAAGTCTTTAATAACATTTTATGTAATTAATACATTAATAAGGCTTTCAAGACGGCGTCAACGGCACACAACGTTAATAACAGCACTATTTATTACATGATAAAATTACTAATCTATATAATGAAGGTAACTATATACGTGATTGAATTACCGAGACAGGATCGAGCTATTTGTTGCATTACATTCTTGGACAATTACAGAATCAGAATGAACTAATATGTAGTTTGGATTTATCTCAGCACGTTAAGTATTCGAAATTCCACCACGGGTGGCGAACACAACACGTATTTTTCCACCAAGGGATTAGTGTTCCTGCACAACATCCATGAAACTGAGCGTTGTATGGTGTAATACCATTACAACAGGCATTTAAACTATTCGTTTTCGGGTGAACTACATTGTTACAACAGTAATGCGTATATGGATTATAGTGTTCATTATAACACCTGTACCATGGATAGTAAGACTGTACTGCTGTAATAGAAGAAAATAATCGAAATGAGTACAGGTATGCCTATTATACACAAATACGAACACATTCAGAAAATAAAAGCCATTCAATTAGAAATTATTTATCACATTAAAAACCTATATAATATATATTTAAATCATACGAAAAATTCTCTTAGAAAAGTTAATTCACACACAACTGAACGTCCAAAAATGTATGCAGGTTAAATATAAGCATTGTTTGCAATCTTCAGCAATTCATTCGAACATGTTATCAGGTAAACCTTATAACACATATGTTGAAAAATTGGGAAACAAGAAAAAGTCGCTTGACCAAATATCCATACATAAGATCTCTATTAATTCCCATCCTTTTATAAAAAAATTAAATTTGAAATCTACTTTCATATATTGTGCGTATAGAAAGTAAATTTGTTTTCTCTCAAACCTGTATCTACATATGTATATACATTCATCCAGCCTTATGTACACACATTCATACATACATATGTATGTACGAGCAAAACGCCCCACGTCCAATGGACGGTGCTGAGTTGTCAAACACTTAAACCAAATTTTCTCAAAACTACTTGTCTGACCGTCCCATTTTGTGGCATTATTTCAAGCCAGCCGGCCTTTTTTTTGCGCAAACTGCACGTGGATTTTCTCGCGTACGCGTAGTATCGATCGCAACAGCTGATGTACTTGCGCGTACAAATGCACGTTCTCATGGCTTTATCGATCGCATTCTCTCCTGGAATTGATTTTTGTAAAATTTTCAAGACTTATACATGCCCTAATACCCTCGGTATCTACATATCAAATTTGAGCGCAATCGGATGGAGGACGCCCGAGATCCTAGAAGACACACAGACAGACAGACAGAACGGATTTTATATAATAGATATGCATATATATATTTATATATAATATATACATACATATACATATATATGTATTATATATATTTATGTGTATATATATATATATATATATATATATATATATATATATATATATACACACACACACACACACATATATATATTTGTCTGTGTGTATTTGTGTGCGCGTGTATGTGTACGTGCGTGTGCGTGTGTATGTGTGCGTGTATGAATATAAGCGTATTCAGTCGAAGTTAATAGTTTGCATGAACGGAAAAGAAACATAATCTCTGGGAGAAGGGATTAATTAGATTACATTGACCCTAGTGCGTAACTGGTACTTGATTTATCGACTCCGAAAGGATGAAACGCTAAGTCGACTCTGGCTAGTCTTCTGAAATAATATAGATGTGGATATAGATGTGACAAAAATGTATACACCAAATATGTCACCAGCCGTATTTATAAAAAACTATTTAACTGTAGCAGGGACACAACCATTGTCAAAACTTGTTCGACTTTTCAACTTTATCATAAAAGTTAAAATGTGTCATAGAGTTGACATAATTTGAACTCAAATATTTTGATATTTCAATGTATGACACAAAAAAAAAAATGACTAAACTGTATTCTCTTTATCCTAACTAAATAACTCACGTATTGATTCGGTACAGGATTATCCATAGATTTGTAATAGAAATAAGCTGAATGCCTTCCAAAATAGCGGAATTTGTGAAATATATATTTTGCTTAATGCTAAGCGTGAAGGCGAAAATAAGGATTAAAATGTTGACAAAAAAACTTAATGACTTTCTACAAGAGTATCAGGTAAGCTCCCTTATTCGAAATTACCTGCGAATATAAGATGTTTTATAGGGAGCCGTGACATAGAATATACGGAAGCTGTTGGAAATATTAGTAACTCAGAAGTGTACAGAGAGGAAGTGTAGACAAAAGCACGCATAGAAAGAGACACGCGCATGTATATATAATGCATAAATACATGTAAATACATATACATATATGCAATTCCACGTTCATTCAAGACCGAAATGTGACTTTACCCTTTCTATTTCTCTCTCTCTCTCTCTCTATCTATATATATATATATATATATATATATATATATAATATATATATATATATATATATATATATATATATATATATATATATATATATATATATATACGTATAGGATATTCGTACGTTTCTATAATTGGAAAAATACAGTTTTCAACGGAGAATGGTCATTTAGAACAAATTTGCGACGAGGGTGGGCTGAAAAGTTCATAGGCAAACGATGAAGGAGTGATACTAGAGCAGTGAAGTGTTGCCTGCATTAATTTTAACCCCACTTATTAATAATTGCATTGTTTCATTCCAAGTAATTCAAAGAAGATTTCAAAAGTAACTAGTAGCGACAAGAGACAAGGCGTCAATATCACTGCAGTACTAGTTCCCAGTAGTGGAGGCGCAATGGCCCAGTGGTTAGGGCAGCGGACTCGCGGTTTCGATTCCCAGACCGGGCGTTGTGAGTGTTTATTGAGCGAAAACACCTAAAGCTCCACGAGTCTCCGGCAGGGGATGGTGGTGATCCCTGCTGTACTCTTTCACCACAACTTTCTCTCACTCTTACTTCCTGTTTCTGTTGTACCTGTATTTCAAAGGGCCGGCCTTGTCACTCTCTGTGTCACGCTGAATATCCCCGAGAACTACGTTAAGGGTACACGTGTCTGTGGAGTGCTCAGCCACTTACACGTTAATTTCACGAGCAGGCTGTTCTGTTGATTCGGATCAACCGAGACCCTCGTCGTCGTAACCGACGGAGTGCTTCCACTCCACACTAGTTCCCAGTGAAGTGTTTTTACATAGGGAACAGTTGATAGTCAAACAGGGCCAAATCAGGGGAATTTGGAAGGTGATCAAACAGTTCACAGCCGCAATACTTCTGTGCTGGATGAAACAACATCTCTTTCGTCAGTTTCCCTGGACGTTTGTTCCTGGTAGCTTTTCGTAACTGCAACAGCAATTTCGTGTAATACTCTGCATTGACAATGGGATCCTTTCGAAGATTATCAATAAACGAAATACCTTTTTTATCTACCCCTACAAAAACATGAGGCCATTATTTTCTCTGCTGATGAAACAACCTTGGCCTTCTTTGGAGCAGGTGAGGGTAGGTGTTTCCACTTCACGGATTGTCTCTTTGTTTCTAGCTCAAAGTGATGAAGCCAATTCTCAACATATGTTAGGAAACGTTTAAGGAAACCAGCTGGATCTGTCTAAATGTCAGATATTCTCGTGATGTGATAAGTGCGTTCGCTTTAGATGAGTTGTCAGAAGACTGGCACAAACGAGCAAGCCAAGTCCATTGTGTAGAATGTTCTCAACTCGCACGGGATACGCTAATCGCATTGGTTGTTTGACTTATAGTCAATTGCCTGTCGTCCTTCACCATGTGGTGAGCACGATCAATGTTTTCTTGGTTTTGGTAGTTGCAGATTGTCCATATCTTGGGTTATATTCAAGAATCTCTCTTCCCCTCACAAATTCAGCTGCCCTATATTCAGCATTAATGTTTTGGGGGGGCTAAGCTGTTTTTCTGCAGGTGCTTCATAACATTATAATGCAAAACCTTATCCATTTTCAAGGAAAGTCGCTTAAAAGTTACTTCTGATGTTTTCTTTAAATTATCAAACGTCAGGTTAACTCGAAGGAAAAATGCAGTTACTAATAAGTAGATTTGAAATGAATGCATCCAAAATTCCGCATCTCTAGTATTAAGCCTCCAAGCGTCAACTTTGCTAATTTTCAGAGCAGAGAAACTTTCAAGGCTGAATCAAATTAACTAAATATCTCATGTAATCGTATTCACTGACTCTACCAAGCCTCTGAGCGTTAATTTATTACACAGTCAGATGTGTCGGTGCCAGGTGAAACTCGACGAAATCTATCTCAGTTCTTGATCTGAAATTAATTTTATCTATTATAAATATAAAAAGACAAAGTTGATTTCGGCGAGAATTGATCACAAATTAATAGACTGACTGTTGGTAATCATATTGTGAGACTTTTACTGACTCAACCAAAATGATAATTTCATACAATACGCACAAGATTTCATACGTGAAGGAAAGGGATAAGTCTTGATTTTATATCATCGACCCCATTTTCACTCATCAGTTGGCCCTTATCAAACGAGGAACATAAAAAAAGCCTTTAACTAAATACCACAGTATTATGAACATTTTCTCAATCCACCAAGTCCTGACTACAACACAATAGCACTAAATTAATGTGAAAAAGAAGTTGTAAATGGAATGCAAATAATTGTATGGTGTTTCTTACCTGTTACAAACAGCAGGAGAGCGAAGATGGTTAATGTTCTTTGCATCATGGTCGTCTTTTGGTCAATTGCCAGATCAAAAACTGATCCGGGAAGGCTTTAGCGTCGGTATTTATACATTTGGTGAACAATTGAAACAAATTGCAAAACGAGTGTGATGGGAATATCTCACGAAAATAATTAAGAAAACAAAAGATGCAAATTAAGACTGACAAAGATCATCCGAAATACGAATGTCTGAAAGTTATTTTTAATCATATGCTTTTGTTTGTGGAAGCATTAATTGTTTACATTAAAGCAAACTGGATTAGTGGCGTCTGAAATCACCACGTTTTGTAACACCTGATAGAAATACTATTGTATCTTGGGTAATTTTTCTACACAGAGGAGTCAATAGAAGAAATCCTCCCTTTAAAATGAAAAATATCTTAAGTTTGTAAATTTTTAAACGTTTACTATATACTAGAACAAATATTTCAGTACGATACTACATGCATTTGTGCACAATAGCGTCGTTAGAAAACTATCAAATATATTACAATAGGATGTACTAGCATCTGTTAAGAGTCCCCGTTCTATAAACAAATTTGAAAATAATAAAATAAAAGACCGCTTAGACGAAGGGTTTCAACCGGGGTACATGTTAGATTTTTAGGGACCCACGGGTGCAATATAGTAAATTGGGGAGCCAGTGTACTTTAGACCAGTAGTTTCCAGAGTGGATTTCTAGTCTTCTAACATTCCAATGGTGCTCTTCCAGGTTTAGAAACCTGTTTAAAAAACGTCCTGAAAAATGTTGTTAGAAATCCTGTCTTTCCTAATTTATTTATTACTTTCTTTTCAAAACAAAGACAAAGAATAGATAATTTAAAGTCCCCCAAACATTTATCTATGAAGCTGAGCAGAAAATTCCCCAGGGAATTCCCGAGAAAAGTGAAAGAAATAATAGTGAGCATAAAGAAAGTCAACAACAATGATGCTGCAAACAGCAGTAACAACAAAATTTAAAAGAATATATATACGCATACACTCACACACTGAACGTTTATTATCTACTGGAATATTCAATCTGATACGGCGTGCATTCGTGCACAATAGCGTCGTTAGAAAACAACCGATTAATGTTCCAACAGGATGTTCTAAATCACTTCTAGCATCTGTTACAAGGCCCTGTCTTATAAACAAAGATTGAAAATAACACGATGAACGTTACTTAAAATCTATCACAGTATATATACATCTATGTCCGTGTACAAAAAGTATATATATACACATATATATATATGTTCTGTATACATGTATATATATATATATATATATATATATATATATATATATATATATATTCCCATACGTCGTCGTAAATATTCAATTACACACACACAACACAAACCTACACACACATATAAACACACGAACGTTTGGCATTGATTACAAAGAACAGAGTTCACTGCCCTCTAAACTAGTCGCAGTCTTCAAATCACCAGAGAATATTTTGAAATTCGGGTAAAATACTTAGCAGCGTTTCGTCCGTCTTTACGATTTAAGTTCGAGTTCCTCCAAGGTCGATTTTTCCTTTCGTCCCTTCGGTGTCGATACAATAAGCACGAATCGAACACTGAGGTCGATGTAATCGAACTTATTCCTGCCACCCCTGCATAATTTCTGGCCTTGTGCTAAAGTTCGAAATCAATATAGGCTTGAAATTATAGACTCATAAATTGATTAAAGTAACACTACCATTAAAGGCGGTGAGCTGGCAGAAACGTTAGCATGCCGGGCGAAATGTGTAGCCGTATTTCGTCTGGCGTTACGTTCTGAGTTCAAATTCCGCCGGGTCAACTTTGCCTTTCATCCTTTCGGGTCGATAAATAAGTACCAATTACGCACTGGGTCGATATAATCGACTTAATACCTATGTCTGTCCTTGTTTGTCTCCTCTGTGTTGAGCCCCTTGTGGGTAGTAAAGAAATAGGTAATTCGTCTGTCTTTACGTTCTGAGCCCAAATTCCGACGAGATCGACTTTGCCCCTTATCCATTTGGGGTCAATAAGTTAAGAACCACTGGGGTCGATTTAATAGATTGGCACCCTTCCCAAAAATTCCGGGTCTTATGCCCTGAGTAGAAAACAAAATAACAATGCCATTATAAATATAAAACAATATGCCATAATTTTTTAATTGTTGGAATTTCTTAAGAAGTATATAATATTACTTGTGTTGTAGAGTTCTAATCACAATACGCCATTTAATCAGCTCGAATTATTTTTTTTAGTTTTCGACATTTTTCAAATCTAACTTTTAGAGACTATTATTATGGATTTTAAAGACATTTAATTAAATACTTTGTTGGATTTTCGGAATAGTTGTCTTACATAAACTGGAGTTAAATGTGCGTGGGAGGAGGGGGAGATATCTGAATTCTCTCATGTTTGTAGTACACGCATTTCAAAACATTCGCGGAGTGACTTTTTCCAAAAAAAAAATAATAAATAAGTATTGTATTTCGTGTTTTCTAATGTCCACCAATCCTCTCACTGGATCTTCCGAATACCAATCACCACTGGAATTATTTTATTTATTTATTATTTTCCCTCATGTTACATTCCCACATTTTGAAACACTTGTAAAAAAATACCCATCATGCATAAATCGTAATTTCCCCGGTTTTGTTTTCGGGATTTTAATCGTGAAACGCAAAATAAAGAATGGGTTTCGAAGTTTTACTTCCCAAAAGTACGGATTGCATATGTTTCAAAATGTGGTATATACTACACAATGCAAAAATAAGGAGAAGGAAAAGATTTTTAGCATTTGCTGCTTTCCTGAAGGTACGCTTGAGACGTTTAAAATGATGGATTAATTTTTATGCCAAGCTTCCTCTTTTATTTTGAAATGTGTTATAGGAAACAATTTTCAAACATTTGGCAAAAACAAAAGAAATTCTGTTATATGGAACAGCTATTCCAAGATTCCGTCGCATTATATGTTTTATTCAAGATTTCTGGTTAACGACCATCTCGACCAACAAATTGTTGCAGCTAAATGTGATGTATTTTACTTATGAGATAAATTTCATGAAATAGATTTTGCTTACTAAACTGCTTCAAGGAGAAGACTCTGATCTTAGATCCTCCAAAGGAGCAATTACTGCTTTTCTAGGGTACAGCTCTACAAAATGAATATTGTACGTCGGGCATAATTACAGTTTTCTAGTTTGGAATCAACGAGCAGGTTCCGAACGATGATTAACTTGTAATGTAAGCAGAACATTAAAAAAAACTTGCATGATGATAAATAAGCTCGATTTGGGTGACACTTCTTTTTGAAGTTAATGCTCGATTTAGTAACCAGCTCAAGTTAAGTATATCGCTTTGGGTGACACTTCCTTTTGAAGTTAATTTTGGTGATGTACTGATGTAGTCATCTGTTTGCAGGAGAATCGCATTGAACTGCTGAGTGATGAAATATTTCAGACAAGATTTAACGGTGGGAAACATAATGTATGGAGGAAGCGAAGGTGTACTTTACTGCTTTTCCTTCACCTTACCTTGTGTCACTAAATTACTGTAAAATGCCCATAAACGCCTCTAAATTGTAGAAAGAGGTGATCTTTGATTCTCATTGACAACGTTGAAGCCGTATATTGCAAAACTAGCAGAGCAGCACCAACCGCAAGGTCCGTTCCACATAAAGCAGCACTAAAGTATTATCTTCTTTTAATAAACACTTCCTTATAATATATGTGACTCCTTTTATTAGTGAGCATTCATTTTCCAAAGAATTTACTTATTAAAGTTTGTGTGCAAGAAATTGGTGATACATCTACAATATACAAAATATTTTAATAAATGTTCTAATATATCCAGATAATATTTAGTTATAAAAATATAATACGATTTTATATACATCGAATGGCTATGTGCGACCCACACGAGTAAAATAAATTAGGAATTCAATGGATTCATAGGTAAAGAATGACTGACTGTGTGGTAAGTAGCTTGCTTATCAACCACATGGTTCCGGGTTCAGTACCACTGCGTGGCACCTTCGGCAAGTATTTCTACTATAGCCTCGCGCCAACCAAAGCCTTCTGAGTGAATGTGGTAGACGTAAACTGAAAGAAGCCCGTCGTTATATATATATATATATATATATATATATATATATATATATATATATATATATATATATATATATATATGTATATATATATAATGTTTAAGTAGTTGAATGAATTATCCTAGTATGGATAATTCGGTTAACCGATACCCGGGTAGCAAATTTACGTCAGAAATCACGGTTGAAGCTACATGCCAAGGGCAGAAATCACGTGCTTTCGTGTGGAAATTTGTGTGTTTTTTTTTACTATAAATAAATGAAAGAATGGAGTCGAACGACGATTTAACAAAATTCCTTTATTCTCGACATATGTTTCGAAGACTGCATATTCTCAATTCCGAAGGAATAAAGGGTGCATTATGCCACCTTCTCATCAGGAAAAACAAGGAACTTATGTCAGCATCATGATGAACAAAAACTTTTAGATGAATGCCCACACGGAGTCCATAGTGATAATGAGTGTTTCTTTAAAATATTCGTTATAAGCAGTGACGTCAAAATTGGTTGGATGGAGAAGATTCTAAAGAGTTCAAAAGTTCAAAAATGGTTGGAATGGGAAAGTTCTAAGAATAGGAGGGTGACAGAGTGCAAGTCGTATGAATGGTGGTGCGTTGTTGTTTGCTTTTGCTAATGAGATTGAGTGCCTATGTGTGTGTATGTATATAACTGCATTCGTGTCTATGTGTGTGTATGTGTGTTCGTGATTGTGTGTGTGGGGGGGGGATAAATGTCAAATACATCTAGTGGTGAAGTGACAGTTTTGTGTCTGTGTGCTTGATTGTGCTTATGATAGAGAGAGGGAGAGAGAGAGAGAGAGAGAGAGAGTGGGAGAGGTAGAGAGACAAAGGTTGAACATACCCCAGAAAATATTGTGCCGTCTGTAATTCCGAACTTTTCTATATACTATATTCTCTTTAGTAAACACAATGGTAGAAAAATCCTATAGGTGCATGCACTGGAGGAAGCACACCTTCCACTCATATGAATGAGGAATAATATAGTTAACCTCCTTGAATTTAATAATGTGGTTCCACTTCTACAACAACGCCATGGAAAAATATTTTTTATACTCAGTTACATGGAGAGCTACTGCCAAACTCGTTGGGGTATGTTCTACCTGTCTCTCTACCTCTCCCCCTCTCTCTCTCTCCCTCTCTCTATCATAAGCACAATCAAACACACAGACACAAAACTGTCACTTCACCACAAGATGTATTTGACATTTATCCCCCCACACACACAATCACGAACACACATAGACACGAATGCAGTTATATACATACACACACATAGGCACTCAATCTCATTAGCAAAAGCAAACAACAACGCACCACCATTCATACGACTTGCACTCTGTCACCCTCCTATTCTCAGAACTTTCCCATTCCAACCATTTTTGAACTTTTGAACTCTTTAGAATCTCCTCCATCCAACCAATTTTGACGTCACTGCTTATAACGGAATATTTTAAAGAAACACTCATTATCACCATGGACTCCGTGTGGGCATTCATCTAAAAGTTTTTGTTCATCATGATGCTGACATAAGTTCCTTGTTTTTTCCTGATGAGAGGCGGCATAATGCACCCTTTATTCCTTCGGAATTGAGAATATGCAGTCTTCGAAACATATGTCGAGAATAAAGGAATTTTGTTAAATCGTCGTTCGACTCCATTCTTTCATTTATTTATATATATAATATATATATGCATGTGTGCGTCTGAGTTTGTCTCCCTATCATCGCTTGACAATCGATGCTGGTGTGTTTACGCCGCCGTAACTTAGCGGTTCGGCAAAAGATACCGACAGAATAAGTTTTGGAGAAAAAGAAAATAGTGACAATGGGAATTAGTATTACAATATTAGTAATTGTTTGGCAAATAATGCATATATATATATTCTATTGTCGTTCTTTTAAGTGGAAATACCATTCCTTTTAAACATAGTTAATAAGATCTGACATGTCAATTGTAAACGCTATAATTATTTTTCTGAGAGAGAGAGAGAGAGAGATACAGAGAGATTTCGGGCAAAATTACTCTATATTACATGCCTCCTGCATGCGCATAACAGTCGTAATGATTTCAGCGTAGACAAGGATAATGTTGGTACTGTTGATTAAATTATGTCATCATTTTCCTTTGATATGTCGATCACCCATTTGAAATTCAGTACCATGGAACAAAGCTGGAAATATCAGTCTGAGAGTTAATATGGAGAAGAGCGAAATAATGAAACTTTAAATTTGATGACCGTTGAACAACAACAATCATAAAAATCAATTATAAAATATCGAATTATAAGAGATATAAAGAGAGATTCATATATCCGAATAGCATGATCTGTTACCAAAGCATTATTGAGACCGATGGTACCAATGGAACTGGCCAAGGGGCAACCGTATCCAGAGAATCAACAATATCTGGTCATTTACCACCATCGGCTAAACCGCAAGATGCAAATTTATAATAAAAGGTTCTCCCAACAGCTTTTTATATGCCATTTAGACAAGGAAGAGCACCATAAAAAAAACACTAATGTATTCCATCAAAGATGCAAAACAAAACACTAATGTATTCCATCAAAGATGCATGGGAAGACCATTTATCTATTGAAGACAGGAAAAGTTTACAGAAGGAAGATAAAACTAGCAAACCACCTATTCCGGTACCAAAACAACACCATTCTAAATCAGCTTTTCAAGGAGAATCAATGGATTGAAAAAGAAATGAGGAACAACACAAAAAAAGCGGAGCCAAAGGAACTAGAAACAAAGAATTTCCCCTTCTATGTGTTTACGAGCCCAGGAGAAATTGATAATGATACTTTTTCGAAGCCGAAGAATAAAAAGGTATAGTCGACCTTGTAACAAAAACTGCAACTTTATGGCAATATTCTCACACTAAAGCGAAGAAATACTAATTTATGCATCATAACTAAGGAAAACAATTCAACATTCAAAGTCCCATGTTACTTAGCTGGTTTTGAATTGAAACTTAGCAATGTGCATATGGATTTGTGTGAAACGAATCAATACTGAAAATAAAGACATCATGAATATTTAACAGCGTTTTGTGTTAACATGTAAAAAACACACGCGCATACACACACACATAACGCTTGTATGTGTATGAATGTATTTAGTTATGTATGTACGCATCTATGTTCGTATCTATATTCGTATGCACGTGTACGTGTATATATGAATGCATTTCTGCATGAATATATGTATACACAGATGTATGCTTGTGTATATACTTTAACATACGTTTATGTCCTTTCCATATTTTATTCATCAATCTTTCTGTGCATGATGTGGTGTGTTGTATGTATGTATGTATGTTGTATGTCTGTATGTATGTATGTATGTATGTTATGTATGTATGTATGTACGTATGTTATGATGTATGCATGTAGTACTGACATATAATAGAACAAAGTGTACATATGCCGCTATGTAATATATATAATATATTATATCTATATATATATATATATGTATGTATGTATGTATGTAATGTTTGTATGTATTATGTATTGGATGTATTGTATGTACGATGTATGTATGTATGGCATGTATGTACTGGCATATAAGAGAACCAAAGTGTACATAATGCCGCTATGTATTATATATATATGTATATCTATATAGTTATATATATATATATATATAGTATATATATATATATATATATTATCTATATATATATATTATATATATATATATATATATATAGGCACATATATGGACCTATATATATTTTTATATATGTACATATATATATGTTTATATATACTTATATGCTTATATATATATATACATGTTTTGTGTGTATGTATGCATATATATATATATATATATATATATATATATATTTATATATATAGTATGTGTGTGTGTTGTGTGTGTAGGAGGAAAAAATAAGGCTGTAACCACCAATCTTCACTGACTCCATGTTAAATACCGAATACTTATAGATTAAATCCTTACAAATCACATGGTTATATTAAATTTATAAAAAGGAATAGAAAATAGAGATATACAATTGTTTCGATACTTACCCATAATAAAATTAAAATAATCTCTTCAGCGTAATTTTGATATATAAGGATTCACAGAGCCAAGATAAGACTGAATTTAAATATATTTATGTTATCTAATGTGAACGTCAATAAATAAAAACAAAAGCAAGCCATAAAGAAGATAATAAATAAAATATGAAAATAAAAATAACGGTCATAAAATATACTTGTATACTATTAAGTATTTTAATCTAAATATATCTTAACGCATTAGAATTTTAAAATACAAGGAACAATATTTTAAAAATATTTTTTTTAAATATTTAAATACTATAGGGAAATGATAATTATCCCTTCCATCTTTCATATTATTAAAAAATACGGGTTATTATAATAATAATACTCTATTCATCTACGGGTAAACAGTAAAATAATATATAAGGATATATAGAGAGAAATAAGAGAACACGAATGTATAAGCATATATATATATTTATGTATTTGCAAAACAAATCAACATGGACTACAAAAGAATCCCTAGAAAACTAGGGAGAAGCCATATTATTTGAAGTCCCACACTTAAATACACACACACACACACACACCACACACACACCCACACACACACACACATACATACATACATACATACATACACATACATACATACATACATACATGCAATAATAATTGGCCCTTTTCGTCTATGCAGACGGTCAATTTAGCTTAGAGGTCACTTAATCGAACATATCAGGGGCTCCCCTTCTTGCATCTTCTTCTTTGCACATTACTTGCATACCAAGAGGGTAACTCGGCGCTCGGCATTTCTGTGTTTTTCTTTCGCCGCTGACGCTTCTCAACTTGGTTGTTTCTGTAGCTGCTCCGATACATGCGTATATTCTGATACATATATATGTACATATATACTTGGATATATATTCAGATCAATAATGCATCTATAAAATAAAAGTAAAATATAGAATAAATTTATATTATAATTATAATTATTAGCAAATTAAAATCCTGTATCCTGCAAACTATTTAAAATAATTATAGCTAATATAGAATTATAATATATTGTGATGGAAATTAAATAACGGTTGTTATAGATTAATTTACTCACAATATACTTTAGAGTAATAAATCTTTAGCATCATATTACTTAATAATTATTGATTATGAATAAATATTTCTAAATAATTCACTAAATATAGTAATCATACATATACATACAATTATACAAATGTATGTGTGTATATACATACACATATACACACATATATATACATACACACCTTATACATGCTTATACGTATATATTCAGGGTTGGACAAATAATGGAAACACCTAGCATCTAGATTCATAATTCTGAAATATCTATAAAACCGTCAAAAACTTGTTTATTTTAATGATTATTTTATTTATTGTTAGCGTTGTTTAATATGCTTTGCTAAAATTGTAGTTTCTTTTCAGATATCATCAGAAAAAGTAATTAAAGTTCATTAAAATGAACAAATCTATCGAACTTTCAAAGAGATCAAATTGTTGATGCTCGTATAGGCAGGCGCTAGCGTAACGAAAACAGCCGAAACGTTTTGTGTATCAAGAAGTACTGTCTCGAAAGTAATGACGCCTTTGAGAAAAGGGGAAGAACCTCCTTCGAAACAAACTCCGGAAGAAAATGCAAATTGTTTGAAAGGATCACAAATACAGCTCCCCAAATTACTGCAGAGCTTAAGGACTACCTCAGACCCAGTTTCCACAAAACTGTTCTCCGGGAGCTGCGCAACGCCGGGTTTCACGTGCGGGCTGCAATCAGAAACCTTGTTTTCAAAACAAACGTTGCAAAGCGTTTGGTCCCTAGAGCAGTGGAAGAATTACTTTCTCGGACGAGTCATCCTTTACCTTATGTCTGACCACCGGCTAAGTATACGTGTGGAGACAGCCAACAGAAGCATTTGACCCAGACTGCCTTCTTCCAAATAATTAATTCAATATAATTATATTTTCTAACGCATATTTTGAAGGGTGCTAGGACAATTCGCTCCCAATTATTTCGTCTCTGCTTAATTTGTCCTCGGTCAATTCGTCATTGATGAATTCATCCCCAGGTCAATTCGTCCTAATATATACTTAATGTGATTTTCGATGGTAAGTTAAGAACAATCACACTTTTTTAAGCACCGAGGGTCCGTCGAGAAACATAGATGTTTCTTCCTTTTTTAAGCACCGAGGCCGTTTCGAGAAACATGGATGTTTCTTCCTTATATCCCAATATTGACCACAATGAAGGGCAGAAGCATGCATGGATGCTTCGAAAGCGGTCAAACAAAATTATTCCCTCAAATTTTCTATGTAGATTATTGAGGCTTGTGTTAGAAAGTAACACAATGAAGTTTAGACAAAGCGTTTACCAACACACGAAGGGTTGCGCCAAGGGTACCCCATGGCATTTAATTTCGTTAATGTCTTCATGACGAAATTCGAGACACAGTTACTGAAGACATTCAAATACCTTCATGGTCATGAACCAATACTCTGGTACGGTTCATTGACAACGTATGTTTTGTCTGGGAAGGATCACAGGATAGTTTAATGGACTTCTTGCATTTTTGTGACTGTTATGCTAGAAATTGTGGCTTTAAGTCCAACTTAAAATTTACATCTAGTTTTTCAAAAACTAGCGTTGAATTTTTGTACACAAAAGTCAAGTTTTCTGGAGGCTGAATGGTGACAGAGTTATTGTGCAAAAGTGTTGCATGAAAGTTACCAGCATGTGGCAAAAAAATCTCGTTTCAAGCAGATATTTCCTCAGCCGCCTATTGTAGCCTTTAGATGGCATAAGAATGTAAGAGAATTATTGACTTCTATTTCTGACTCCAAGAAAACAAACATTGGAGTATATTACACGTTTTACTTTGAAAAACAGTCGCAAGAGAGGTAAGCCCTGTTCATTGTAGAACAAGATGAGTCAAATGAATTCCATCAGGAATCATAACAGAAATGTTATGATGTATACAGAAGTGCGTGTGTGTGTATAATGAAAAAAATTGTAATAAATTAACATACGAACGTATACTAGATACACAGATAAACAGGAAACAGAGGAGGTAACCGACTCCTCTTCAGTTATCGCCAGTGTGTCAAGCGCAATTTTCGGCCATTATCGATAATATTGCTTCCAAGGGCTCGGAGTTACTTCATAATGTTAGCAGATGCAGTTTATTACAAAAATTTGCATCACTTTCTCTCCTCTAATATTTTGGCTTTATGTAAGCTGAGTAAGTTTTCTCCTTACCACACTCGCACGCAAGCGCAAGCACAAACACATTTATGTATTTATACTAGATCATTTTTTGTTCTCGAATGATTGCGACCACCCCAGTGTGATTAAAAGTGGACTGGACATTAATGTTAAACAGACAACTGTCGAGTGGTCAGAAGTTCGTGTTGGTAACCGTTCACTGAGAGCTTTCGGTATAGAGCTTTGAGTCTCGTGTAATAGTAGTGCGTTGTGTATAACTACTTCTCCCCCTGCTTCGTTATATTGCATATGCAAAAGCAGTTATAAAAGTGTCGACGAGTTGTTTGAAGTTTGCGCTGGAGGTTTAAATTTTTTTTCTTTTTGGTACGAAACTAAAGAAAAAAATCGTTTAACATTGATCCCTTATTGGCCTCCGTGATGTAGTTACAACAGCTACTACCGTCAAAGCAAAATGTGCATACAATTTTCGTCCAAGGACTGTTTTATAGATATACGTAATTATTACCGACTATTCAACGTCATTTATAATGTTGTCTATTTCATTTCTTTGAGTTGTTAGTGATTCCATTTAATAAATGTATCTGATTAAAAAAATTCAATATTCTATTGTTTAAATAGAATATCTTTGGAGTAAGCCATAAGATATTTTTGAAAATTAAAACCTGTCCACGTACAATTTAACCTCATTTGAAACCGTAATCAAAATTGGCCACTTCAAGGACACTGCAAATAACACATGCATTAACAACCAGTAATGTATTGTTCGAAATTAAAACACCAGAGTTATCTACGAAGTATTGTAAGCAACATGCTAAATTTACATATCACAATTATTCTGTTGCATTTGGGTTTTTTTTGTTCAATTGTTAGAGCGGATAAGAACTAGTGCAGCTGGAAAATCTTGTTCTAAATCATAAATCAGAACTGTGCATATCCTTCAACATATAATTAGAAACATGATTAAAATACTAAACATTTAATTAACTTTAATTAACATTACTTATATGATTAACCTGATTGTAATAAATTTCCATAATCAATTAACAGGATAATGAGGAGGGAGAGTATATGCCACGCGTAGGAGAGTGTGACATGGGACATGTAAGATGATTTTGCTACTAGATTTAGACATCTCTATAGTCAGCAAGAAACACAGACAATCTCTTGGCCTACCACACATTATCCAGAGGAACAGCGACGAACTGGTAGATGGGGTGTGAGAGGTCATTCCACCAACGCAAGATGAAAAATATGTAATAAAGACTCAGCAAAACAACAGTCCAGGGATCGAAATGACGATCTTATAATGTTTAGATTAACATACCAACCAACATGCCATGCTCCTACACGAGCTCTATGTAAACAGGAAAATTATTACTTATAAAATACATTTTCTTCTCACTCACTCAGCATCTCTCTTTGTATCTGTGCCTATACATGTTAGACTGTCATCTTAAATGTACTCACAAGTGCTCAGTATGTGTGTTGATACGCACTGTGTGTTGTATTTCATTAGAAAACTATTCAATGCGATGAAAACTAGAGAATGAATGATTGAAGGATAAGTGTAAAAGAATCGTGGTAGCAGAGCTTGTGAGATGTGAAGAAAGAGGGAAGAGAGAAATTCGAGAGAAAAGTAACGAAACGTTTGACAAACATTGTTTGAGGATTATTTGTTGAGACGAAGTGGGTACACAAAACATCCGAAGATGTGTATGTTAAGCCAAAATTCATATAGATGGGCCTAAACATCTCAGCATAATCTAAGTTTCCGTTGGAATTGTAATCTCAAATGCACTTCAATATCGTATGTGATTCGTGTAATCTTTGAAGCTTCATTTTGGATTGCTTCATCTTGTTGATGATAATCGTCTCACACTCGGCCTGGTTGTTCTGATTTACTTTCATCATTGCAAGTGCGTGGATGTCTATCGCCATAAGACTATATAAAATACAGAAGGGATCAAGAAATGAAATGATAGTGAGATACCCCTAACCCTAACCTTAAGAAAAACTTATACAACACTTTTGCAGTGAGGAGATGGTGAAAAGTTCCTGGTTTTAAGTGTATCGCGAAGACCTGGTTGCAATCCCCAACCTTCCCAGTTTCTTTACAGGACTTAGAAAACTTAAGGACTGCTGCAACGAAAGTGTGAATCTGAGAGCGGAAGGTATTGAATAAAATCAGAATTAACTGATCCTACTGTATTTTCTTTTACCAAAAGCCAGGAACTTTTCAGTACCTCCTTGTGTTGTCCCGGTTACCATAGTAGGTTCCAGTGACAAGCATTAAAACATGACTGGAACTAACTGTCTACAAGTGTTATGTCAGAGTATCTTCTAGAAAAGCTGCCTTCTCCCACGGTAGGCTCTTCCGTCCCAGTAATATAACATTTAGATATGACCCCGACAGATATTATCATACCGGGTCAGAATGAACCTGGGAGTAATGATACTTAAGGGTGATTTCATGCTCCCCACTCTGCCAGAACTACCGAACTTGATCTCACAACATGATGAAGTTTAATTTCATATCCAGAACGCACTACTATGACAGAGTACCAAGTGTAATTGCAGGCGTGATGCATTGAAACTAATGTGGTAACTTCTGATCGTTATTTATAACCAACCGTATTATACTAGACCACATATTATATAATATATATATATATTATACTATATACTATATAGGATATATAAGTAGTTTGATTGCTTTGACTCTTATTTTCTAGCATTGACACGTACTATTTTTGTTACCCGATTTTTAAATTAAAATAATTTTTCCTATATGGATGTATGCATGTTGCCACATATCACTATTATTATTATTTTTTATTAATAAAAGATCTTCATGTATTTATAATTGTTATTCTTCCGATCGATTTTGGAAGTTGCCACGGCATTCAAACGGTTATATACACACATGGTGAGAGGATAATTCTGGCCTTCTATACGGTGTTATGCACTGAACGAGTACTAAATGATAGTTATTATCATAAAGCATGAAATCACGTGATATGGATAGATTTGCAATTCTTTTGCAATTTTTAAATTGTAAAATGGTAAGTTGGTCTAATTTTCTCATTTCCTCGCTTTCACCCTGTGTGCATATGTGACAAATGTGTGGTTTGGCCCTTATTTCTAGCATGCAAATCCGATTTATGTATATAATAGCAGCATAGCCCAGCGTTGCCCAGGTATGTAAGAGCCCCTAGTAGGCAACGACTAATCCCGATCTAGTCCTTTCCCTCTAGGGAACGAAGGCGCATGTGTAGGTTGCAATGTCTTCTCTTCACTCGAATACTTCTGTGTATACGATGTTCCTAGCGGCCCTTTGGGCGAAAACATTAAAACATCATTGCGCCTCCCAACGCGTGAACAGCCCACGTAGAACCGTGGGCGAAGCACTGTTCGCCCCAAATGTAACCCAGCAACTTATAGCGTTTGGCCTTGGGATTTAAGCTTTTTGCGAGAGGCGCAAGGCGGTTTCCTCGGGGTCTTGCGTGCTCTTCAAGCCCTAGTAGCCGATGCCTTGGTCGTCCGAGGGCTGAGAGGGTCCTTCTCTTCTTGGATGGCATTTGGTGGATAGCAATGTGTTGGCAAAGGTGTGTAATATAAAGGAACACGTGGAGTAAGTAGTATTTTGGTGGAAACAATGAGTTTGGCAAAAGTTGTAATAAAAAGGAACACGTGGGGTAAGTATCCCAAAATGTATAAAAATGTACCAAAACGGCAAAAAAGCGGGCAGCAATGTGAGTGACAACAACGAAAAAGTGAAAAGTGACCAAACTGAACAAACGAATGGAAAAGGTTTTTTGGTGCACACGACAAAAGCGGCTTATAAAAACCAATAGTTGCAAGTAGCGTCCGAGGGCCTTAGGGTACGTCAAAAATTAAGGTTAAAACGTTTGGGGTGGTAGTTATAAAGAAAGTCTAAACAAAAAATGTATTCGAATAACTTGCGGCTGCAGCAGCTATTAGCAGAAGTGGAGATGTTGGGGGTAAAGTCTCGAATGTAATTTTTTCCTGATAGGAATTGGTTGGGGTGAATCATCGATAGCTGTTTGATATTTATTTGAGAGTGTAAGAGAGTTAAAAAGGTCGAGTTGCGTCCCCTAGACAGTCTATGGTTTGTGTTTAAACACAAATCGGTTTGCTATGTGTGCCACATATGATTTAATAATCGATTTTTCCAGTAATAAAGTATCCTATTGGAATAAAAAGGGCCATATAGCTCCTTGGAGCAGACATGATGCTCGCTGTGAATTTAAAAAAAATTCCTGCCAATTTGTGAAAGATATTGTCGAAAATATGTCATCTTGAATTTGAACGCGATTTCCCAAAATGGCATGATTTTTATCGATTTTTTCTGATGGTAAGGTATTGCATGGAAAACTAACGTCAGAATTAAGTTCTTAGGGTAACATTAAGCTTCACCATGAGTTTGGTGAAAATCGATTGCAAGTTACGAAAACTACAACAGAAAATGTGTTGCATATAAAAAGCTTAGATTCTCGACCCCATGTCGAATTTATCGATTTTTTTCAGAACTGGGGGAACTGGGGGAACTTTTCAAAATTTTCGCTGCGTTAGTTTGAATTATGACATGGGCTATGTGTGTGTCAAGTTTCATCAGAATCGGTGAAAGCCGTGGTCAGGGTGAGGGTACAAGGACAGACACACAGAACAGACAGACAAACTGCCGTTTATATATAGAGAGATGTATGTACATAGGTACATACATTGATACATACACATATTCAAACACACACATGCATAGACCCCCACACACATATATATCTATCAACTGTGTATATATGCATACAGACACACACTTTGAAGGCTATGCCTTGCAATCCGGGAACAGGAGATTGCCACAAAGTACCTGGTGAACAAGAGAGACAGTGGATGCTCTTGTGATACTAAGTTGCAACCGCGTGTTTATGTCAGGTTTCTGTGGGAGACATCACGCATGTGATTAGCAGCTGTCCTTAAATTTCGTCACGGTACTACCTCCCTATGCGAACGATGTTGTTGCTAAATCTATTTACAATGCCATTCGCAAAAAAGACTGTTCTGAAATAAACCTTAGAAAATCCCTCTGTTATGGAATACTCATAAACACCAATCCACGGAATACTGGTGGAATATTTCCATCAAAACTCTGTCAAATGTGAATATAACAGAAAATGAAGAAAACACTATATTAGAAAGTGGTCATTGCATTTTAATGGTAAACGTATTGAGGACTAAGTATATTCAAGTGCTAGTTTTAGAGAATGAACAGATAAAATTAAGTTAGAAGCACTCCAATTACCAAAGGGAAAAGTCGATGCTCTTGTGAAAGGAATAACAAGTGTTTTAGATGAATACAATTTATGAAACTATATAAAGATGATTGCCGCTGATACAACGAGTGTGACCACTGGAAAAAGAAATGGCATTGTCACTCAGTTGGAAAGACTGTTTGCTCAAAAGGATTTGATAGAGTTCTTCGTGTTGTAATGGATAACAAACTTGGTAAAATAAGTCATCTCAAGTAATTAGGGTAATTAGGAGAAACACCAGGCTAATTTCAACAATGGTGAAGAAAAGATTACTGAATCAGCAGGATGGCGAGATGACATGAAAGATGGAATTCTCGAAAACATACTAGCTCTTTTGGCATTTCTCTAACAGAAACAAGAGCTTTGTTTCTCAATGTTTGTCGATTCATCTCTTATAGCTGGGCAGATTTTGGTTTAGTGACCAAATGTTCAATGCACAGGATTATCAGAATTTATGTGGTAGAATGCATTGAACTGGGTAAAAAAAAATCTATGGAGTCGAGAACTATCAAAACTGGAAATTCCTAGAACAAATCAGAATGCAGAACGGGCAATTAAGTGCCTTCAAGATCTTTATGATGTTTGTAAAAAGAAGGAGAAACTTCAGCTTCGATTTACTTTATCTGACAAAACATTAATTATTTGTTTAAAAAATTTGCTAACATTCAGCACTCTTTTTCTATACACTTTTCAAAATTGAAATTAAACCTATAAAGTTAAAAATATGCATTGCTTTTAATTTATATGTTATCGAATACTTGTAGTGGCCTCTGAACATTTGCATAGAGAATTTTTAATACAGTAATCTTTAAAATGTAGAGATACACTTTTATTCCACATTTCCCTTATATTTACAAGGATTTAGGCAATGGAAATACTGAAGTGTGAATCTAGTGCCACCCTGTGATTATAGTTTAAAAAGCCGATAACTCTGAAATTGCACCTAGAAAGCTTAAATTTCAGATATACTATTTCTGCATTGCACTGAGTCAGCATACCAAGTTTGGTAAAAACTTGAGCAGGCATTATGAACCCCGCTAGAATTTTGCATGATTTGGGTCAAAAGTGGTGATCAATTCCTCAAGTTAGTTTCCTGATATTTATGTAATTGTTTATCGAATTAACTGACAGATCAATACAAACTAGAATCCCCGATTTAGTAGTGGTAGATAAAGAGAATAGAAAAATGCCAAAAATTGACTTCATAGTGAAAAGGTCAAAATGAGAAGTATAGAAAAAAAAAAGTAATATACCAGGCTCTTACACTGAATTAGAGAGGCTATTGAAAGTGAGGCTAAAATGTATCCCAGTAGTTATAGGTGCATTGGGATCTGTCCCTAGATGTCTGAACAGATGGATAGAGGAAATAGGCGTAAAATCTAGTTAGTACAGCTTCAGAAAACAATGTTATTAGAGACAAATAGGATATTTAGGAGGCTTCTTGACATCTAAGTTTACTCGTTGTAGCCCTATGTTAGGAATTTATTCCTTTCTAACAGTCTAGTTTGTCCTGTGCAAATCAGCATTGCTTGCAACATCAAGAATTCTTCGTAGACCAGTAAAAAAGTGTCTCCTTTGTCTGCTGGCTGTGGACAGATGGCACTTTCCATCTTACCCAGGAAACTAAGCTGTGAGTTCATAAAATAATAATAATATAATAATAATAATAATATATAATAATATAATAATAATAATAACAATGATAACAATATAAAATAATAATAATAATAATAATAATAATAATAATAATAATAATAATATATTTCTTTACTACCCACAAGGGGCTAAACACAGAGTGGACAAACAAGGACAGACAAACGGATTAAGTTGATTACATCGACCCCAGTGTGTAACTTGTACTTAATTTATCGACCCCTGAAGGATGAAAGGCAAAGTCGACCTCAGCGGAATTTGAACCAGAACGTAACGGCAGACGAAATACTGCTACGCATTTCGCCCGGCATGCAAACGTTTCTGCCAGTTAATAACAACAACATTAACGTATACTAAGAAACTCTCTTTACAAAACAAACTTGTTCCAATAACGTCGGTGCAATGAAAGGAAAACTTCAGAATACGCGGGAAAAGTTCTCTTAAAGCATAGGAGCTAATAAATCGGGAAGACTTTTGTTATATAAAGTGTAGTTTCTTTCTTAAATGCGCGATATCTCAATGCGACAACCGCGAGAAGTCGAAACCAGCAACAAGAACACTGGAAAAACACAATTTACACAGTATTTACGTAAACTGAATAATTATCTTTACATGCAGCTGCCCATGCATCCATGTGCACATGTTAATATTGATAACCAGCACAAACAATGTATACACAACACAAACTGACACATACAGGAAATAAAAGAATAGCGCGTCACTCGAGCGACGCCGAACCAAACAAAATCAAATCGAATGCCACAAACGAATGAAAAGAACAAATTAGTTACTTAGTTCAAACGATCACTAAACAGCTATGCCAGGAAAACTGCTACCAAACGAATAGAGGCGATTTTCGATATATTAGTCTATATATGACAAATATATCCATTCGAAGAAGAAGGAAGCGATGTCGTGTCAATAAGTCAACCATGCACAAACAGATCACTTCAATGCTTTAATGACAAGCCAAAACTCATTCCAGATCGGTCATCGATTGGGACAACAAGGACCGCGTCACCCAGAGGAGAATCAGTCAGATTGGGGTCAAAAAGTTTTCTACTGGAACAAACACTCAATAGACACACACACACACACACAACACACACACACACACATATATATATATAATATAACAAGAGAGAGAGAGAGAGAGAAGAAGAAGAGAGAAGAGAGAGAGAGAGAGAGAGAGAGATTCAGATGAATATGGTACTTAAGTTAAAGGCACCAGAAGTTGGTATGGTATTATCCATGTAAATCAAATGGGGTGATTATAATCAAATATATGCAACAAGGATATCCAAAGGTAGTGTAGTACACTCGTTTCATGCTACTTCATTTAATTAAAAAATGTAAGTATTACATCAGTTTTAAAATGCAGAGCAATCTTCAGCCACATATGGAATTTTAAAAATTAAAATGACAATGTCCATTTTTATAATTATCCCATTTGCCATCATTACAAAGTGGGTAGATATATAGACAGAGAGGTGAATTTCATCAATAAAAACATGCCAGTAGGAGATCTTAAATCATGGGCAGATTATACATGTATATAATATATATATATAATATATATATATATATATATATATATATATATCACGTGATCATGTGATCGACCAGACCATCAGATGTTGTTACACATCGCTGGTCACAATGCGTTCGCATTGTTTTAGCCTTCGAATAACGCCACCCCGCTGGCTAAGCGAGCAGGCCAACAGAAGAAAGAGTGAGAGAAAGAGTGGTGAAAGAGTACAGCAAGGATCACCACCCCCTGCCGGAGCGTTTAGGTGTTTTCGCTCAATAAACACTTACAACGCCCGGTCTGGGAATCGAAACCGCGATCCTGCGACCGCGAGTCCGCTGCCTAACCACTAGGCTATTGCGCCTCCACACCCACACACACACACCACACACACACACACACACACACACACACACACACACATATATATATATATATATATATATATGAAAATAGTAATGCAATACCAAAGTATTGCCTTCCAGTAAAGGATAGCCCGTAAGGGTAAAATTATACATATAAAAGTAAATAAATGGTACAACGAAGTACCGATATTTACTGGAAAATAGCGATCGTAATAAATACGACGCTAATGTATAGCTTCACTGCATATATACTAGTAAAGACGTGTGTGTGCAACAAACATGAAAAAAATTTGTCTTACCTCTAGGAAGAACATCTGAAAAATTAAAAACCTAGAAACTGATAATGCAGGACCGGTTTCAGACTCTTCAAATACGTTTGACAACGTAGATTTGATTTGTCCTCATCAGCTGCATGTACCTAGACAAAATTTCAACTGTTGCCACATCTATGCCAGTACACTCGTCTGAACGCCAAAAGGTTAACAGAACGAGAACAGTGAAGAAGTTTCAATGAAAATAGTATTGCAATACTCTCGTTCTGTTAACGTTTTGGCGTTCAGACGAGTGTACTGGCATAGATGAGGCAACATTTGAAATTTTGTCTAGGTATATGCAGCTGATGAGGACAAATCAAATCTACGTTGTCAAACGTATTTGAAGAGTCTGAAACCAGTCCTGCATTATCCGTTTCTAGGTTTTTAATTTTCAGATGTTCTTTCTAGAGGTAAAACAAATTTTTTTCATGTTTGTTGTACACACACGTCTTTGCTAGTATATATGCAATGAAGCTATACTATAGCGTCGTATTTATTACGATCGCTATTTTCCAGTAAATATCGGTACTTCGTTGTACCATTTATTTACTTTTATATGTATAATTTTACCCTTACGGGCTATCCTTTACTGGAAAGCAATACTTACGTATTGCATTACTATTTTCATTGAAACTTCTTCACTGTTCTCGTTCTGTTAACGTTTTGGCGTTCAGACGAGTGTACTGGCATAGATGTAGCAACAGTTGAAATTTTGTCTAGGTACATGCAGCTGATGAGGACAAATCAAATCTACGTTGTCAAACGTATTTGAAGAGTCTGAAACCGGTCCTGCATTATCAGTTTCTAGGTTTTTCAATTTTCAGATGTTCTTCCTAGAGGTAAGACAAATTCTTTCATGTTTGTTGCACACACACGTCTTTGCTAGTATATATGCAGTGAAGCTATACTATACGCGTATTTATTACGATCGCTATTTTCCAGTAAATATCGGTACTTCGTTGTACCATTTATTTACTTTTATACTATACTATATATATATATATATATATATATATATATATATATATATATATATATATATAACGATCTCCTGGGTAACCAGAGCCAAATAACACTAGCCCTAACCCTGTAGAGTCCCCGCCAAAACATCACATGTAGCAAAACGCATAAAATGGACTACAGAGGATTATAGAGATGTGTTGAAAGTTTTCTACACAGACCAACCAAACCCAAAGAATAACCGCATTGTACAAACATATACTTCACGTAGAAACATAGTAGGCAACGAAGTATGCAGATATATAGGCGCAAATAAATTAAGGAATGTACGTAGAGACATAACTAAGAATAAAATGTTAACTGACGCTGAAATTAGTCAAATTAGGACACAAATATCTCATGACAGGCCAAATGAAAACAGCAACGATGCAGATGAAATAGTTAACAGATACAGAGAACCAATTGTACGAGCACTACATCCCAACGAAGAAGCAGAAGAAAGAATAGCGAAGAACAAGTATGTGATAAAGGAAGAGAAAGTATACCTACCTCAAGAACACCAGAATAGATATGACACAGAATTTGAGGTGAAAAATAACGAGAAGGTCGTAGAATCAAAAGAAGATATTATGAGAGAATTAAGAAAGACTGAGTTTACTGGCATGATCAATGGAGGAACGTTACCAAAGCTCTCAAAGAGCATAAAAAAAATAAAACGTAATCATTATATATAATGTTGCTCTGAAACAGATTTCAAGAAATAACGGAAATGAAATAACAACCTTAAATAACATAATCTTTTCCACTGCTAAAGTTGTAACTGCTGAACTAGGTATGAGGACGACACAGAAAAGAACTGGCCATGTCAATAGACTTATTGACATAACCAGAGACATACAGCCTAAAGAAAGCACCAGAAATCTCCCCAATCCGAACTCCCACAAAGCAGATTGGAAATCGATCCAAAGAGAGATCCCCAGAGAGGACTGGCCCAAATATCTCTCCACACCAGATATTGACATGAAACTAGAATGTTTCATGTCTTCTGTGCAAGCCATATGCCAGAAATATGTCCCGGAGCACAAGGCCAAAACAAATAGGAGCAAGATTCCAAGGGAGAGGAAGATCCTCATGAGACGACGGACGAAGGTTGCAAATCGACTCAACCAACATCCCATAAGTAGCAAAACATCACGCCTAAAATCAACACTGATGGAGATCGAAAAAAGGCTGCAACAATCCTATGTGAGGGAGAAAGCAGACAAAGAAGCCTGGGTTATAAAAATATTAAGTCAAACCCAAAGGCCTTCTTTCATTACGCGAAAGAAACAGCCTCAGTACACTACAAGATAGGACCCCTCCTCCAAAAGGATGGCTCCCTCACAGACAGTCCAACTAAGATCAGTGAGATACTGAATGACCAGTTCAAAAGTGTCTTTACCACCCCGTTGGAACACAGACAAGTGAACGAACCAGTGGACTTCTTTGCCGCCTCACCTATAATCAGCGAGGCAGTTACAATGGAATACATTGATATTAGCGAAGAAGATATACTAATAGCCATAGATGAAGTGGACACAAACTCAACTGCTGGTCCTGATGGTTTCCTAGCAATCTTCCTCAAATCGTGTAAGATGCCTTGGCAAAGCCCCTCCAGATTCTCTTCCAGAGCTTTCTTACAAATGGCAAACTGCCAAGCAAGCTGAAGGAGGGAATAATATGCCCAATACATAAAGGGGTAAGTAGAGCAGATGCCAAAAACTATAGGCCTATCTCTCTGACTTCACACATCAGCAAAGTCATGAAACGGATAGTCAGAGGGAAACTAGTTGCATTCCTTGAAGAAAATAACTTGCTGAGTGATATCCAGCATAGTTTTCGACCAGGCAGGAGCTGCCTGACCCAGCTCTTACAACATTATGACTGGGTATTGAGGCAGTTACTCAACAAATCAAATGTGGATGTAATATACTTTGATTTTGCAAAAGCTTTTGACAAGGTGGATCATGGTATGATATGCCATAAACTGCGTAACCTTGGGATAGCTGGAAAACTTGAGGAGTGGTTACATGACTTCCTGAAAGATAGGAGTCAGGCAGTAGTAGCTAATGGAGCCACCTATATGAACACACATATAGTGTGGTGTTCCACAGGGCAATGTCTAGGGACCACTGCTTTTTATACTGGTCCTCTCAGATATTCCCACAAATGCCCAAATAGCCACCCTTGCATACTATGATACGAAAGTCTCGCAGAAAATACAGAACCCCAGCGATGTTGCACAACTGCAGCAGGAGTAGGACTCAATTTACAAATGGGCTGAGGAAAATAATATGCAGTTTAATGCTGAAAACTCCAAGTCTTGCGCCTCCAGTATCCAAAACTGAATATAAAACTTACAGGGTACACCGGTCCACAAGGAATTTCAATCCCAGAGCTTAAATCAGTGAAGGACCTGGGTATCGACATGAGTGATGATACCTCTTTCCAAGTGCACATTACTAGGATGGCTACAAAGTGCAGACGATTGGCTGAATGGATCCTAAGAACATTCAGAACCAGAGGTAAGGAAACCATGATGGTCCTCTGGCGGACATTCGTCCTCAGCCACCTGGATTACTGCTCACAGCTATGGTCACCCACCAGTGTGAAATTAGCAGCGGACCTTGAAGCAATCCAGAGAAGATTCCCAAAGAAGATTGCAACAGCTCAGCTACTGGGAAAGGTTGAAACAGTTAAGACTCTACACCTTGGAGAGAAGACGAGAGAGGTATGCAGTAATATATATCTGGAAGATCCTGGAAGGAAGTGTGCCAAATTTGGGCATTGAAAGCTACACCAATGCCAGAACGGGATGACACTGCATAGTGACAAAGCAATGCCATCACGCTTCAGGACCAGTTACTGCAACAGCTTAAGTTTCAAGAGTCCACAGCTTTTTAATATTCTCCCAAAGAGTCTGAGGAACTTGCACAAAGTAGATGTAGCGGTTTTTAAATCAAAGCTGGTCCTCTTCCTATCGAGAGTCCCAGATGAACCTCCCTCACCGCAAGAGGTGCAAATGAGGGTAGCTATATCAAACTCCATTCTTCACCAGGTGCCACATATTAGAGGAGGCTCTTAGTAATAACAGTGTAGCAAAACGGCGGTGCATCAGCATGGCCACAGCTCTAAGCTGAAACTAGAGAAGAAAATATATATACATACATACATACATACATACATACATATATATATATATATATATATTTATATACATGATTACTTGTGACAAACAATTTTAAGATGTTTGTAATGTGTAACTATATAAAACATACATACATACATACATACATACATACATACATACATACATACATACATACATACATACATACATACATACATACAATCGCCGTTGGCGATTTCTTTTTTATCTGGCATTTTCTGGCATTTGTATAACTCTCAATGCTGAAATTAGGTACTAACCCTTCTAGTGTTTTCCATACGTAGATTATCACATATCTGTCGCGCTTTCGCTCCAGGGAGTAAAGTTGCAGTTTGCTCAGCCTATCCCTGTACTTCATCCTCTGCAGTGTTTCAGTCTTTTTTAGTGTAGTAGTCTTGGACTGCCTCAAGCCCGCTGTTAGTTTGGCACTGTGTGGGGACCATAACTGGGGGCAGTAGTCCAGGTGGCTGAGAACAAAAGTTCTCCACTGGGTCAACATAATTTCTGGATCTTGCTTTGGAAGACCTCAGTATCCATACTGCCAGTTGTCTGCACATTGCTGCCATCTTGGTAATGTGCATATAAAATGATGCGTCATTGCGCATACTGATCCCCAAATCTTTTACTGTTTGTGTCTCTAAGATTGTAGTGCCTTCGGGACCTGTGTATGCAGGCTGTAGTGCATTCGTGAGTTGATAGTATTGTGCTTGAAATTTTCCAGCATTAAACTGCATGTTATTTATTTCAGCCCACTTCTATATCGAATTCAGGTCCTGCTGTAAGCTTGTGACGTCATCTTGATTTTTTATTGTCTGTAATAATTTTGTATCATCGCTATAGCTGGTGACAGTGGCTGTCCGAGTGACCGGTGGGCATGATTAAGAAGGCTATTATGAACAGCAATGGCCTCCAGAACAGTTCACTTAGGATTTGAGTTTCCTCAGAAAGGGCACCATTGGCTGCAACTACCTGAGTTCTGTCTTTAAGGAAGTCATGTATCCATTCTCCTAGTTTACCAGCAATGCCAAGGTCGCGTAGCTTATGATATATCATGCTATGATCCACCTTATCAAATGCCCCTGCAAAGTCAAGGTATATCACGCTGACATCTGAATGGCTTAACAGCTGTTTCAAAACCCATTCATGGTGTTGTAGGAATTGTGTGAGGCATGCTGTGTATTGTTCAGTGAGTTATTTTCTTCTTGGAACATTACCAATTTCTTTCTGATGATTCGCTCCATGACTTTACTGATATGTGAAGTCAGAGAGATTGGCCTGTGATTTTTGGCCTCTACTCTGCTTCCACCTTTGTGGATATAACATATAATGCCTTCTCTCAGATTTTTTTTAGGAAGTTTACCACTTGCAAGGAAACGTTGGAAAACTATCTGAAGTGGTTTCGCTAAAGCTTGCTTACATGATTTCAGGAGAATAACCGGGAAGCCACCAGGGCTAATTGCGGAGCATGAGCTCATTTCGTCTATGGCCGCTCATACACGTCCCTTTTAGAGCTGCAATATTAAAGAATTCAACCGTTTTTTTATCTGCATGTATCCAATGGGGTGGGGAGTGAAGACACTTGTTCACTTCTCCTTCCTGGGTCCGCAGTCAGTGAGTCATTCTCTTGAAACAATGGTCCTATTTTATATTGTATTGTGGCTGTTCCCTTTGTGATTTTCTAGAAAGCTATGGGCATTTTGGTTTTTATACTTCCCACAGTTTTCTTCTCTCTCTCCCCTCTCTCTCTCTCTCTCTCTCTCTCTCTCTCTGCTCTTTCCCTTTCGCGAGAGACTTTGGTCTTGTTTTCGATCTCTTGGTGTGTCCGTATTAAGAAATACTTCTCCCTATCCTTCAGTTGCTTATTCAGTCGCTTTGGTTTCAGAGAAGATACCTAACCCTAACCCTAACCCTCCTACACACACACACACGCGCGCGCGCGTGCACCTGGTTATCAGATTGACTTATATAACTCGTTCACTTCTAATTAGCTTTTTTTTTTGGTGTACCTGAAGTACCACAGCTGATTCTCCTCTAAATTTGGAATACCTATTTCTCGAAGCCCCGTACTCCACATAAAATGAAAGCCGTGTTTCCTCCTTTCGTTTTTAGTAAACTTGTTCCATGTGAATATATATGTAGCCCCTCTACAGCAAGAAACCTGTTCTTCTCGGTCTCATTTTCTCTCATACTTTACCCTATTTCATTCCTCGTTTCTTCGGCTAAAGTTGTCCCCCCTTCCCCTTAGAATTTATTGTCTTGCAAAATTCATGGCAACCTCGTTAGTGCTTGCTGCATGAAACAAACAAACAAACAAAACGCACACAGAACATCCTGCGAAAGGATTGGTGTTAGGAAGGGCATCCAGACATGGGAACCACGCCAAAGCAGACACTGGAACACAAAGCAGTCCTTGGAGCCACCCTGTCTAACCAGGCAAGGATCGATTCCAGCCAATCCCCTCTGCTGTTGCTGTTGATTCTGAAAGAATGTTCTTTTTTGCTGAGATTTCAGCTGCTTATAGACATCCCCCACCCAAATTCAATATCCTTTTTCCACCCCCACGTGATAAGGACAGCCATTGCAAGATTTCACCAGTTTTCCTGCCTCTGAAATAAAGAAGCTTTGCAGTTTGTGTTCGTGGTTGAGTCCCACAGGATGGCATCTGAGGCATGTGAGTGGATTTGGTAAACGGAAACTGGAAGAAGCACATCGTATATAGATGTATATTTATATACGAGGCGTGGGGTGTGTGTGTGTACAAAAGTAGGTACACAGTATGTATCACATCAATGTTGTAATAATTTAATTCATTAAAATTATTAACACATTTAATTAGTTGGCCTCATTTTTTATATTTTCAGTGTCATCAATCATAATAATACATTTTTCATAACTATAATAATAATTTTATCGAAACTTTTAATTATTTTTGGTAAAAAATAGACGTGTATTGTACGTGTTTTCTTTTTTCCTAACTGTACACCTACTTTTGCATCACACTGTATCTATATTTATGTGTGTGTGTATCTTTGTGTATGCGTTTGTTCCCCATCACAGCTTGACGACCGATGTTGGTGTGTTTACCTCGCAGTAAATTATCGATTCGGTAAAAGAGACCGATAGAATAAAGAACCAAGCAAAAACAAACAAAAGAAGAAGAAGAAGAAGAAGAAGAAGAAGAAGAAGAAGAAGAAGAAGAAGAAGAAGAAGAAGAAGAAGGGGGTCGATTTATTCGACTAAAAATTCTTCGAGGAGGTGCCCCAGCATGGCCGCACTCTAATGGCCGAAACAAGTAAAATAATGTCCGTTGCCGTTTAAAGATTTAATGAAAGGGAGAAAACTGAATTCTTATTTAATTAAACAAAATTCATGAAAAACAAAAAACAATTGAAATTTTTTCTTTTTTCTTTCTCTCTTTTTGTTTTTAATTTTTTTCAGCTGTGTTCTCTGTTTTGTCCAGTTTTCTAATTTAATTTTGTAAAACGGTAGACACTGTGAAGAAATAAATAAAAGAAATTATAGGGGGTGAAAAAAAATTGAATTGACCTCTGAATATTCGGGGTTAATGCAGTTTCGCACCTCACCTTCAAAAATGCATCCAAGAAACAAAAATTCTTCGGATTCCTTACATGTCGGAGATTACGAATATGCAAAAAAAAAAAAAAAAAATCAAAATGTTACCCCCCACCACCATCAATTTTGAATGTATTGAAATATATTGAAGTGTAGGAATTTCATTAAAGCAGGTATGTAAAGTACATTTTCTATGGGGCCTTTTCCCTTTTGAACGGCAGATCCAAAAATTAAATTTTTTGTAACTAAACACTTTCAAACTTCGGACACTGGTAGAAAGTGTCCAACTGCAGTAATTTTATTCGGCTGAATACACGTCATTGATTGGTTGAAATTACCGAAATACGACAACTTTAACACGAAACAACTTCGTAAATAGAAACTTTTCTCAAAAGCGCTAAGAGTAAAAGATATTTTATATGACACATTCTAGCTGTGTCCGAAGTTTGACAGTGTTTAATTACAAAAATTAATTTCTCGATCTGCCGTTCAAAGGAAAAAGATCCCTTTCTATGTTCATTTGGCTAAACTGTAGAAATTGTTGTTTTGATATTGTTAAAATCCCCGCATTTTGCCATGTTGATTAAATAAATAAAAAAAACATTTCGAAAAAGTTTGAAATTCAAAAGTGGAATTGGGGTGGGTGGGTTACATTTTGAAAAAAAATTATTTTTTCACATATCGTAATCTCCAACATCTAAAACGTACGAATTCAAAGAAATTTCTTCAAAAGAAATGCATTTTTGAAGGTGAGGTGCCGCACCGCATTGGTCACCGAATATTATTAATGCTTCATTTGTCGATCTCAGATGAATGAAATAGCAGCTAAATCTCCCTTAAATCACATCCAACATCTTAAAAAAAAGGGAAGAAGGATAAACTTGGGATAATGTCGTCCTTCTTCAGAGATGTAAGGGATAGTCAGGGCTGGAACGTCTTTGATCCTAAATTTTCTCTAGCAGGGTTAAGCAGCAGCAGCAGCAAATTAGTGTATGGCCTAACAATGGAAACTACGCGGTCATTGAACATGTTAGAAATAGCAACCACAAGCTCACTCAATTCATATCCCACGGTCCTAAAAAGGGATATTTTTCATAATATTTGCTTTAGACACCATTTCAGTGACAAGGGACTTTCATAATATTGTTTTAAATATACAAAAGGACGGGATGGTCATGGCTAGAATTCCTTTCGTTATACGTCTGTTTGGTCAGGACTGAGTAAAATCTAAGCAGCAACAACAACAGTACTGAAATCTGTGTCACTGACATGCAAGTAATAGCAGTCAAATGTCCTTCACGGTAACTTTTACCCTTCAGAAAAAAAGAGACGAATATATTGTGGAAGTCAATTCTGCTATACACTGGGACCTCACGTATCTAATATAGTGAATTGACAAAAACCAAGATTAAATGAACTTATCCATACAATTGTAGACAGAATCCTTCGAAGGCGGGGGTTTAAATTTCTGAAAAAGAGGAAAAAAAACCATGTAAGGGAGATAACTCCAATAAACTTAATGAAGTTTTGAAAAAAATAAAGGAAAAGGCTGACTTTGGTGGAACTGAAGAGAATTAAATAAAACTATGCAGATCTAGAAGGAAGCATTTACGAGGTTGATTGACATGCTAGAAATAGCAGTTCAATTTCCCCCTACCGTCTTAAAAAGGGGCTCATTAGGTTATGTAGTGCGAGATATACTATTCTAGGAAAACACGAAGAAAAGAATGATGTGTTGGTCGACATGGCAAGGAGTTGGTGTATTTGAGGGTCATAAACAGACATTCGATCAGTTAGTTTGGTGCTATAGATCTTCTTGAGCAGAACTCACTCAGCAAAATAACATCGATTAACCTTGTTGGCGGAC
The DNA here is from genome assembly GCF_006345805.1 of Octopus sinensis. Taxonomy (NCBI): domain Eukaryota; kingdom Metazoa; phylum Mollusca; class Cephalopoda; order Octopoda; family Octopodidae; genus Octopus; species Octopus sinensis. Next base: position 74,774,177 of record NC_043004.1, on the reverse strand, counting down.
AAGAAGCTTCAGGCTCTTTACATTCAGAGTTCAAACCTTGTCGGGATCGATAAAATAAGTACGAATCTTGTTAAAATCCTTCCAACAATTTTAAAGTATTTCAAATTTTCTCCAGCTTTTAGTTTTTTCAAACTTTCTACACTGATGCAATTTCTTTATTATTAAGTTCCTAGAAAAAAATAAGTACCTGATTTTCGTCACTAGCATTCAAAAACTACATTTGTTTGAAAATAATTTGGTGAGATTTGAATTACTTCAAGTCGTTGGAAAAATTTTAGCAAGATCCATAAGTACTTTTTCTTTATTACCCACAAAGGGCTAAACACAGAGGGGACAAACAAGGACAAACAAACGGATTAAGTCGATTATATCGACTCCAGTGCGTAACTGGTACTTATTTAATTGACTCCGAAAGGATGAAAGGCAAAGTCGACCTCGGCGGAATTTGAAGTCAGAACGTAAAGACAGACGAATACCTATTTCTTTACTACTCACAAAGGGCTAAACACAGAGGGGACAAACAAGGACAGGCAAACGGATTAAGTCGATTATATCGACTCCAGTGCGTAACTGGTACTTATTTAATCGACTCCGAAAGGATGAAAGGCAAAGTCGACCTCGGCGGAATTTGAAGTCAGAACGTAAAGACAGACGAAATACCTATTTCTTTACTACTCACAAAGGGCTAAACACAGAGGGGACAAACAAGGACAGGCAAACGGATTAAGTCGATTATATCGACTCCAGTGCGTAACTGGTACTTATTTAATCGACTCCGAAAGGATGAAAAGCAAAGTCGACCTTGGCAGAATTTCAACTCAGAACGTAACAGCAGACGAAATACTGCTATGCATTTTACCCGGCGTGCTAACGATTCTGCCAGCTTGCCGCCTTATATGATCCCTAAGTACTAGTTGAGCACTGGGTTCGATGCAGGCGACTAACCCCTCCCACCACAGAATTACATGTCGTACGCTTATATTTAATTAGGAGTTTTATTACAAGGGGGACTGTTCTTTAGTAAACACCGGTTATGCCTGTCAACAACCATGCCGATGGTTTGTGGTGTAAATATTTTATGTCGCCGTCTCTTCACACCCACCAGTCAACGATGGACCCTTCATTCCGTAAAGGTATATTTCTTTAATGCTTTTTACTGTATGATCCCGAATCAATTTATGTTTTACATATTTCTGACAGCGATGCTATTTACAGTTTTAGTTCCCCGACTAAGGTCTTGGAGATCATAATTAGGCGACTTTGCTTCGATGCTCGATTGTAGTTAATTAGCATTAACATTAATTAAGCCGTTGATGGCACTGAGAAATGTATGAACGTCACACCTTCACATCTATAATTCCATGCCGCATGTCTGTGAATATACGAAGATTCATTCTCTCTCCTCTGTCCCAATCCAGAAGGTTAAACTCGCATTTTCAGTCCATGGCCTCTAAACTATAGTGTTTTGACCCGGGCCGGAAAAAACTAAAAAAACTACTTGTTCTAAACACACACACAAAGAGAAATGGTTGGTTCAAGGCAAGTGTGCATTGAACTGAATTTAAATAAGCAAGAAAGATATTATCAAAGAAAAGGCCATAGCACCATCTTTAATATGTTGTTGTTATTATTATTATGGAGTTGAATGTGTGTGTGTGGTGAAGTTATTAATATCAATACCAATACATTACCCAACACCATTGAAGTGAAATAATAGTTTCTATACGATCCTTCGGTATAAGTACACACGTGACTTTGTTTACATTTCTGAAGATAACAGAAACACTTTTCTCCCACCCCTAATCCTACCCCCCCATATATATATATATATATATATATATATATATATATATATATATATATATATATATATATATAAAAGCACTTTCTTGAAATGTATCCGGTACTTACACCGAAGTTACACCCTATACTTTTGGTTTGGCACTACTGAATTGAGTCAAAGACTATATAATACAAGTCAGCAGAAAAAAAAAATGCGATATCCATAACAGTAAAGAAATAAGACCTCCCCAAGCAGTTACCCTTGTGTTTAAAATCTCCCTAACAAAAAGAAGAGAGGTTTTTGGCTATGGACTACATTGATCTTTCCATGTTGTGGTTTAGCCACTATTTACACTATTTTTTTTGTTTATTTTTGTGCCCGAGTCAGACGCTTTCAGAAATTCGCAATGTGAATTTTCCGAGTCCTCTCCTCCACCCTCTTTCGCGAGCGCGCATCTTTTTTTGTCATATTCGTTTAGAGCAAGTTGTTTTTCACCTATTACACTTTTTTTTTTTTTTTTTATGACCGGGTCAAACGCTTTAGTTTGACCGAATTCAGTTTCCTTTAAACGCTAATGGTTAACCTTTCGGCCCGCGAGATTTTCTGATTGGCACAGTTAACAAAATATCACCTTGAATTTTTCTTAGTTGTGCGACCCGCTTCTTTAAAAACATTGCCCATGTCTTCTCTGATGGATCATTGAAACATCACTGAAGCCAATCAGTTTTGCGTGGATTATCCCTGTCGAGGTGAATACAGAATCGCTGATTAGAGGGACGGTTAGATCAAATGATGAAAGTATTGAACATGCATTGCTGACGGATCGTTTGGTTATTAATAGACATTCTCTCGAACCCTCGCAATTCTATATAATATAATAATAATAATAATAATTATAAATGCCCTGATGAAGCAGCAGGCAGTGGCTCTCATGGTTTCTGATCTTGAGTGATCAGAAGTGTTGTCATATACATTGTTTATATCTTGGTATAAAAGATGGGCTACAACAATATTCTGCTCATACCACAGATTTGCTTGTCGGTTGTTGGACCTTAACCAGTTGACCATGTCTCTTACTGGCTGACAATATGTGCATCTCTGATCATCATCATCATCATCGTTTAATGTCTGTTTTCCATGCTGGCATGGGTTGGACGGTTTGATTGGGGACTGACGCTGCACCAGGTGCCAGTCTGATCTGGCAATGTTTCTACAGCTGGATACCCTTCCTAAAGCCAACCACTGTGAGAGTGTAGTGGGTGCTTTTTATGTGCCACCTGCACGGAAGCCAGTTGGGGTAGGGGGGGCTGACATTGACCACATTCGGATGGTGCTGTCTATGTGTCACTGACATGGGGAGACAGTCAGGCAGGAGCAGGAATAGTGGGGGAGCATCAAAGCCATGTGTTGAGAGGAATTCTTTGGAGTTTTGAATAATTCACTTTTGGAAACATGGGTGCATCATCCTTAACCAATCTTTATTCAGGAACCTTTTGAGCAGGATGGGCTACTCAGCTTGAACAAAATTCTAACTGGGCCCCACCTGCAAGGTCATGTACTTTTCATCTTGATATGAGGTCACCATATTGCACACATATGGTTGTGAGGCATGTACCTGGTGTACCCTTATCATCCAGCTGTAGGAACATTGCCAGATCAGATTGAAGCCTGGTGTGGCCTCCTGGCTCGCCAGTCTCCAGTCAAACCGTCCAACCCATGCCAGCATCGAAAATGGATGTTAAACGATGATGATGATTACCAAAAGCAGTTGTGCATCAGGGTAAATTTCTTAGTGTAGTTAATTTCATCTTTCCAAATTCTAGGTTAAAATCCCCGCATGGTCAACCTCCTGGGGTCGATAAAATGTATCCATCATCTCTAAGGGTTAATATAATTTATTACATCTCTCTCTTCTACAAATTTGTTCCATTGTCATCATCATCATCATCATCATCTTTTTACATCCATTGTCCATGCTGGCATGGGTTGGACAGTTTGACCAGGGCTGGTAAGCTGAAAGGCTGCACAAGACTTCAGTCTGATTTGGCATGGTTTCTATGGCTGGTTGTCCTCTCTAATGCCAACCATTCCAAGAGTGTAATGGGTATATGAAATGATAATTACATAATAATTATAATTAGTAAATTATTACCATAACACATACTAATTATGTTGATGGTTAATGAGATGTAAGCTAGTGTAACTTCTAATTCTTATTTCTTTTTTGTTTTCTTCTTTTATTTTTTATATTTTCAGTTGCGGTTTATATCTCCTGAAGTGACTTCATCTTTGATAAAGCTTTCAGAGCATAGACAGAGGAGACCAATAAAAAAAGCAGAGAAGATTAGCCAAGCCATGCTTGCCTATATCGAACGAGCAAAAGCACATGGTATCTCTCGCTTTCTCTTTATAACCAAATACTATTTGGGTTGGGGAATAATTATTGTGGCTTTTTCCAACAAATTTTATTCAACAAAAATAATAACAACATCTAGTGGAGACATCTTTAAATGATTATTCCAGAGCATATTCACCATCTACTTCAATTACTGCTTCCCATTTGCTTGGCAGATGGTCAGACCATCATTTAAAGATGTTTTTGTTAAATATTGTTATTGTTTTTGTTGTATAAAATTTGTTGAAAAAAAGCCGCAATAATTATGCAGTAACCCAATAATTGAATCATGACAAGTTTTTTGATTGTGTTAAGCTGGGAAAAAAGTGTGTGTGTGTGGAGTGGTGATGGCTGACACAGATGGTAGAGTTTTGGACAATATACACTCAAGTATTTTATTTTGAGTTCAAATCCTGCCAGAGTTAACTACACTTCCATTAATCTTGGGGCTCATGAAAGCATGGCTGTGTGGTAAAGAAACTTGCTTCCTTACCGTATGGTGTCAGGTTCAATCTTAGTGTAGCACCTTGGGCAAGTGTCTTCTACCATAACCCCAGGTTGACCAAAGCCTTGGGAATTGATTTGATACATGGAAACTTAAAGAAGCCTATTTCACATATATATTATCATCATCACTGTCATTTGTTTGTTTTCCATGCTGGCATGGGTTGGACGGTTTGACCCAGACTGGCCAGCCAGAGAGATGCACCAGGTGCCCTTGGTCTGTTTTGATGTGGTTTTCTATGTTTGAATGCCTTCCTAATGCCAACCACTTTCCAGTGTGTACCAGGTGCTATTTATATGTCACCTGCACCAGTGCTTTATACGTGGCACCAGCACAGGTGGTTTCTTTGTGTGGCACCATACCCTTGCCTTGATTTCCTGTGATGGTTATAAACAAACATCACCATCATACAAGTGATGTTGTTCATTTTCAGTCTTCTTTGAAAAACGTGTCAGGCCTTGGGGAAAATATTACTTTATTTCAAAACCGGTGAGGTTTGGCAACAGGAAGGGATTCCATTTTTTGAGAATTGATCCCAACAAATTCTGTCTGACTCATTCATGCATGGAAAGTGGATGCGCAGGAGTGGCTGTGTGGTAAGTAACTTGCTTACCAACCACATAGTTCCGGGTTCATTCCAACTGCGTGGTACCTTTAGCAAGTGTCTTCTACTATAGCCAAAGCCTTGCGAGTGAATTTGGTAGATGGAAACTGAAAGAAGCCCATTGTATATATGTATAATAAAATAAATGTATACAAATTATAAAATAATTATAAAAATACACTACTGTTTTCTGCTCCATGGATTTTCACCCTTCATGTGGGTTTTAGAACATAACACCTGCAATAGTCGAGGTATTACTGTAATTTTAATGTCTCTGGACATTGGAACAAAGAAATTAGCAAACATGTTGGTAAATTTTGAAATTGGGATGAGGAATAAATTACATCATCAATATTATGATCATTATCACTGCTGCTACCACCCTCCTCTTTCTCCCCCACCTCCTCCTCCTCCTCTCATTCCTCCTGCCCTTCCTGTCTTCCCCTCTTCCTCCCTTTTCCCTCTCTCTGCTTCCTTTTCCGTCCATTTTGTCTTGCTGCATTGTCTGGTTCAGTCACTCATTGTAATTTCTTGTCACTTCCCTTCATCACATCCACCCTATCAGATTTCTCCACTTCTTATTTCTTTATTGCCCACAAGGGGCTAAACATACAGGGGACAAACAAGGACAGACAAAGGGATTAAATCGATTGCATCGACCCCCAGTGCGTAACTGGTACTTTATTTATCGACCCTGAAAGGATGAAAGGCAAAGTCGACCTTGGCGGAATTTGAACTCAGAACGAAATACCACTAAGCATTTCACCTGGTGTGTTAACGTTTCTGCCGGATTTCTCCACTTCTACCCTCAGTCTTCCGCTTCTGGAGGCTCCATCCTCTTGGCTTACTCAGTCCTTTACCCCAACAGTCATCCGTCATATGCACCACATTGCAACGATGTCTTCTCCTTTGTATTCTACATTTCACCCCTCTCGTATTCATCCACATAAATGTGTAAATTTTATGGATTTGTTTTAAAGTAATTACCATTCCATCCATCCATTTCCTCCATCCACTGTCCCTGGGAGAATTATGGGGTTAGAGTCCTCAAACACCACCTCTATAGAGTTTCTCTTGGAACCAACAGCCAGTACACTTTCCAGCTGGATTCCCAAGCATGACCATTTTCCACCCATCTCATTCTTGGTCTACCCCTAGGTCTCCTGCTGGTTAGCTTGGCTTGAAGAATTTGTCTTGTGACCCTTTCCTATGGCATTCTAACCCCACATGTTAAGATGACAAATATTCTTCAAATTTTCTTTCTTGACAGATGCACAGATGAAAGAAGAAATTGCACAGTATGAAATTGGTAAAAGACATTTGGCCAACATAATGGGTAAAAATGCAGAGACTTTCACTCAAGAAGACATAGACGTAAGGGGTTTTCTCTTTTATCTTTGACAGTTTGCAAAAATAGTCTTCTGGAATTCAGATTTAGATAATCAATTGCCAGGGCCACGGATTGGCTCCCATGCTGGTGGCACGTAAAAAGCAACATTCGAGTGTCATCATTGCCAACGTTGCCTTACCAGAACATGTGCTGGTGGCACGTGAAAAGCACCATTCCAGTGTGGTTGTTGCCAGTGCCACTGGACTGGTTCCCATGCAAGTAGCATGTAAAAAACACCTTTTGAGCATCATCGTTGCGAGAACCACCTGACTGGCCCTCATGCGGTGGCACATAAAAGCACCCACTACACTCTCAGTGTGGTTGGTGTTAGGAAGGGCATCCAGCTGTAGACACTTTGCCAGATCAGATTGGAGCCTGGTGCAGCCATCTGGTTCGCCAGCCCTCAGTCAAACCGTCCAACCCATGCCATCATGGAAAGCGGACGTTAAACGCCAATGATGTAGTTTTATAACCCGACAGTAAGGCTGCATATAACGATCTTGTAGATTATAGTGCATTGGAGATGGTTGGTTTATTTGTTCATTTTGTGCCTGTTTTTCCATGCTTATATGGATTGAAAGAATGTCATTCACAGTCATTTCTATAGCCAGCTGTCCTTCCTGATACCATTCCTTACCTGATTTTCATGTGAAGGATCACTTATTCCATATAATTTCGAAGCTGCCAAGACAATTTGTTGACAGGAGAGACTGATAGATCACTGCTTGCTGCGCTCTCATACAAATGATTGCATATGTAAACACACACACACAAGCAAACTGAGGCAATCAAGAGTTGTTAAGTGTTTTGCACAGAGATAAAAATCAGTGGCTGCAGTTAAGATCGAACTGGGGATCATGTGGTTAGTGGCTCAGCACTTTCACATCCTAGTCACATTAATCTAATCTCCAGTTTTAATGTTTCTTCTATATACAACAGTTTGTCAGATTTTGTTTCAGTATTTCCAAGTCTAAACAGCTTGCCAGTGCACAACACCGGATCAATAGCCAAATTGATTGGAAATCACTTGGATAAAACTATTTTGATCTTTTAAAGTAAAATTCATATCATTCTGTTCACTTTAATGTGTTGACAACAGAAATTGTAGCTAAAAGATTTCTAAATAACAGATATTCTTGGAAACGGTTGTAGTGTAGATTCTAAATTCTCGGGAAAACTGAGTTTGCAACCCAGATTTAATTCATTTATTCTGTTAATGTCTGCTTAGAGTCAGCCTTGGTGAAACACCTCCTATTCTTTGACCTCATCAATGAGATCTATAATGCTGATCATTTGGTGATAGGAACCTCGAAGTAGGAAAAGCAAAGCAGTTGTCTCTATTTATCTTTCTATTTGTACGACACACAGAAGAACTTGTTCTTATTTTTTAATTTTGTTACGATGGCAACTTGGCAGAACTGTTACCGCACCAAACACAATGCTTAACGGCATTTCTTCTGGCCATTTATGCTCTGAGTTCAAACTCCACCAAGGTTAATTTTGTCTTTCATCCTTTTGGAGTCATTTAAAGAAGAACCCCAGTTGAGCACTGGGTGGGTTGATGCAATCAACTTCACCCTCCCTCAAAATTGCTGGCCTTGTGCTAAAACTAGAAGGGCTTATTTAATATTGTTATGAGTAATATGAATGATGACTTATGGTTTGAAACAGTTTACTAAAATGCTTTTGTTTTATTGTATCATTTTCCCAGAAAGCTATTGAATATCTGCTGCCATCAGGTTTATACACCAAAAAAGCCAGGCCATTGATGAAGGTGAGTCGGTTTGCTATGGGTGTCTAACATACATGTGTCCTGTGATTCATTGGGTTATCAGGTCCTTACTGAAGACTGCAGGGGATGATATAGGGTCTGCCTCTCAGCCCTTAAAAATATTTTCAGTTTAGTACTGCAAGCAGTGGAGCTTGTTACCTATAATCCCTCCACTTACATCATTGATCCGCATCTTTTTGTTTCATAGGAAGAAATAGCAACATGATAACCCCTTTCGAGGGTTTTGAAGGAGGTGGAAGGGAGGAAAAAACTATCAGTTATGGGTTTTCTGAAAATCAGAGATCAGGGACCAGTGCCTGCAACAGAGTGGACCTTGTTCGAAAGTACCTGCTGACTAGAAGTGAGTGTTAAAATAGGTGTTGAATTAGATTACTCAGGTACAGGTGAATTGATTAGACTTCTGTGTGGTTTCTTTGTATCAAATTTCACTCTGAGCACTTGGGTTTAACTTTGTACTGAAGGTGCAGTGTTGTGGAATAGAATCTTGATCCACATGACCACAAAGCAAATTTCTTTAACGAAATACAGTAATTCCTTGCCACATTGCAGTTTATTATTTAAGCTTACATTGATTCCTGTGTGGCGTTGTTTTGCATTTATAATAAAATAAATACATACAGATTATGAAAATTTAAAAAATATATATACACTACAATACTGTTTCTACTTTGTGGATTTTTCACCTATCGCAGGGTTTTTTGGAATGTGACACCTGCGATAGTCGAGGGATTACTGTACCTTGTTTATGAGATTTAATGACTACTTAAGCAGTGGCTGTGGTGATGATGCTGATATTGATGAAAATGATGAAAGACAAACAGAAGTAGTAACAGCAGTGATGATAGTCAATTGCTTTCCTTCAATAAACATTTTGTGTAAGTTGGAGAGCTGGCAGAAACGTTAGCACACCGGGTGAAATGTTTAGCAGTATTTTGTCTGTCTTTATGTTCTGAGTTCAAATTCCGCCGAGGTCGACTTTGCCTGTCATCGATAAATTAAGTACCAATTGCGTACTGGGGTTGATTTAATCGACTAACCCCCTCCTCCCAAAATTTCGGGTTTCATGCCTAGAGTAGAAAAGAACAAACATTTTGTGTATTCTTTTGATGTTTTAAACTTGTTTAAATTAAAATTTTGACTTTCCTCATTAGTTTTTTGTTTTATTCTTCAGCATCCTTATGAAATTTTCCCACCACAGAAAAGTAAGTCTTCAGATATTACAATATTTCTACTTACCATCTTTATACTTCGTACTCTAATCTCTCATCCCCTGGTGTAAAGCCACTGCCCTTAATATTACAAACCCTCATTCGAGGGTTCTTGTCTAGTGAGTTTCTTGGTGACTTCACTGGTGTTGGTTCTATTCCAAAAAGACATCCAGTACGATCTGTAAAGCGATTGGCGTGAGGAGGGCATCCTGCTGTAGAAACCCTGCCAAAACAGACAGCAGTAGAACTTGGCACGGTTCTCTGGCTCACCGGTTCCTGTCAAACCAGCCAACCCATGCCAGATGTTAAATAATGGTGATGATGATGATGTTCACCACCACCGTCATCATCATCAGGTCAAATACTGTTGTTTTCTGAATCACTTTTTACAGTTTGAAGGGAAACTTTTGGTATGAACCAACAAAGGTACTTCTTTATGGTTCCTCGATCTGTCAGAGCCAGCCAAAGAACCCTCAAATATCACCCTACCATCTTAAGAAGTAAACATGAAGACATGGTAGTCATGCAGTTCTAGATACAGTCATCATCATCATCATCATCATCTAACAAAGAAAAGATGTGAAGATCATGGCTGGAACAGCTTTCATCATAAGTCAGTTTGGGGGCCGGTATCCCTGACTGGCTCTCGTGCCAGTGGCACATAAAAAGCACCATCCGAATGTGATTGATGCCAGGTCTGCCTGACTGGCTCCTGTGCTAGTGGCACATAAAAGGCACCAACCAGTCGTGACTGATGCTGGTACCCCCAACTGGCTCCTGTGCTGGTGGCATGTAATAAGCACCATCTGAACGTGATCATTGCCAGGCCCGCCTGACTGGCTCCTGTGCTGGTGGCACATAAAAAGCTCCCACTGCACTCACGTCGGAGTGGTTGGCATTAGGAAGGGCATTCAGCTGTAGGAACCTTGCCAGACCAGAATGGAGCCTGGTGCAGCCAGGAGGGGGGGGGGGCTGGCTGGCATTGAGCACGTTCAGATGGTGCTTTTCACAGGGAGCCAGTTAGGCTGCACTGGCAATGACCCCTGCATGTATGGTGCTTATTGCATGCCACCAGCACGGGAGCCAGTCAGGCGGCACTGGCATCAGCTACAACTACAATTTCCATTCGATTTTTATTTTTATTTTACTTGACTCAAGGTCTCCTCAAGGACGGAGTGTCGTCCAACAATTCAAAGGTACTTTTTAAATGGGCTGGCTATGCGACACTGGTGTAGGCTATGGCTGTGATGTCACTTTACTGGCCAGGTCTTTTCAATCACAGTATATCTCCAAAGGTCTTGGTCTTTCGGCATTGCCTTTGTGAGGCCCAACAGTTGGCACCTGGAAGAACATTCAGCCTTGAGAAGTCTTGTCCAACCCATGCCAGCATAGAAGAAACAGACATAAAACCTATGATAATGAATAACAATGTTTTTATTGTTTTTTATCATTTTACAACAGGTGCTCAGTTTGGAATGGATGGACGCCCTTTTCACTGGTTATTTTATACGGCAAAGCCCAACTATTACAACTTAATGTATGTAAGTACTTTATTCAGATTTGGTTATTTTGGCTTCTTCCCTTGCACCATATTTTCATCCTCCATATCAGGCACAAGCGTAGCTGTGTGGTTAAAAAAGTTTGCTTCCCAATCACCTGGTTCCAGGTTCAGTCCCACTGCGTGACACCTTGGGCGTGTATCTTCTATTATAACCTTGGGCCAACCAAAGTCTTGTGAATGGATTTGATAGGCAGAAATTGAAAGAAGCCCATCGCATGTATACATGTATATGTATATATATATGTGTATGTGTGTGTGTGTATATATATATATATATATGTGTGTATGTGTATATATATATATATATATAATTCATTAAAAAAAAATGAACAAAAAAGCAACAACGTGGGGCTGTGGTACATGCAAAGTATTAAAAGATGCTCTGGGAAGGAAAGAAAGGGGTTTTTATGTTTTGAACAAAGCTCTTCTTCAGAAACAGGAGATAGAGGAAAGTCTAAGAGAAAAGGAAGATGGAGGAAAAAAATCACCAGCAATTCACATGTAGCTTCATCATCATCATCATCCTTTACTGTCCATTTTCCATGCTGGTAGGGGGAGGGGGTGAGTGTTTGTCTCATTGTCTTCACATTGCGTGAGTTGTAAATGAGTTTCCCTGTTATACAAGCGGTCATGTCATTCCTTCATTTCTAATGTCTTGCAAAAACACGTCTGGTGATGGGCAAATATTGCCTTTCCTTGGAAACAGGTGAGGGTTGGTGACAGGAAGGGCACCAGGCTATAGAAAAACCTGCCTCAGTTGAATCTGCCCAACCCATGCAAGCTCAGGAAGATGGCTGTTAAAATGATGATGGTGATGGGATCAGCCAAAGAAGATTCTGCACAACCTGCAATGTTCCCAGTTTACAAGTAAAGCCAGTCTGTATCTCATTTTAATTTGCAAACCACCCTTCTATCCTATAAAGCCCACACACCATAGGCACATACATGGCTGTGTGCTAAGAAGCCTGCTTCCTAACCACATGGTTATGGGTTCAGTCCCACTGTGTGGCACTATGGGCAAGTGATTTCTATTATAACCTTTGGCTGACAAAAGCCTTTTGAGTGGACAATGGATTCAGTAGACACAAACTGAAAGAAACCTGTGTGTGTGTGTGTGTATGTATATATATATATATATATCATCATTTGAGATCTATTTTCCATGCTGGCATGGGTTGGACGTTTTGACAGGTTCTGACCAGCTGAATTGCTGTTCAGGCTCCGTATCTGTTTTGGCATGGGGTCTATGGCTGGATGCCCTTCCTAATGCCAACCACTTTACAGACTCTACTGGACTGCTTTTATGTAGCACCAGCACCCATGAGCCTGTATTAAGGATCCTCAGCTGGAGAGGGTTGCATGAGATGACCCTGTACGTAAGGGCAACCACACTTTTACATAGCTTGATGTCTTTTCAAGCACAACAAATCGCTATGTGTCTCGGTCCCGTGTTATCCCCTCTGTAAGTCCCAACGTCTTTAGATCCTTTCTCACCACTTCGTCCATGGGGTGGTGTCTTTGTGTCTGTTTGTCCTCCACTACCACTTGGTAGTTGGTGTTGGTATGTTTATGTCCCTGTAACTGAGTGGTTTGGCAGTAGAGACCGAAAGAATAATTACCAGGCTTAACAAAAGAAAAATTAGTACTGAAGTCACTTTGAGGTGGTGCTCTAGCATGGCCGCAAAAACCATCAGGCTGTACTGACCAATTTAGTATCACACCAACACATTGTATGCGTGAAATGTATTTAAATAGAGAATTTAAATAGAGAATTTAAATAGAGTCTTTAAAATTCCATTTCAGGACATTGTGTGGAAAATCGAGGCTTTGAAGAAAAAAGAAGATGAATCGTACGCACAGACAACATTATTTACGAAACCAAAAGAAATGTAAGTCAACTTTTGCAAAGATTGTTATTGGTGAAACAGGTGGATGCAGTAGAATGCTTGCTTTCTTCACTAAATGTTCTGCTGTATTGAAGAATGTCTCTTTGCTTTCTCACTTCAAATTTCATAGAGTTTGACTTCATGAAATAAAAAAAAAATAATGGACATAGCTGTGGGGTTCAGAAGCTTGATTCCCAACTATTTAGTTTTAGGATCAGTCCCAGTGTGTGGCACCTTGGGCAGGTGCTTTCTACTGTAACTTTGGGCTGATCAAACCCTTGTGGATTTGGTAGACGGAAGCTGAAAGAAGCCTGTCGTATTTATGTATGTATATATATATATATATATATATATTATATAATTAGGGCTTAGTAAAATAAATTACTTTGCCACATACTGAACTTGCTAGAAATAGCAGCCAAAAAAAGTTTTTTTGCCATTTCCACTACTTAAGTAGTGGAAATGGCAAAAAATCTTTTTTTGGCTGCTATTTCTAGCAAGTTCAGTATGTGGCAAAGTAATTTATTTTACTAAGCCCTAATTATATAATGTAATATTTTGAATTCGCCTTAAATGGTCCTTTTACATACTGAATACTTGGTGAAATTGATTAATAACTAATTAATTTTACCCTCAATTGTTGATATATATATATAAAGACCCCCTTCGGTCATGAATGACCATGGGATTGCACCTAGAAAGTTACCCTCCTAGACACAAGTCCGGGCAAGGTTGTTTATGGAAGACCAGCAGTCGCCCATGCATACCGGCCTCCCCTCTCCACGCCACCAGTGTTATCCAAGGGAAAGACAAAGGTCGATACAGCTTGGCACCAGTGACGTCGCAACTCATTTCTACAGCTGAGTGAACTGGAGCAACGTGAAATAAAGTGCCTTGCTCAAGAACACAACACGCAGCCCGGTCCGGGATTCGAGCTCACAACCTCACGATCGTAAGCTTGACGCTCTAACCACTGAGCCATGCGCCTTCATATATATATATATATATATATATATATATATATATATATATATATATATATAATGTGAGTGGGTGTTGAAAAGTTTCCTGTTTTGGGTAAAAGAAAATACAGGCAGAACAGTTAATTATGATTTTATTCAACATGTTCCCCTCTCAGATCTACAACTTATTGGCAGCAGTCCTTCAGTTTTTCTAAGCCCTGTAAAAAAAACTCGGAAGGTTGCGCCTCCAACCAGGCCTTTCATGATACCCTTAAAGCCAGGAACTTTTCACCACCACCCCATACATATAGATTTGATTACAAGAAACCCACTAAGAATTAAGGCATATCAAAGTGAAGGATGCTCAGAATCCCTGTTAAGTAATACATTATGGAAGGCATTGAGGAAGGAAGGTCACTGTTGTTGGGTATTCTGCAATTCCAGTTGGATATGAAAGCATCCAACTAGGAATGGAACCTTAAGTGTGCTATAAAAGCATAATAAAAACAGACAAATGGATTATATAGTGTTACTATAATCGTTTCATTAAAACTCCTAATGAAGCAATTGTAGTAATACCAGATAATCCATTCACCAGTTTTTATTACAGTATTTGTGTGTGTGTGTGTGTTTCTGTGTCTTGACATCATGCCTGTTGGTTGTAAATGAGCATCACTGTCTTACTAGTGGGGTTGTTTATTGCTAGTCTTTCTTGAAAATATGTTCAGCCATGGGGAAATATTACTTTACTGGGAAATGGGTTAGGGTTGATTAAAGAAAGGGCATCCAACTGGAAAATTTGCTTCAATAAATTCAGCCTGACTCATGGAAGCATGGAACAGTGGATGCTAAATAAGGATGATTATAGGCACAGGAGTGGCTGTGTGGTAAGAAGCTTGCTTACCAACCACATGGTTCTGGGTTCAATCTCATTGTGTGGCACCTTATGCAAGTGTCTTCTATAGCCTCAGACCAACCAAAGCCTTGTGAGTGGATTTGGTAGATGGAAGAAGCCTGTTGTATATATGTGTGTGTGTGTGTGTGTGTATATATATATATATATATATATATATATATATGTATGTATATGTCTGTGTTTGTCCCCCACAACATAACTTGACAACCAATGCTGGTGTGTTTACGTCCCTGTAACTTAGCAGTTTGGCAAAAAAGCCCGATAGAATAATTAATAGGCTTACAAAGAATAAGTCCTGGGATTGATTTGCTCGACTAAAGGCAGTGCTCCAGCATGGCCGCAGTCAAATGACTGAAACAAATAAAAGAATATCAGCCCAAGGAGATTCTCTACCACCTGTGCAACATTTCCCGTGTATAAATTTTATTATGACAACAACAACAGCAACAACAACAATTATGATGGTTAATCCTATAATCTGTTTGTTTTCCTTTGCTGCTCTCTGGAAGCTGTTATTTCTATTTTAGTTGCAAAGTGAACTTCTTTAGCACTGCCACTGTGTGCATCTATTCCAAACACCTTATCTAATGATCCAAAAACTTTATCTCCTTGTAATTAATGATTTTTGTTTTATATACAAAATAAGCAGTTTGTAATGTGAAATGAGTTTTCTCTTGTTTAGCATTGGCTTAACCCTTCCGTTACTGTATTTATTTTGAGATGCTCTGTGTTTCTTTCAATTACTTTAAATATAACAAAGAATTTAGTAAAATAATTTGGTTATTATCATTCAGCTAGTGTTAGGAACATAAATTGTGACTAAGGTTTGATGGAAGATTTTAATTCAAAACTTATGGAAACAAGACATTTGTACTCAGAGCCAGAGCCGGTTTCAGCCGGATTGGTAACGAAAGGGCTAAGTGTTTCAGTGAAAGTTTTACTAAAATCTAACGTTGAATTTTATATTCTTTTAAATTCACATTTTCATCTAGAAATTTAAAAAGTAGCGAATGGATCGACTTGGATCGTTTGAAGCAAATAGTTTTAGAAAAAATCACTGAAGAAGATGTAAGTATATGTTTTAGCTTCATTTTATTTTCGTACCTGTTTTTGCCATGGGGATATTGGTTGGGCAAAGCGTCTTCTAACACTACTGCCTGGATGGAACCCTGCCCTGGTGCCAACACTGCGATGTTTTTAGTTAAGGTATTCAATTCTAATGGTCTTCATATTCTTGTATTCTTGTATTTGTTTCAGTCATTTGACTGCGGCCATGCTGGAGCACCACCTTTAGTCTAACAAATCGATCCCATGACTTATTCTTTGTAAGCCTAGTACTTATTCTATTGGTCTCTTTTGCTGAACTGCTAAGTTACAGGGACGTGAACACACCAACATCAGTTGTCAAGCAATGTTGTGGGGAACAGACACAGACACACACACACACATATATATACACAGGGTGTTGAAAAGGGCTCTCTGCAGTAAGTATTTAATGGTTTTCGGGCGATTCTTGTACACTGATCCTTTACTTGCTCCCCTGAAAAAAAAAGTCTGGTGGTGTTAAATCAGGTGATCTTGGTGGCCAAAGTCCCTTTGAAATAATCTGTTCACCAAAAGACTCTTGAAGTAATGCCATGGTGATGCGCAGGAGGAAAAAAATTCACTGCAGTGAGACTTTATGAACACCCTGTGTGTGTGTGTGTATAATAATAATAATATAATAATAATTGTGTACAGTGCTCAGGTGCACTACAACTCATCTAAAGTGTATATATAATCAGGTGTAGTTTCGGTGGATTTTGGAAAGCATGAGGGCCTTAAAGGATGCAGTGTCATGGCAGTCAACAACTGACGCAGGCAGTTTATTCCATGCTTCAGCAACTCTGAGCGTGAAAAAATGTTTCCGAAAGTCATGGGAGCTGTGTTGTTTTCTGACTTTGTAGGCATGTCCACGTGTGTTAGACACATGGAGATCAAAAAGGTGTTCAGTGTTGTTGTTGGTGAGGTGGTTGATAACTTTGTGGGTGTTTACCAAGTCCGTTGCCAGACACCGGAGCTTCAGTGAATCCATGCCCAGGGAAACAAGGCGCTCAGAATATGGTAGGTGTCTGATGGAGGGTATGCGTTTGGTTGCACGTCTCTGGACAGATTCCACGAGGTCAATGTTCTGAGCAAGATAGGGGTTCCAAACTGATGATGCGAATTCCAAGTGTGGTCGTACCATAGCTGTATACAGTTTTAAATAGATGACTGGAGAGCGGCTAACAAAAGTCTTGCTGAGTGATGCCAAGACACCCTTGGCCTTCTTGACAATTTTAGAGATATGCTTTGTCCAACGCAAATCACTGCTGACAGTGATGCCTAGGTCACGCTTGCAAGAGGATT
This sequence comes from Octopus sinensis, assembly GCF_006345805.1. Lineage (NCBI taxonomy): Eukaryota > Metazoa > Mollusca > Cephalopoda > Octopoda > Octopodidae > Octopus > Octopus sinensis. The sequence goes on along the minus strand of NC_043004.1, from coordinate 74,756,787 downwards.
TCTTGATATCAGTGTTGTGGAGGGAGTATGTGGACGCAGGGTTTTTTCTCCCAAAATGCATAGTGGTTCACTTGTCCACAGCCAGTTTTAGTTGCCAGTCTGTGATCCATTGCTGCATTGTGTCTAGGTCTGATTGCAGGAAAGAGTTGTAGACATCAGGATCTGTCCTCTTGATTTCAAGGTACAGCTTGATGTTGTCTGCATATTTCAATACTGTGGCATTCTTTAAATTGGCATCTATGTCATTAATGTATGCCACAAACAAGAGGGGACCAAGGACAGATCCCTGTGGTACACCCGATGACATATCATATGGTGTAGAATGCTGTCCTAGAACTGTGACTATCTCCTTTCGGCTGAGAATGAAGGATTTCAACCAGTTAAAAAGGTCATCCCTCACACCCATTGCAGAGAGTTTCACCATAAGCCTTTTGTGTGGCACAGAGTTGAAAGCCTTAGCAAAGTCAAGGTAGACAACATCCACCCATGAGCCACTGTCAGTGATCTGAGTAATGTCCTCAAGGAACTCGACAAGCTGATCACTGCAGCTGGAGTTAGGGACAAATCCATATTGTGAGGGTCGGATGAGACTGTGAGAGCTCCAGAAGTTCCAGAGTGTTTCTCTGACACACGATTCCATCAGTTTTGCAATACAGCTAGTGAGACTGACTGGGCGATAGTTGACAGCTGATGTGCGGTCGCCCTTTTTGAACAGAGGAATGACACTGGCAGTTTTCCACTGCTCCGGAGTAGCACCATTGTTGAGACAGTACTGGAAGAAAATAGAAAGCTGGTGTAAAAGGAAGTACCTGCCACGTTTGAGAAGCAGGTATGTAACTCCATCGAGACCAGGGGAGGCATAGTTGCGCTTATTTTGAAGGTGACGTCGCAGCATTGCAGGTGTAAATTCCATAGTTGTTATGGAATTTGCTGTTAGTGATGGTGAAGATGGTACATTTGACTTTCAACAGTGAATATGTTTGCATAGCACTCGGCAATGAGTTCTGCGCATTCCTTGGGGTCGTCAGTGATCTGGTTTGTGTGAGGGTTGCGAAGAGGGCCCACTGGAGAGTGATGTCTCTTCTTTGAATGCACATATTTCCAGAAAACCTTGCTGTCAGGATTGACTGCTATGCACTGTTCAAATTCAAGCACTGCTTTTTTTGTCACTTGCTTGAGATGGTTGGAAGATTTATTCCGCTTCTTCCTGTTGGTGTCTGATTTATGCAACTTGTATTCCCGTTCAGTCCGACGTTCCTTCCTGGCAAGTCGGACCGCTGAAGTTTTCCAAATTGCCCTTTTGGGGCGGTTCTTCTTTTTCTGTTTACGTGGCACTGATGCTGCACATGCTGCCCATATTGAGTCCAGGATACTCTGGAGTATAGTATTCACATCTCCAGAGTTGTAGAATTCACGCCAGTTTGGGTGCTGTAGTTCAGTGTGGTACAGGTTCCAATCTGCTCTCTTCCAATCGAAGGAAGCAGATTGGAGATGGTTCAGGTTTTTGTTGCCCACAAGAGCCAGATTGGCGATGATCATAGCATGATCAGAGTCACCTAGAGGTTCCTCCGTAGTGCAATTGATAACCGCTTCAGGAGTTGTGGTGAAGAGCAGGTCCAAGGTGTTGTCGCCTGTTGTTGGAGAGGTGACTACTTGTGACCAGTTTGAGTCCAGTACAAGCTCAACAAAATCGTTTGCACTCTGTGGCCAATGGAAGGTTTCCCAATTGATCTCAGGATGATTGAAATCGCCTGCAATAAAAACATAACTGGCTGTTTTCCTGGCAGCAGCTCGGAGGATATTGCAAAGCTGTGTGTCCTGATGATAATTTGGGGGACGATAAACAACGCCAAGCAGGAGTGTTGACATGGTCATACGTACGTCACAGAAAAAAACTTCTTGTGATTTGTTCAAATATACATATATATATATATATATACGACGGGCTTCTTTCAGTTTCCGTCTACCAGATCCACTCACAATGCTTTGGTTGGCCCGAGGCTATAGTAGAAGACACTTACCAAGGTGCCATGCATTGGGACTGAACACAGAACCATGTGGTTGGTAAGCAAGCTACTTACCGCACAGCAGCACATTTTTGTTTATGGGGGACTTGAACATGAGATAGTATCAAAAAATTCCAGGACTAGTTATGTTTGATAACAAATAACTTATCTCCCCAATTTTTAACATCGTCTCTTTTGAAATAGTCCCCTAGCTCAGCAATACCCAAGTCCCAGGGATCCAGCCACTTTGAAAATGTGACCTGGAAGTCGTTTTCTGTTAGCGAGTTGAGGACTTTCTGTGATTCGTTTTGCATCTCAACAGCGATGTTAAAACAACAATTTTTGAGCTGCATTTTCATCTTGGAGGAAGAGACAGAAGTCCACAGGTGCTAAATCTGGTGAACAGAAAAGGGTCCTTCGTGCAGTGTCAATGTAAAGATACACACATTTCATATTCTGCATTTTATGTTCAAAAATGAGGGATCATCTAATCTCTCTTTAACTTGTTTCAATCATTTGACTGTGAGCTTGCTGGAACACCACCTTTAGTTGAGCAAATCGACTGCAGGACTTATTCTTTGTAAGCCTAGTACTTATTCTATCGATCTCTTTTGCCAAACCGCTAAGTTACGGGTACGTAAACACACCAGCATCAGTTGTCATGCGATGTTGGGGTGACAAACACAGACACACAAACATATACACACATGTACATATATATATATATATATATATATATATATATGACGTCTACCAAATCCACTCACAAGGCTTTGGTCGGCTTGAGGCTTTAGTAGAAGACACTTGCCCAAGGTGCCATGCAGTGGGACTGAACTCAGAACCATGTGGTTGGTAAGCAAGCTATTTACCACACAGCCATTCCTACGCCTATCTAATGCCCACCTTTTCAGTTCATTGGTTGAATAAATGGTTGCTCTAGCTTGAGTTTTGAGTTCTAAATCAAAGGTGTTTTGATCAGTGAAACCTGGCCTATTTGAAATTTTTTAATATTTTCTACTTAAATAAGAAAAACGTAGATGATGATGATGATGATGTGATAAGTTCACCAAAGTATTACTTCAAAGTGTGATTATGTAATGCTGGAATTCATCATACATTTATAAACACACACATACATATGTATGCATGTAAGTTTCTAAGTCTTTGTTTGTCATCATCATTTCATGTCTATGTTCCATACATGTGTGTGTGGGTGCAGGTGTAGCTGTGTGGTTAAGAAGTTAGCTTCCCAGCCCCATGGCTTCAGGCTCAGTGCCACTGTGGGCAACAGTCTTCTGCTAAAGCTTTCTGACAGGTCATTCAAAGTTTTCTTTCCTCAGTCAAGTACCAGATTATCTTTGCAATTTTGGCTGATTATACTTGAGATTGCTCCAATTTGGCCAGCCCCAAGGAAAAACTAAGCTAAGAGCATTAGATTCCTTGGAAGAAACAGCGAATATATACAAAAACAAGGATGGAAAAAAAAATGGACATATATATACATATATATATATATGTAGCTCTGATGAAGTTATAAGGTGTTACTCAGGACCCCAACTATGAGTCCATTGCATCTTAGAGCAGAAACAACTGTAAGCTAATGAAGTTCATTAGATAATTATTTCATTATTTATTCCTTTGTCATCTCATTTTCTTTATATATATACGTACATACACACACACTCACACACACACAAGGTTCATTGTTCTTCCTGTTATTTTTGTTTTGTAGAGGAATTGTCTTGAGTCTTATTCTTGTCATTGCAGCATAACAACTTCATTAATCTAATGGAACGTCTGGTGTCTCAGCAATTTAGCGCCACAGAAGAGGAATTCATTTTAAAATACAGAAAGAAATATGAAAACCAGCTTTCACAAATTCAAATTGAAACTGTATGTTCCATTTAAACATTACACTTATGATCTATGTAAGAAGCTTGCCTCCCAATCGCATGGTTCCCAGTTCAATCCCACACATGGCACCTCGGGCAAGTGTCTTCTACTATTGCCTCAGCTGACCAAAACCTTGTGAGCGGATTTGGTAGATGGAAGTTCCATCATGTGAAGTGCTTGTAGCTCCTTTGATAGGTAAAAACAGAGCCAGATTAAGTCCCATAGAGGCCCTAAGCACTTAAAAGGTTTTGGTGCCCTCAAGTATACATAAATGGTTCAAAATGTAAACAATAATAAACCATAAAATAATTTTTTTATTTTTCAAAATGAAACAAAATTCACAGAAAGATGGAGAATAATGTTTATTTTTGTATGCTTCCACTTTATTTATATTTGAAAAGTTTTCTCCTTCGTTTTTTTTTTAATTACAATGTGTTCAATGTTATCATTAAAATTAATTTTATGCAAAACTTCTGTAAAGACGGTTACTATTCAAAATATTTAAATTTTTATATTCTTTACGGCAAATCAATTCTTACCATTTTTGAACTGTTTTAAAATATGACAGTGATTGAAAGAAAAATATGTTTAAATAGGATTAAAATTAATTTTATCTGCCATTAAAATGCAGTCGTTTGTTTCACCAGTTGTTGATTAAACCAAACATGAGGATTCTCCTCGTGGATAATTAGTACAAGGGAGATAATCGTTTCTTCATTAGATTAAAGAATAAGTATTGAAGAATAAGGAAGAAGATGCATAGAACATACATATGTAATTTTCTTTTTGCTTACTTATTAGGAAAGTCTTAAACTTACTGGTCATAGGTAAACATGTATAGCACCATTTCATTCCTTTTAGAAATTGTCAGTATGACTTAACTCAAGGTAAATAAATTAAGCTTTTGCAGTGATGGAAAATATTTGTTTTGGTCCTCCTCAGAAATATATATGTTTGTTCTTATTTCAGCCTCTTATTGATGAAGATGGTCGCCAGTATGTAAAAACTGTAGGTAAGGTCCAACAATGATTTTGTTTTTTCTACTTAAGTTCTGGTCTGTATTTGAAATAATTTCCACTGATTTATCATAATAGATAGAGGTGTGGCTGTGTGGTTAAGAAGCTTCCTTTCCAACTTCATGGTTATGGGTTCAACTTCCACTGGGTGACACCTTGGCTTGGGCAAATGTCTTCTACTATAGCCCCAGGTCGACTAAAACTTTTTGAGTGGATGGAAACTGTATGGAAGCTTGTATGTGTGTGTGTGTGTGTTCTTGTCCTGACTTCATGTGATAATTGTACATGATCGTCACTATCATACAAGCAGTGTCCTACATTTTTAGTCTCCTGTGAAAGCGAAAGTTGGTGACAGGAAGGCCATCCTACCTTAGAAAGTCTACCTCAGTAAGCTCCATCTGATCCATGCAAGCATGGGGAAAATGTTAAAAGGATGATGATGAAGATCACTCACTCACTCATGAGCCCTTTTTGAGGCTGACAGTCATCAGTGCCTGGATGAGGTGTATATAGAAATGGAAGGCAGTTAGAGTTGTGGAGGACCTTCAGCAAAAACAGGGAGTGACTCTTCACCCACATGTAGATGTGTATTTTATTTGTGTTTTTTTTTTTTATTATACTGTTTAATTACATTATGGCCATACTAAACAGATGTATCGATGTTGGCCTCCACCTCATGAGACACATCATAGAAAGGAAGGAGTGGTAAAGAACCTGGCAAAGATGGGGCCTTGATCAATTTGGATCAGTCAAAAGCTTTTGGTAGGGTTGACCATCAGTACTTGGTGGCTGTCCTGAAGGTGGCATTGAGGTCATTGGCAGTACTCTGAGGAAATACAAAGTAGTGACAGGTACAAAAATTAAGCAAGAGTTGATCCTACAATTTGGCACTGGAGATGCAGTTCCATAATGTTCAATGGTGTTGTTGCACTGGGCAGATGGACAGGTCAAGCTGCTTTGGGTTTGGTTTGATCTAGCCCTCCAAGTGGACAAGAAACAGTAATGTGCAGAGTGGCCAGTCTCATCCACAAATGGGCTGAGAAGAAACTATCCCTGAAGGGCCAGGCAGAGCTGGCGAATGCTTACATTGCATTAGTCATCTATTCTCACTTGACCATCTTGCTGTGCCCCTTCTTCATGGCTGACCAAATAGGAGCATTTGCTCTTTTACATTTTGTGGAGGGAACGTGTCCTACTAGTCAGATGGTCCACTTGCTGTCGGCATCTGATAGATGAAGGACTGAACATGTGGCTAATAACGGGCAGACATACACTGAAGCTACAGCATCTCCAGTGTTTCCTTGTTAGTGAGTAGGGCTGGTTAGTGTTTGTTCAACATGCTTTTCCTCAGCCTAAGACTTCGATTGAGCTGCAGTTTGGGTGCCATCAAGCGTTCACATTCCTCTGTCAGTCAGGCTATGCAGTTGGTAAATGGTCCACCATGGTGTTCTGTAGAGGATCAGTGGTGGGCAAGAGTGACAAGGAGAAACTCTGGATGTTGATGAAGATCAACTGGTTGCTCTTTTCTGAAGGACTTTTGGGTCAGATGTCCATGAATAATATCCAGAAATTCTTGGCCTGAAAGTGCTCCTGAGGGCATTGCCAGTTCGGTATAGGCTCTACAGGCATTGTAGTGCTGACAGCCATATTTGCCCTTGATGTGCACAGAGCGATGAAACTGCCCTGCATGTGCTTGTACAGCATTTGAGAATTGCTAACTTGTGGAGTTATGGTGGTGGAGAAATCCATCTATTGGCCAACTCCATCAACTTCCTTTGGTTGGGAAGTATGTCTTTTGTGGTTAATGGCAAAAGTGGTTATTGAGCGGATGAAACTAAAAAGACTGAAGACAGACATTTTCCTCTTCAGCCTCATCAACTTTTTAGAATTTCATTTCAATGAAAAAAAAAGTGTGGTTTGAGAGGAATGTGCTGTTGTTACCCTGTAAATTTGTTGGAAGGTGGGTGAATTTGGTTAGCAGGATTTGAGTAAGTGAGCTGACTCTAAGCTAGTGCCAATTGGCTGAGGAATATGGAGGAGAGGAGAGCTTTTGCCATCGTACTCTTCCTGAGTTGGGTGGGTTGGGATCTGTGAGGTTCCTTGGTTACCCCTGGGTGACATATTCCTCCCTATTGGGGATTTTGCTTGTTAAGATGTTTTTGCAAATTATTGTTGCTTTATTGTTTGCATTTTTCCATGTAAATCCTCATTGTTCTTTGTCTTAGTATTGTCTTAAATGTTATCACAGCCCTTGTGGCCAATAAAGAAAGAATTCGCTTTAAACGTTACAAACTCTTAAGGAATTTTCTTATGGTCCTTTAAGTGTGTCAGATGTCCTAAGAAAGGCTGAGCAGAGATGAGTTGATGAAGTGGTTAGATATTTAAAGTTTTGGCTAATGCAAGGAATATTTGGGTAGAGACAAGTTGTAATGTAAACAATGATATATAAATACCGGGTAAATGATACATAAATACTCCATCAAAAAATGCATAAAAATGGGTGATGAATTAATGATGGAGAGAACAGATGTTGGGATGTTAGGGAGGCAGGGTGAAGGAAACAGAAACAGTACTCATTTAAATTTATATTCTCCAGATTTTCTGTAGAAATTAGAGCCAACACTGAAAGTTATGATGTTTTTTTTATCTATATGAATACATCTGTGTAAACAATGTGATTGAAGATAGAAGAATAGGTACTGGGAGTATATGCATATTTCAGGAGTTGTTGCTCTTTCTTCAGTCTCACTTCTAATCCATTAACCATTCCTGAACACATTGCTTAAGATAGCCACTAAGTTTAGCAGTGTGACACTAATTGAATGGACCAATTTTTACATATTAAACACATTCCTGGCAACTGGTACATAAGTATTAATTGCTGGTAGGAACAATACATCAAAATCAAATCAAACCACAATCAAATGGAAATTGTAATTGTGGCTGATGCCAGTGCTGCCTGACTGGCTCCCATGCTGGTGGCATGCAATAAGCACCATTCATGCTTCGGTAATTGCCAATGCCACCTGACTGGCTCTGTTGGTGGCACATCAAAAGTACCATCTGAACGTGGTCGGTACCAGCCCCACTTGCCACAACTGGCTCCTGTGCCAGTGACACGTAAAAAGCACCATCTGAACATGGACAGTGCCAGCGCTGTCTGACTGGCTCCTGTGCTGGTGGCATGTAAAGAGCACAATCTGAACATGGTCGGTGCCAGCCCCCTCGCCTCGTCTGGCTCCTGTGTCAGTGGCACGTAAAAAGCACCCCCTACACTGTAGAAACATTGCCAGATCAGATTGGAGCCTGGTGTGGCTTCTTGGCTTGCCAGACCCCAGTCAAACCGTCCAACCCATGCCAGCATGGAAAACAGATGTTAAACGATGATGGTGATGATGATGATGAATATGCTACTGAGAAATAGTAGTATGCTCAGATCTGAGAACATTGGCTGTCATGGACAAGATGACACAAGAGAATATAAAGAGAGAGACCGAATGAGATGATTTGGCATGGCTGTTTTGGTGCTGAAGATTTGGCACAGTTGACTGGACATTCAACATGTTTGGGTGACAGTAATTTTTGGTGCCTGGAAATATACACAAACAGATAGAGACTGCCGAGCATTTTCTCTGTAGTAAGACAGCTATTCCTGTCCCTCTGTCATGCACCAACCTCTTGCATGATACATGGCCACTTCTCTCACTTCCTCTCCTTCACTGAGCTGAGAGGTCCTCCTCTTGCAGACTACTTGGTGACCCTGTGGGTGCTGGCGCCACATAAAAGGCACCCTGTACACTGTGTAAAGTTGTTGGCATTAGGAAGGGCATCCAGACGTAGAAAGCGTGCCTGGTGCAACCCTCAGGCTTGTCAGCATGGAAAATAGACATTAAATGATGATGATGATGATAAACGAAGTAAATGCGCATACACAAACAGAGAGAGAGAGAGAAGGACAGAAACATTGAAAAGTCTGACACCAAATAAATCAGTGTCATCTCAGCAGTACCGATTAGGTAGCACCAGAATGGCCGTGACAAAACACACACATGAACAGAATGGTTGTATTGATGACCTAGCCCAAACCATGTCACCTTGGTAAAACAAATGTTACTATAATGGTGAGGATGATGATGATGATGATGATGACAATAAAGAGTATGATTTTGTTAAAATATATTCCGAGTTCACATTTTTGTAAGGTCATTTTATTTTCTTCCCAGGAAAAAGAAAATCCTGTCTGACTTCTCTTACACTGTGGATTCAAGGCAGTGGGAAGTTTACAATCAATGGTCAAGACTTACTTTACTTTAGATCGAAATCATCAAGGTAAGAATAGTTTTTTTCCTTGTCTCAAATTGTTCCTTTCTCCATTCTAATCCAGCCTTGCAGATCTTCTACAGCCAGACCCCCCTCCCTCCCTGTTGCCAACCCTCATCGGTTTCTAAGAAAGATAATGTTTCCCCATGGCCGAACCCTTTCTTTGCAGAATATTGGAAGTGAACAACACTGCTTGTGTGACAGTGACACTCATTTACGATCATCATGTCATGTCTCAACAAGAGTACACATGCATACATATATGTGTGTGTGCATGCATATAGATATATAATAATAATAATAATAATAATAATAATAATAAAAATGTAACAACAAAAGAATGAGACGTAGATATTAGAGAAATAGAGGGTTGTTTATATATGGTATAATTTAGAATAAACAGTAAAAGGTTGTCATTATAGTACTCAGAGTTTCGAATGCTGGAGTGAAGAGCTATGGTACATTCTTGTCAGCTATTAATGGCAACAGAAGCTATAAAAATCCGTTAAATATAAGGGAAGTAAGTCTAATAGGTGATAAAAGAAAAAAACATAAAGAATATTATATAAAATATATATATATATATATATATAGGCGCAGGAGTGGCTGTGTGGTAAGTAGCTTTGCTAACCTCTGAACTGTTCGGACGTGTTATTTTGCTGCTCCAGATGCCACGTTGTTTCAACGTGAATTGTTGAACTTTCGACTCGACTGCAGGTAGGCATTTTGTATTTTTGCGAGCGAAGTGAAGTTTTATCACTTGCATTAATGTTTTTTAGCATTAAATATTTTTTTAGCAGATAATAAGGCTCCACTTTGCTCCGGATATAAATTTTCTGCCTGTTGTCGAGTGTAAAGAAAATTGTGTTTTTGAGGCGGCGTAGTCCGTCTGCAAAAATTATTTTTGAAATTGTCGTTGTGTTATCCACGGGATTTACCAAGGATTATTTTACCAAGGTGTTTTACCAACAGTGTATTTGGCCGAAAAAGTGAACAAAAAAAAAAAGAAAAATTAATTCCTTTGTCTGAATTTGAACTCTCTTTCTCCGTCTATCATTCATTTGTAAAAAAAAAGAACTTTTTTTGAACTGCCATTTTAATTTTATTTCTTCCCTTCTGTTGCTTTTTTCATTCTCCTTTCTGTGTCTAATTTATTTTGTAACATTTTGAACTGTTTTTCTTACGTTATGACAAGGAATTTCACTGTGTGGGAATTGACACCTCCCAAAAAGTACTTAAAGGAGCTCGAGGACAGAACCGTGGTGTTGAGGACATATTCGAGGTCGCTCGATACCATAATGGTTTTCCCGAAAGCCACCATTATGAACGAGCTGGCAGACTATATGCCAGCCGTTAAACATATTCAACGGGGAGCCAAATACGCAACGATTTGGTTGCTGTTTGACTCCCCTAAAGCAGCTTGCGATTTCGCGAGTAAGCCCATTGAGGGCGAAGAGATTCTGTTTCTCCCAAGCTATAAGGGGGAAAAATTGATACGATTATGGGTCTGCGGCCTGCCGCCCGGCTTTGAGCCTGAGTGGGTGGAAGATTCCATCCGCCGGGGTCTGAGTGGTGGTAGCGCCAAGATCTTGAACGTGAGAATGCAGCCTGCGGCTGACTGGGAAGGGGCAAAGGCTACTTTGACTCTGTGGACCCAGTCGGCCAAGAGTCTGGTTTTGCCGGACTTCTTGAAGATGGCCGGGTCCAAGTATCCGGTGATGCTTGTGGGACGCCTGTGTCACCTGTGTTCGGAGACCGGCCACATTAAGAAAAACTGCCCCAGGAACCAGAGTAGGATCCTGGAGAAGTTAATATCAGAGCCTCTCCCTGCCCCACCAATGGAGGGAGAGAAACAAAGTGAGGAGGGGGAAAAATCCTCCTCCAAAAGAAGAAAAAGAAAAGTGGGGAGCAATGGCGACCCACCAAAGGAACCGGAGGCTGCGGAAGAAAAAGAGGACCCGGTGCGTATAGCACCGGAACCTCAACCTCCCGAGGCCCAGCGTAAAAAGAAAAAGAAAAAGAGGAACGGGACGCCACCAGCGGACTGTAACACCCAGACGGCGTCTCCCATGTGTCCTCCGGCGGTTGTGATGCCGGAGAAATTTTATGTAGTCCTCTTCCATAAAGGAGGCACTGTAGAAAACGAAATAGGTAAGATGAGGAAGAGAAACCAATGGGAAGGACTTCGGTCCTGCATGGAGTATCCCGAGTGGCCTTCGCAGCTGGCTGCGGAGGTCCTACTCGAAAATGATATGTGCAGGATCGAGAATTCTTTCCCGGAGGATCTCTTGCAAGTCATACCTGTATGCGGAAGCCTGACGATGGACGATTGCGTCATTAAAGCAAGAGAGTTCATCGGTCGGGTAACGTAAATTGTAATTGTGTTACATTGTGACAGAGGTTTATTGCCTCTGAAGAGACTTTTAAAAGTGTAAATTGTAAATTGAAATTTTTGTGAAAATTTTTTGAATTTTTGTAATTTTTGAAATTTTGTAAATTATTGAAAAAAGAAGAACATTGTTTTAGAGAAGCAAAGTCGGCGGGCGCTTTCTGACTTCTCCCATCACCATCTTCATCAACCACCACCATCATCCATTAATGTCCTTGTCCAGCCCGCAGCTACTCTGTGTGCTGCCCTAGTGGCAAATTATTAAAATAAAGTAGCTTGCTAACCAACCACATGGTTCCGGGTTCAATCCCACTGCGTGGCATCTTGGGCAAGTGTCTTCTGCTATAGCCCCGGGCTGACCAATGCCTTGTGAGTGGATTTGGTAGACGGAAACTACTATCTTCAGAACAGGCTCAGTGTCCAGTTGGCTGTACCACATCACCAGTGTCCAAACAGCTGCACCCAATCATCCCATTCTTCCACTTTTTATTTGTAATCACTTTGCTTATAATGCTTCACTAAAGTCGATGTTTTATTCACACCCTGTTGGATTTCATCCACCCTCTTATCATTATCATCATCATCATTATCGTTTAACGTCTGCTTTCCATGCTAGCATGGGTTGGACGGTTCGACTGGGGTCTGGAAGCCAGGAGGCTGCACCAGGCCCAGTCTGATCTGGCAGTGTATCTGACTATAAAAACTATTTTTATTTATTTAGAGCCCAATTGCTGTATCCACTTCAGTTTGTGAAGAAAATTGGAGAAGTTGATGTGGAAGCTACTGTCGAAGGTGGTGGCCACACCAGTCAGGCTGGGTCCATTTGATTTGCGTTGTCAAAGGCCTTGGCTTCTTTTATGGACAGTGCAACAGTTGAGAAGATGCGATTAGGTAAGGGATTTTCGTTTCCAATATTCTTTTAAATTCAGCTGTTCTTTTATTCTTTTACTTGTCTCAGTCATTTGACTTGGCCATGCTGGAGCACTGCTATATTCATCTAGCTGTTATTGTGTAACCCTAGGTCAGTTTTGATCCTGTGGATAAGCATTCTAGCCATGATTACCCATCTTTGTTTTCAGGCATAATATATCTAAGATCATCATCATCATCGACATTATCAAATATGTCCTCCTTTTAAAATTGTAAATGACCCCCTTCGGTCATGAATGACTGTGGGATTGCACCTGGAAAGTTACCTTCCAAGGCACAAATCCAGGCAAAGTTGTTTATGGAAAACCAGCAATCACCCCTGCATACCAGCCTCTCGACTCCATACCACCGATGTCATCAAAGGGAAAGGTAAAGGCCGATACAGCTTGGCACCAGTGATGTTGCAACTCATTTCTACAGCTGAATGAACTGGAGCAACATGAAATAAATTGACTTGCTCAAGAAGACAACAAACAGCACAAGCCAGGAATTGAACACACGGGCATATGGCGTTGTGGTTAAGAACACGGGCTACTAACCCCAAGATTCTGAGTTCAATTCCAGGCAGTGACCTGAATAATAATAATAATAATAATAGCAACAACATCGAAAAATACCTTAGGAATGAGAACCCAGGTTTGAAATTTCCCCAAGACACCTGATGAAGGGTTAAGGGTATATCAGCTGAAACTTTGTGTTAACAACAAACAAGATGAGGACAAATATCCGTCAAATGTAAATAATGTAAAAAATGTTCACTACCCCATAATTGTGAGCCCAACGCTCTAACCATTGTGCCACTGTGCCATGTGCCTTTTAAAGTTGTAGTATTGTGTGATTTGTGGGAAAATTTGGCTATTTCTAGCAAGTGAATTTTATTCCAAACATCTTTTGCATGTCTACAGAAAATGAAGAATTTTGGTATGGTAAAAACTTGTGTCCCTGAAAGACACCCACAGACTAAGGTCATTAACAGCAAATTATGTCACATTAACAGCAAATTATGTTTCTTCATTTCAGGAAAATGAAAATCAAAGTGTCTGCCTCTCAAGTATTCTCATCTCAGTGTATCTGATAAAGTTAATAAAACTCGTCTGCTCCCATGTATCTCCTTTGCAACAAGACATCTATTCCTGTTCCTCTTTCCTACTTAAGCATCTCTACACTTGTACGATGCCACCCACCCTCAATACTGCATTCCCAATCTGTGAAGGGGGTTTACTTGCATGTTACTTAGCGACCCTACCAGTGCTGGTGCTATGAAAAAAGCACCCAGTACACTCTGGTAAAGTGGTTCGTGTTAGGAAGAGCAACCAACCATAGAAACCTTGCTGAGGGAGATATTGGAGACCCACATGGCCCTCGGGTTAGTTGGATCTTGTCGAACCATACAAACCTGTGTTCCTCAACCATTTTTCTCCTCTGGAACCCTGTTTCCTCTTTTACCCTACTGGACCTTCATAGTCATTCAATATTTAAAAAAATCCTATTTTTATAATTAAATATTATTAAGACATTAGTTGAATGTCTGCCTACTAGAATAAGGGATAAGTCTGTGTACTGTAGCGTAATTTAAACCATTTTTTAAACCCTTTCGCTACCAACCCAGCTGAAACTGGCTCTGAGTACAAATGTTTCATTTTCATAAGTTTTGAATTAAAATCTTCCACAATTAAAATCTTAGTCACAATTTATGTTCCTAACACTAGCTTAATGACAATGAAATTGTTTTACTAAATTCTTTGTTATATTTAAAGTAATTGAAAGAAACCCAGAGCATTTCAAAATAAATACAGTAATGAAAGGGTTAAACAGACAAGTGTAGCTTATTGAAGAATGCTTTAGTTAGCCGTGTTGCTGAAAGAAAAAACCAGAAGAAGAAAAGTAATTTCCTGTTTCTATATTGCAGCTGGACTTTTGATGAGAGATTTGCGCCGCAAAGAACGTAAAAAGCCTGGTCAACCAAAAGCTAGGAAGAAGAGTACTTGGTAAGTAATGTATCTGTTGGTTTTAGATAGGTCCCCCATGTTCCTTCCTGCTTGTTGTAAGACATGAGTAAAAGGGTCAGTTAAGGTAGCAGAATCATTTGCATGTTGGGCAAAGTACTTAATGGCATGTCTTTTGGCTCTCTACATTCTGAGTTCAAATCCTGTTGAGGTCAGCTTTGTCTTTCATCTCTTTCTGGGGTGATAAAGAGAAAGGACCTGTCAAGAACAGGGATGATGTAATTGTCCCCTCCCTTCAGAATTGCTGGCCTTGAACACTGCAACAGACAGGTGTCCCATTCAGTGGTCAATGTTGTGATCTTGGTCACTTATACATCATGAGGTCTGGATAGGCTCAGGAGAAAGAAATTAAAAAGAAAACAGAAACTTCAATTGATACTGATAGAGTTTTTACGGTGGCACGTAAAAAGCAACATTTGAGCATGGCTGATGCCAATGCCACCTGATTGGCTCGTGTGCCAGTGGAACTAAAAAGCACTCACTACACTCTTGGAATGGTTGGCATTAGGAAGGGTATCCAGCTGTAGAAACTTTGCCAGATCTGATTGGAGCCTGGTACAACCTCCTGGCTTGCCAATCCTCAGTCAAACCATCCAACCCATGCCAGCATGGAAAGTGGATGTTAAACGGTGATGATGATGTGATATCCTGGGTTCAGATTTTAGTACAAGGTCAGTAAATTCGAGGGAGGGGTTAAGACAATTACATTGACCGCAGTGCTCAACTGGTCCTTATTTTATTGACCCTGAAAAGATGGAAGGCACAGTTGGCCCCAGCACCATTTGAATTCACAACATAAAGTAGGCAGAAATGCTGCCAAACATTTTTCCTGGTGCTGTAACAATTCTGTTAGCTCACCACCTTCATAGCCGCAATATATTGACTTCATTAAGGTGGCAAGTTGGCCGAATTGTTAGCATGTCTGGCAAAATGCTTAGTGATATTTTGTCTGTCTTTACGTTCTGAGTTCAAATTCTGCTGAGGTTGACTTTCACTTTCATCCTTTTGGAGTCAATAAATTAAGAACCAGTTGCATACTGGGGTCAATCTAATCGAATGGTCCCTCTCTGCCCCCAAAATTTCAGTCTTTGTGCCTAGAGTAGAAAAGAATATATTGACTTCATTGTTCTTTGAATGTGTAGAGTTTTATTCTTATTGTTTACTGTATCTTTTTTCTTTGTTTTTTAGGAAAAAGCGTTGAAGATGAAATGAAAGTCTTCAGATCAATATTGTAACACATCCATGTTTTATTGGTTTCAGAGTGAATGTAGCTGTAAAATAAAAGGTTTTATATAAAAAAAATTAACATATAATAGAAATAAACAAGTTTAACAAAAACGTATGTTCGTCTGCATATTTCAACTGTTTAATAGGATTGTTGATATGTTGTTCCTCTCTAAGGTTGCGAGTTGGTAGAATCGTTAGCATGCTGGGCGAAATGCTTAGCGTTACTTTGTCTGTCTTTACATTCTGAGATCAAATTCCGCTGAGGTCAACTTTGCCTTTCATCCTTTTAGGGTTGATGAATTAAGTACCAGTTGTGTACTGGGGTCGATCTAATCGAATGGCCCCCTCCCCTGAAAATTTCAGGCCTTGTGCCTAAAGTAGAAAAGAATATTTTGTTCCTCTGTCTAAAAGGGTTTGCAAAGGTCACAAGGCATAACCCCTTCCTCCACAGTAAAGCGATAATAGGAAATTAAAATCAAGATATCTATTATGTTACACTTGTTTCAGTCATTGGACTGTGGTCATGCTGGGGCACCACCTTGAGGAGTTTAGCTGAACACATTGACCCCAGTATTAATTTTTAAGATAGATATTCCTTTGATCTCTTACACCTTAGATCATAACTTCAACACTAAATTTTATGGGCTTTGTCTCTATGATTTCTGGCACTGGAACTAGAAGTGGGTATCCATTAGAACCTCAACTGCAGCTGACTGTTGGATGTGGTCATCCTTCATGAGGGAGGTATGAACTTGTTGGTCAGAGCAACCTCAGCCTGCCCCAGGCAAACACCATCACAAGTACAAGCAAGTAAGTAAGGATTAAAGCTGACAGAATCGTTGGCATTTTCGTCAAAATGCTTAGCAACATTGTTTCCATCTCTCTACATTCTGAGTTCAAATCTCGTCCAGGTCAGCTTTACCTTTCCATCCCTCCTGGTTGAGAAACAGGTCAAGAAAAATCTTTGTTGTTCTCAAACCAGGTTTGTGGTCCCAAGAGTTTCCAACAGAGTGAATTTGGTTGAAGGCAATTGGAGTTCAGAAGCGAATGTGTGTGTGTGTATGCAGTAAACCATTCTGCAACAATTGCAGACTAGAGTGTAGTTTATTGTGATGTCACCTGGAATAAATCATCGTTGATAAATGCATGGATAATATCAAGAAAACAGTTATTAGTCTGGTAAAAATTTGAATAAGTTCTATCTGACATTATTTTGGAGTATAATTTGTTTGCGGATCCATTTGTTATGTAGCATATTTAATGATTCGTAATACAGATGTTAGCAGGGCTTGCTGAAGGTATCTGTAACTCAGTAGTCACCCAGGACATGTAATGCAGTCTCGTTGCAGTTACCTTGCTTTTCGAAGCAGTTCTTCCAGAGGTCTTCAGCCTTGCTTATTCCATCACATGCAGCAATTTATGCAGCACTTCGTGCACGTCTTTGTCCGTAGCAAACCGACGACCTTGTAAAGGTCCAAAGAGGTGATAGTCGAAAGTGGGGAGATCTGGACTCAGCAACTCAAAACCCAACTTCTTAATTGTTTCAACAGTGTGGACGGCCATAAGTGCACGTGCATTGTTGACAATAGGGCCCAGCATTTGGTGCAAATTGCTGGTTTCAGTTTGTTGGCCAATATTTCACTGTAACCTACACTGGTGACTGTAAACCCCTTTTCCAGGTAATGTTCCTGTAGAGGCCCGTTTGCCTCCCTTCCCCACAAAAAAACACGTTTGCCATTGCTTTTCCTGCAGAAGGTCAAGTCTTGAATTTCTTTTTCGCTGGCGACTCCGTGTTTCCATTCCATATTCTACATTTTGGATTCTGGCTCAAAGTGATAAACCCATGCTTCATCACCTGTGACTGTTCTCTCCAAAAACTAAGTTTTGCCTTCACCCTTGTTGCGGTTGAGTAAGCATTGACAGATTTCCACACGATTGCGCTCATGCGCTTCGGTGAGCGCTCTTCGCACCCATCGCTTTACAGAAGCGAAGTTTGTGGCGGCTGATTTCCTTTGTAGAACCATGACTAATTTGCAGAGAACATGCCATCTCATTGATGGTCACTCGTCAGTTTGCCAGAACCATCTCGCGAGCTCGTCGAATCTTCACGTCAATGGTGGAAGTTGGTCATCCTTCTCCTTCTTTGTGCTTTATGCTTGTCCGGCCATTTCGAAACTCTTTGGTTCACCCATACACACTCCTAGGCGGTAGAGTGCTGTCCCCAAATTGCACCGAAGGCCTGCGATGAATTTCAGCCCTTGACATACCTTCAGAGCAGAGAAATTGTATCACTGATCTCGGTCCTTTTATGCCCACGGTGTGACCGTGTTTTCTTTGTAACACAAAAAGGAAAACTGGAGCAATCGTAACCACAGGAGTGCCACCAGTAAGCACGCGAGTGCTGGAAGCAGTGCGACCAATCTAGTGAATCTTTGGTGAAAGTGCAGATAATTTTTGACTGCCTCTTGTATGAATAACCTCACTAACGGAGAAATCTGAGCAGGTCAAAGTTACTTCGACTTTTCGTTATCAGCGATGACGTCATTGTCTCTTAGCAACAATATTTTCAGTCCCAATACAAACATTTTCCTGTTTCGTTTGTTATTCAAACTGAATTTAATGCAGTCGACCGAAAACACCACCACCACCACCACCACTACTACTACTACTACTACTAGGAATGTATGGTTTTTTCTTAGCAGCAACAGTAGTAGTTCTTTTCATGTCAGTGTCTTCGGTACCAATGTGAATCAGGTCCCGCCAGTGAAGTTGGTTTGAGGCATGCATCTCCCAGACGTCAATCACACTTTGGCAGTTTTTAAGGGATATTTTAGGCCGCCCTCGAATCTTTGTTAATATCGTGGTTCCCGAGACAGAATTCGTTACGGAGAAGTTGCTTTGGAATACAGTGGTCTGGCATGCAGACTATCAGCAAACAAAAGTACACGATTAGAATGTTGGTTTCCTGAAGCATGAAGATGTTAGGGATCTTGTCCTGCCGGCGGAAGTGCAGGATGCTGCCAAGGTACGTGGCACTCCGTTGGTTACGACGACGAGCATTCCAGTTGATCCGATCAACGGAACAGCCTGCTCGCGAAATTAACGCGCAAGTGGCTGAGCACTCCACAGACACGTGTTACCATAACATAGTTCTTGGGGGATATTCAGCGTGACACAGAGTGTGACAAGGCTGGCCTCTTTGAAATACAAGTACAACAGAAACAGGAAGAAAGAGTGAGAGGAAGTTGTGGTGAAAAAGTACAGCAGAGATCGCCACCATCCCCCATTCGGAGCCTTGAAGAGCTTTAGGTGCTTTTGCTCAAAAAACTAAAAAACCATTCACAACGCCCAGTCTGGGAATCGAAACTGCGATCTTACGACCGCGAGTTCGCTGCCCTAACCATTGGGCCATTGCACCTACACGCCGCCAAAATACCGTGTGTGGAAATAATTGAGTTGCTTTGCATATCTACTGATTATTCAGAATCAGTGGCGACTCGTAGATAAAACTAGTTGGGGTGCTGCTTCAGAAAATTTTTAGCCGTTGTTTTAATATTGTGTAGAAGGAAACAAACATATAAAAAGAATATTTATACGTAAACTTGATCGATTCGTGTTTTAGTCCTCTCTTTCCTTGTATGGAACATAACATTGACTAGAGCAAACACACGCATATCAAGTTGCCACCCCGATGGGATCCGCACACCCCACGCATCTCGCACAGCCGAAACCCCTACGATATATCTCCACTTTGTGGTCTAACAGCCGACCTCTTCTCAATCGATATTTAATGCTCTTAACAGTGTGCAACCGAGACACGTGAATCTGTCAACAATATGTATTTTTTTCTTTTGTCCCTTTACAAAATCTGACAACCATGCTATAGGTTTCCAGGCGAATGACCTTCATCTTTATGTTTATTATGAGGTCAAAGTTGTCGCAGGTTGTTCACAACAGGTCCACCACCTTCTCTATCTTCTAATCGTTATCCGCTTTGAGAGAATGGTTGTCGGCGAAGAGGAAGACCCCGAGAACAGACTCACTGAAGACAGTGGGCGTCGGACAACTTGCATAACTTGCCATCAATATGGTACCTGAAGCAGATGAACGGGGTGTCACACGGCACCCCGATGGCATTCTATCTTGATGGGGACCTTTTATTTTACTGGGAAGGTGTCACATATTTGTTCGGCATCAAATATGCTGACCATCATGCTTATGGAAATGTCAGCCTATTGTAACAAATCTGCTGGGGAAGCGAAACTTCTCTGTGATCTTCCACGAGACGTCCTCGCTGAATTTGCCAAGAGTCTTTTGTCAAGTCGACAAATGTCGTGTAGAGATCGCAGAGTTGTTGTCAGAATTTTTGTTGGCGTTGATATACTACGAAGAATCTTGTTTACAGTCCCACGATCGGCACGGAAGACACATTGACTCTGTGGAAAGAGATCTTGTTGTACGTGTTTCAGTTGACACTTGAGCAGGAAACGGGCCGGGATTTTACTCTGCGATGAACAGGAGAGTTGTCGCATAGCTGGTGTTTCCCTTTTCTTGCGCAATGTCGGAATGTTTGAAGTTCTGGAGAATTTCTCTTTGCTCCATTGGGGAAGATGTCAGTCAGCGGTGCATGGGCGAACGTCACAACTATTTTGTATACACCATCAGGAATGACGTCAGCATTAGGGATTTTGGCGCTGGATATCAACGAGATAATCTTCATGGCTTCAGGGAGTGTAGGTGGGAAGTCAGGCTTGTGGTTTACTTCTCCCGTGAAAAGCGAGTTACATTAGCCTCATTGATTAAAGATGGTCGGTTGAGTACATTATCAAGGTTTCTATCTCTCTAGTAACAGCTGCTTGTCTTTGAGCAATGTTTGGTTTTCATAACCGGAAAAACAAAAAGAGTGGGATGATCCCAAGAACTGTAGACCGTAGACGGTTTTCAGTGTGTATCATCTCAGATCTCGCATGTCTGGAACCGCCCTCCCACCACCTGAATTTCGTCTACTTTAGCACTAATTCAGAAGTCTTGCATCTCTCGAAGCCTCCCCAGTACAGCATGGGAGAATCTAGATTTAAAAAATGCCGTATTACTTGTTACCGACGGATATTTCCAATGGAATCGGTATCGTTGATTCTCGCCAGGAAATCGAACGCGTTTCAACTCGTCATTCTCAACGAAAGCAATCCTGGTAGTCACGAATAGCTGGTCCAATATGCTTTCGGACAGTTTGATAAATATTGAATCTGAAGGAGACACAGCGTTTCTTCAGTTACGTAATATAAAAAAATATTGCATTTTTTCATTAATATCAAACTATAATATTTCTAAAAATATTGCCAAATCAATGGAGGTTTAACATTGCATAATATAATAACGGGAAAGTCTCTGAGCAACAAATCAAGTTAAAAGGAATTGCTTAAACGGAATTTAATGTTTCCAGTTTGTCTGGATTCCATGGACATCGTTGGTAGTTCTGAATCGCAATCTGTTTATTTCTCTATTTATTCATTCGATAAAGAAAAACTATTCCTGTTCCTCGTCGAAATGCCGACGGGGGTATGGATGAAGTGACGTCACTAGAGAATCTTCTTCTTCTTCTTCTTCTTCTTCTTCTTCTTCAAGTTGCGAGCTGGCAGAGGCGTTAGCATGCCGGAGAAAATGCTTAGTGGTATTTCGTCCGTCAGTACGTTCTGAGCTCAAATTCTGCATAGACCAACTTTGCCATTCATCCTTTCGAGGTCGATTAAATAAGTACCAGTTACGCACTGGGGTCGATGTAATCGATTTAATACCTTTGTCTATCCTTGTTTGTCCTTTCTATGTTTAGCCCCTTGAGGGTAATAAAGAAATAGGTATTTTGCCTGTCTTTATGTTGTGAGTTCAAATTCCGCCGAGGTCGACTTTGCCTTTCATCATTTCGGGGGCGATGAATTAAGTACCGATGTAATCGACTATTCCCCTCCCCCACCAAATTTAAGGCATTGTACCTCCAGTAGAAATGATCATTATTATCATTATTATCATTACATTTTATCACAGATTTTGTTGGTGCTCCTGGAGTCTCGCATGCATTGCGGACTTACTGCCTGCAACCTACTGGACTATGACATCCATTCCTGTCCTGTTTATTCTGGCCTTGCCAAAGAGGCAAACCTTTTGTAACAGTTCTACTAGGCACTCTATTCCAATTTCCATATTTTCCTTGATGCTTTCTGATACAGTTCCCAAGGACCCAACAATAATTGGCACTATCTTCACCTTCTTCATTTTCCATAGCCAGGCTATTTCGTACTTAATCTTCTTAACTATTAGTGGGTCAAAGGAGCACGCAACACCAACTATATAGCATATGTGTTGCCCCTTGTCCACCACCACTTGGTCCGTTCTGTTAGGCTGTAGCACATCATCTGTTTGGATTGGGAAACACCCAGAGAATTTGTAGTCTCTGACTCCGCCACTCTCTGCGGTTTGTGCTCATACCACATCTTGTCTATTTCTAGCCCCCGCTTTTCGCACAGTTTCCAATGTAGCACTTTCGCTAGTAGTTGTAGTAGCAGTAGCAGTAGTAGTAGTAGTAGTATTAGCAGCAGCAGCAGCAGATCTTCGCTGATCTGAAGATGTCAAATTAAGAGACACGCAGGAAAATTTGCAACGCATAGATCTGTGCATTTTCCAACTGTGATGTTCGGAGTATCAGCCGGGTGAAGTGTCGCCTTTCATTAAATAAATTAACAATCCGGAGCAGCAACGTATATTGTGTGCTTAATGTGTTTCGTACATTTGAAGGAGTTCAATGCAGAGAAATAAATATATATAAAATATGATGGATGACGTAATGGAAGTAATGTAACCCAAAACAAACAGTAAAAGAAACAAAATGACATATATATATATATATATATATATATATATATATATATATATATATATATATATATATATAAACGGCAGTTTGTCTGTGTGTGTGTTCTGTGTGTCTGTTTGCTTGTACCCTCACCCTGACCACGGCTTTCAACCGATTCTGATGAAACTTGACACACACATAGCCCAATGTCATAATTCAAAACTAACGCAGCGAACATTTTGAAAAGTTCCCCCAGTTCTGAAAAAAATCGATAAATTCGACATGGGGTCAAGAATTAGAAACACAAACCACATACTGTCTAGGGGATGCAACTCGACCTTTTTAACTAAAAAAAATATTTACCATCATTTTTTTTCCATTTTTTGGCTATAACTCTCTAAAAATGCTTTATAGTTATTTCCCTTACAAACCCGAGCAACGCCGGGCGATACTGCTAGTATATATATATAACAGAGATGTACTTGCATAGCATGTGACCTGATCTGAGATTGTGTGCTGGAACGAAAACAATTTTGCAACGTGGAAGGTGTTTATAAGCCCTTTAAAAGTACACAAAAAACCGATAGATTTACTTCAACATTTAAATTTAATTTGCCAAAAATATTTTCGCCGCTTTGAGACCACCACCTGTTCACTGTCAGTGTATCTAACGGTTTTTATGTGCTTCTTAAATGGCTTATATATATATATATATATATATATATATATATATATATATATATATATACACAATTGCAGCGTGGAAGGTGTTTATAAGGTTTTTATGAACGTTTGTAGGATATAATATTGTATAAACTCAACTAACAATTAAGATAGAGAAAAGATGTTAAAAGTTTAAAAAAATTTTAATCTATGCATACGATCGTTTCAAATGAGAGCACTAACATGTAAGAAACATAGAAAAAATTTCACTAATTTCACTATGCTTTCAACGTGTCCAACAACTCAACATCCACAAACTTATATACATATATATATATATATATATATATCAACTCGTGTGTTCATTTTCAACCTTCTACACACACGCGCGCACACACACACACACACATACATATATATATATATATATATATATATATATGTAGGTCCCGGGTTGATCCGGGGTTAACCACAGTAAGTAAGGTACTCAATATAGAAGCTCCTTCTATATAATAAATATATATATATATATATATATATATATATATATATATATATATATATATATATGTATGTATGTATGTATATATATATATGTATGTATAGCAAAGCATATGTATTTGTAAGCATGCGTATCTGTGTATGTGTAAGTGAAAGTATGCTTGTGCTTAAGCACGCATACACACGACGGTATGTATATGTATCAATTCAAACTTGTGTATGTATACTGGCCTCTATAGATGCCAATAACATCGCTACAAGTTTTTTCCCCACCCCTCCTTCGTTCCTTTTTCTCTCTTTCCCTTTCTTTCGTTCCCCCTCCTTGCTCAGTATATGAGAATTGCTACATAGATGAATTTTAGCTTGCGTTCGAGACGGTTTGCGTGAATATATGTACACATGCTTTTATGTGTATAATTTAGATTCATATTCATACGTCTGTATACGTATGTATGGCGTTTACGCGCATCCTTTTGTGTATGTTGATATATATATGTGGATTTTAATATAAATATGTATTGCAGTATTTATAACAGGTTTAATTTCTATGCATTAATTTGTACTGTCTTCATTAACGGCAATAGGTTTTTTCCTCGGTTTTTTCCTCGGATTTTATAATTTTTATAATTTTTATAAGTTTTTTTATATATATATACATATATTTTTTACCTTTTTGTTTATCGCTCGAAGATTGACCGTTTTTTCTAAAGGGCCAATCAAACAAGTCCATTTCTTTTTAAAGGTGTAGCATTTGTAAGAGTATAGATTGAATTAATATATAAGTTCCATTCTAGCAAAAACTATCTGATGAACGGCAACGAGAAACTCAGAGTAACAGATTTTGTTGAATTTTCTGCTGCTTAAAATAAAGTATATATATATATATTTCGTTTTGGGACTTGCTTTGCAAGATTCTCTATGTGAGTTCGTGTGTTGAAGCATATTCTGTTGTGTCTGGGAAGAGTCATTCTCCTTTGGTGCTTTATAATTTAACACACTCACCGGTAAAATTTCCACTTATTTCATTGTTTTATATTTCTAAAATTTTCGTTGCGTCTTGCAACCTTTCCAATAGATTTGACTCCGTCCGCTATTCACACTGATCCTTTTTGTTTGTTCGCATGTGTGTGGGTCAGTGTGTGTGCGTGTGTGTGCCTATACATGCATGCATGTATGCATGTGTGTATGTGTGTATGCATGTATGTGTGTGTGCATATGTATATATGTATGTATGAATGTATATTTGTATGTATGTATTCTGCTTATTCATGTGTTTGCGTGTCCATGTTTGTGTGGTTTCTTATATGTGTATGTGCGTGTCTGTGTGCGTGTGTGTGTATGTGTGTGTGCGTGTGTGTGTGTGTGTGTGCGTGTGCTTGTATATGTGTGTGTACCTCTGTCTCCTTGTGTGTGCATGTCTGAGTGTGTGTGTGTTTTACAACTGTGTACCGCGTTTGTATGTATACATGTGCATCTCCATATGTGTGGACGTGTGTCTCCATATGTGTCCTTGTGTTGAGTAAAGTGTGTGTGTATATATGGTAATATATTTCAGTCTTTATTTGTGCATGTGTTCTTGTCTGTCCATATAAACTATGTACCTATCTGTCTGTATGTTGATCTCTTTATTTTCGTATCCATATGCTTACATACATGTGCATATGCATATATACATACATCCCTCCATACACACATACATACATCTATCTCCATAAAAGACCACTAACTATTCTACTCTACCTGTGTAAACTGTAGGTATGAGGGTATGATATCTACTATGTATATTTTTTATTTAGTATTGGGGAAGTTTTGTCTGAGTCTTGGGTCCTTTGGGTGCTTGGATAAGATGCGGATGTCAAGTCGACCCAGGTTGCCTCCATGTTGGTCCTTGGCCTGTTGGTAGAGTATGGAGGACAATTTCTTTGTCGTCATTTGTCTCAAATGTTCATTTAGTCGTTCTGCAATGCTCCTAGATGTCTCCCTTTTGTATGTCATGTTCATGTCTTTACAAAAACCTTCTATGCATCTTTTGCTGTAAACTACATTTCTAGTTCTACAGTTATTTAACCTTTTCGCCGATCTGCTAAGATACAGGGTCGTGAAGATAGGTTGTCAAGCGATGGTAGGCGGATAAACAAAGACACACTAATATATACAAATACGCACATACATTTATATCTCTCTATATATAAACGGCAGTTTGTCTGTCTGTGTGTTTGTGTGTCTGTCAGGTTGTACCCTCACCCTGACCACGGCTTTCAACCGATTCTGATGAAACTTGACACACACATAGCCCAATGTCATAATTCAAAACTAACGCAGCGAAAATTTTGAAAAGTTCCCCCGGTTCTGAAAAAAAATCGATAAATTCGACATGGGTCGAGAATCTAAGCTTTTTATATGCAACAGACTGTCTAGGGGACGCAACTCGACCTTTTTAACTCTCGGAACACGTGGGGTAAGTATCCCAAAATGTATAAAAATGTACAAAAACAGCAAAAAAGCGGGCAGCAATGTGAGTGACAACAACGAAAAAGTCAAAAGTGACCAAACTGAACAAACGAATGGAAAAGGTTTTTTGATGCAACACGACAAAAGCGGTTTATAATAAACCAAGAGTTTGCAAGTAGCGTCCGAGGACCCTTAGGGTACGTCAAAAATTTAAGGTAAACGTTTGGGGTGGTAGTTATAAAGAAAGTGTAAACAAAAAAAGTATTCGAATAAGTTGCGGCTGCAGCAGCTATTAGCAGAAGTGGCGATGTTGGGGGTAAAGTCTCGAATGTAATTTCTTCCTGGTAGGAATTGGTTGGGTTGAATTATCGATAGCTGTTTGATAGTTATTTGGGAGTGAAGAGAAGACAATGCAACCTACACATGCGCCTTTGTTCCCTAGAGGGAAAAGACTAGATTGGGATTAGTCGTTGCCTACTAGGGGCTCTTACATACCCGGGAAACGCCGGGCTATGCTGCTAGTATATATATATATACATATGTATATAAAATTTAAAGGACTGACCACTAAAAGTGGACGGTCAATATGCTAGATATAGACGTCAAAATCGCTATTTTCCACGAAGAATGTGTTTTCACGAAAAAACTCAGCACAAAACCAAAGTGTAAAAAATAAGCAAGACAAATGAAAATATACGAAATAAAAACGATTACCTATGTACCGATCAGTTTCGCTTGTTAATATTCACGTATATGTATACGCGAAAATCTGCAAGCTCATTAGCATAGTCTGTCGTATACAAACATAATTTCCAGCGCGCCAAAGTGAAGGCATTTGAAGGATACACATAAATATAATTTAAAGGATACACATAAATATAATTTGTTGAACTCCATGCATGCGGGACTCCGGTCAAACGTTTTGTATCTAGTTCTGGAAATTATGTTTGTATACGACAGACTATGCTGACGAGCTTGCAGATTTTCGCGTATACCTATACATGAATATTAACAAGCGAAACTGATTGGTACAGAGTCAATCGTATTTATTTCGTATATTTTCATTTATCGTGCTTATTTTTTACACTTTGGTTTTGTGCTGAGTTTTTATTTGAGAACACATTCTTCGTGGAAAATAGCGATTTTGACGTCTATATCTAGCATATTGACCGTCCACTTTTAGTGGTCAGTCCTTTAAATTTTGTATGTAAAAAAATATTTTAATCTTGGTTTTTTTAAATATGCTAGGCCACTGGTTTTAATTGATTAATATCAATTTCTACCCTTATTCAATTATATATATATATATGTCGTTCTTTCAGCTTTGTCTACCAAATCTACTTACAAGGCTCACGGCTATAGTAGAAGACACTTGCCCAAGGTGCCACGCATATTTGTACATGCACAACCGTATTATATATTTTGCAAAAATGTTTCATTTTTGTGTTGAATTTAGGGAAGGGTAACCACAGTTTCAAAGGTATGTGGATGTGAAATAATGCTTTGATTTCAATACATATAACTTATCGGTCTTGTAGTCAATTAGAGTTTGTCTTAATAAAGGATAGAGAAGAACAAACAAAATTTAATATGATTCATGATATTCATTTATTAAATTTTCTATACGATGATTCTTTCAAAATTTCAACGAATTATCTTTGATTAACGAGAGGAAGTTAACTAAATGTTTTACAGCGTTTTATGTGATACGTTAAAAACGGTTTCAAAGTTAGCGTCAGCAGCATTTCATATATCCTACATTAATAATAGCCTCATTTATTACATTTTTAAAATTAATAATTTACATAAGGAATTTTATTATATGTGTCATTGAATCATTGGGATAGTATCGAGAAAATTGACACTTTACATTCTTAGACAATTCCAGAATCAGTTGTTAACATAAGTAATAATGGATATAACCAGGCCAATGAACATAATAACAACACTTAGTTAAACTACCCGCTGGGTATACTTGCGATCCACAACATCTTTGAGTTAGGTAATTAATAGGGGTTGTTCCACAGCAGGCATTATTCGGACCTTTAACCACGATTTGGTAGTTGCAACAGAGGTGAGTCAGTGAATTATACAAACCTCCAGGATAACAGTAATACCATGGATGAAAAGACTGCACTGCTGTAAATGAAGAAAATAAATAAATGTTATCAGTAAACCTTACAACACATGCGTTTGGAAAGTGGAAAACAAGAAAGAGTCGCTTGGTCAAATATCCACACATCACATCCGTATTAATTCACATATTTTAGAGAAAAAATTAAATTAGAAATCTACTTTCATATAATGTGAACATTCAAAGAAAGTAATTTTTTTCTCAAATCTGTATCTATATATGCACATACATACATACATACATACATAATACATACATACATACATACATACATACATACATACATATGCAGATACAGGCATACATACATATATACATACACTCATTCATACATATATTGATACATGCATACATACATACATACATACATACATACATACATACATACATACATACATACATACATACATACATAATACATACATACATACATACATACATACATACATACATACATACATACATACATACATACATACATAAATACATTATGGCTGCCTCCTCGTTATCGAGTATGGCCATTGCACGAAGCTTAACTGTTACTGGTGCTGTGATCGAATGTGACTTTTTAGCCCAGCCAAAGATCTACAATGTTTTGTACAGAATTGGCAATTACCTTTACTGGTAATAGCCGGCTGTAGTTGTAACTGGGCTTCATGTACCTTTGCATGTCGTTTAAGTCCTCCTGCCGAATTACACTCTCTTCCACATGCCCGACAGATATGATTAGTATGGTGTGTTACACCACAGCAGTGGCCAGGTTGTCACTCATCTGTCTCGTTTTATGACTACGAAGATGACTCATGAGTCCAGCTTTACTGAGGCAGGGTCTTGCACAGACATTGCATGTCAGCATCAAAGGAAGACCCTTCCCTTCTAGAAGTGTAACAGTGATGCCCTTCCTGACATCCTTCCTTGATTTTTCATGTGCAACTCGAGATTTCTCAAAAAGTGGCTGTCTGCTCGTGCACAATCCTTCTTCACCTGCTATGCTCAATAGCTATGCCTTCCATGTGTCAGGAGAGATGCAAGCATCTCTTAAGGAAGCCTTCAGCAAGTCCTTATACCTCTTTTTTGGTTTATGTGGAGGACGTTCTCCATAAAAGAGTTGTTTTGGCATCCTTGAATCCTTCATTCTGACCAGATGACCACTCCATCTGAGCCTTTGCTTTAACACAAGAGCTTCTATACATTCACACCGAGAGCCTTCCAATATTTCAAGATCACTGATGCGGTCCTTCCACTTAATGCCATAGATCCGTCTGAGGCACATCTGATGGAAATGTTCCAGTCGTTTAAGGTGGTATCGATATGTGACCCACGTCTCACCGGCATAGAGAAGAGAAGGGAGCACACATGCCTTGTACACCTTTATCTTTGTCTTTCTGCATATGTCTCGCCGACTCCAGAGGCGCTTTTCTACATACATACATACATACATATACATACATACATAGATATACATACATACACACATACATATATACATACATATATACATACACACATACATACATACACACATACATACATATATACATACGTACACACATACATACATACAAACATATATACATACAAACATACATACACACACACATACATACATACATACATACATACATACATACATACATACATGCATAATACATACATGCATACATGCATACATACATACATACATGCATTCATACATACATACATACATACACACTTACATATGCACATACATAAATACATACATACATATATACATGCATACATACATACATACTTACATACATACATTCATACATACATCCATACATACATACATACATACATACATACATACATACATACATACATACATACATACATACATACATACATACATACATATATACATGTATACTTAGGTATGTACGAATTTATGTATGTATGTACGTATCTTCTCTATTTTATCATTTAAAATTTTCCTCTGAAGGAAGAGGTGATTTCTAATAAAGATACAACGCTCTGTCTTTTGCATACTTTTATTTGTTTCAGTCATGTGACTGTGGCCATGCTGGAGCACCGCCTTGTAGATAAAAAAAATTTACAGTTTATACTTGTGTAAAATCTTGCAGAGTTTTACTGTTTCACTTACAAATTGTATTTAGGCGCGAGCTGGCAGAAACGTTAGCACCTCGGGCGAAATGCGTAACCGTATTTCGTCTGCCGTTACGTTCTGAGTTCAAATTCCGCCGAGGTCGACTTTGCCTTTCATCCTTTCGGGGTCGATAAATTAAGTACCAGTTACGCACTGGGGTCAATGTAATCGACTTTATCCGTTTATCTATCCTTGTTTGACCCCTTTGTTTAACCCTTTGTGGGTAGTAAAGAAAAAAAAATTACAGTTTATACTTGAGTAAAATCTTGCAGAGTTTTACTGTTTCACTTACAAATTGTAATTGTAAACATGCAAATCAGTTGCTGGATCTCTTTTCCAAAAATTCCAAGTTTATCTTGATTGACTATGATGCGTTTACTTAGAAAACGTATCGCTCCAATTATTATTGGTCTAAATGCAAATTTGTAATCCGGATATAGAAGCAAGAGGCCTCGAAGCAGTTGTCCATAGTTATTTTATTTCTCTTTTTACAGTACCACGATAACTGACTTCTATGACGGTACAAACTTTTCTTGTCCCCCCTCCCCCTCAAAAAAAATATCCGGCCTATTATGATAACACTTGATTGATGTTTTGATTGAAAAGTTCCACCGGTGTTCTTTGAACTGAAATTTGTGTACGTATTCAATAACAGAGGTATTCTCTATACATGTGTATAATAATCTTTTTACAGAATGGCATTATATATCGTTTTTACGACATACATACAAGATGGTTCCGTCAGCATCAAACGTGTAGGTGTAGATGGCCGTTTAAAAATATAATTTTTGAACGTTCCTTTAAACATTTATGCCGACTCTCAGCATAAATCGGTAACTGGTTTATTTCTACCATTATAAGAGAACGTAGGATTATTCCAACGTAGCATTATCCAAAGTGGATTTCAAAGATATTTCTTATACTACGCGGAATTTCGCGAACACGATTATGCCTGAATCTAACAAAACCACCACCGACGAAAACTGCTCTGCAATACCAATGAGATAAGAAAACGCAAGTATGTATGTATGTATGTATGTATGTATGTATGTATGTATGTATGTATGTATGTACGTATGTATGTATGTATGTATGTATGTATGTATGTATGTATGTATGTATGTATGTATGTATGTATGTATGCCTGTATCTGCATATGTATGTATGTATGTATGTATGTATGTATGTATGTATGTATGTATTGTATGTATGTATGTATGTATGTATGTATGTACGCATGTATGTATGTATGTACGTATGTATGTATGTATGTATGTATGTATGTATGTATGTATGTATGTATGTATGTATGTATGTATGTATGCCTGTATCTGCATATGTATGTATGTATGTATGTATGTATGTATGTATTGTATGTATGTATGTATGTATGTATGTATGTATGTATGTATGTATGTATGTATGTATGTATGTACGTATGTATGTATGTATGTACGTACGTACGTATGTATGTATGTATGTATGTATGTATGTATGTATGTATGTATGTATGTACGTATGTATGTATGTATGTACGTACGTATGTATGTATGTACGTACGTATGTATGTATGTATGTATGTATGTATGTATGTATGTATGTATGTATGTATGTATGTATGTATGTACGTATGTATGTATGTATGTATGTATGTATGTATGTATGTACGTATGTATGTATGTACGTATGTATGTATGTATGTATGTATGTATATATGTATATATGTATGTATGTATGTACGTATGTATGTATGTATGTATGTATGTATGTATGTATGTATGTATGTATGTATGTACGTATGTATGTATGTACGTACGTATGTATGTATGTATGTATGTATGTATGTATGTATGTATGTATGTATGTATGTATGTATGTATGTATATATGTACGTACGTATGTATGTATGTATGTATGTATGTATGTATGTATGTATGTATGTATGTATGCATATGTGTGTGTGTGAGCTCGCGCGCATGTAATGGTATTCGTGTTAACTTAACAGTTTGCATAAATTGAAAAGGAAACAGTCTCTCATTCACAAATGAAAGTATTAAAAAAGATATCAAGTGAAATGTGGCTGGGAGATAACAATCGACTCAATATATATTTCTTTATTGCCCACAGGAGGCTAAACATAGAGGGGACAAGGACAGACAAAGGGATTAAGTCGATTAGATCAACCCCAGTGCGGAACTGGTAATTATTTAATCGACCCCGAAAGGATGAAAGGCAAAATCGACCTCGGCGCACTCAGAGCGTAACGGCAGACGAAATACTTATTTCTTTACTACCCACAAGGGGCGAAACACAGAGGGGACAAACTGGGACAGACAAACGGATTAAGTCGATTATATCGACTCCAGTGCGGAACTGGTACTTATTTAATCGATCCCGAAAGGATGAAAGGCAAAGTCGATCTCGACGGAATTTGAACTCAGAACGTAACGGCAGACGAAATACCGCTAAGCTGTTCGCTCGGCGTGCTAACGATTCTGCCAGCTCACCGTCCTTGACTCAATATAGCAATCATCAGCGTCCATCACGGTCTCAAGACAGTTCCGGAGCCTAGTGCATGCGTTCCTCATTATGTCCCCGAAAAGATCTTTGAGCACAGGGAATTTCGAGCTTCTTGATCTTGACCAGAAGCATGACCTTTGTTGTGTTACAGGCAGAATGGTCAATGTCTTTCTAAATCACCCTCCCCACCCACATAGTAATTTATGGCATTGATGGTGAGCGGAAGTACAAGGCAAAGTCGTAGAAATTCTCCGACAACTCTTCTGCTTCTTTCCGAAAATATGACAAGGAATCGAATCCTGCTGCCACACAGCTCTTACGCAGCAATCCTTTCTAGTCAGGATTTGACCACAACTTTTAGTAGCATCTTATAACCATCTGAATAGAAAGTAACACTCTGTTCAGAGATGTCGGTTGAATTTCGGGATGTGGAAACAGTGAAAAAGTCTGTGGTGTACCCCACTCCATCTTGTTGGTCACAGTTTCGTAGTCTTCGTTGCAGCTGGCTATCTCACGTCTTTTGTCTTTACAGTGTTCTCAGTGCACTGAGCAGCATTCATGATGTCGGCCTTATTTCACCCGGTGCAAATCGTCATGCTGTATGTAAATCGCTTCTAGTGTTTTAGTCCTGCATGGCAGGTAACTTTTGCTCAGCTACAAATTTAGGATTCATGCTCTTCGTATCCGTCGACTGTTCACCAAATACATCTAGTTGGTTTTGAAAAATGAGACGCGAAAAGGGGCCAAATGTAGCCTGTAACCCTGCACATACACATACACACACACACACACACACACACACCACACACACACACACACACACACACATACATACACACACACACACGTATAAATATATAGAAACATACCATGTATATAAGTCTGTGTGGTTGTATGTATAAGTTAAGTAAATAAGTGAAGGTGCAATATGTATATATATATATATATATATAAATATTACTATCTATCTATCTATGTATCTATATATATATATATACACAAAATTTAGAGGATTGACCACTAAAAGTGGACAGCCTGTACGCTAGATATAGGCGTCAAAATCGCCATTTTCCATGAAGAATGTGTTCTGCAGATGTTTACGTATCCATATACGTAAATATTAACAAGAGAAAATAATTAGTACATAGGTAATCGTTTTTTATTTCGTCTATTTTCATTTGTCTTACTTATTTTTACACTTTGGTTTTTTGCTGAATTTTTTCTTGAGAACACATTCTTCGGGGAAAATGGCAATTTTGACGTCTATATCTAGCGTACAGGCTGTCCACTTTTAGTGGTCAGTCCTCTAAATTTTATATATAAAAAGTTTTTAATCTTCGGATTTTTTAAATATGCTAGGCCACTGGTTTTAATTGATTAATATCAATTTCTACCCTTTAATTGTATATATATATATATATATATATATATATATATATATATATATATATATATATATATATATATATATATATATATATAAATAAATATATATATATATATACATATATATATATATATATATATATATATATATATATATATATATATATATACATACTAATATATATATGTATATAAAACGCATTATATATATATAAATAAATATTTCTATCTATCTATCTATCTATCTATCTATCTATCTATCTATCTGTCTATCTGTCTCTCTGTCTGTCTGTCTGTCTCTCTCTCTCTCTCTCTCTCTCTATATATATATATATATATATATATATATATATATATATATATATGTATGTATACACACACACACACACACACACGCATATATATATATATATATATATACATATTTATTTCTAAGATAAGGACAAAAATTTTTCAAAAAGTTTTTATCAGTGACCAGCACATTAAAATACCTTTACGGTGAAAATTATAAAGAATTATAAATAAGCTTATACGAAAAAGTCTATGCCCATTCAGGGATAATGAAAGTTTAAAAATTTCTGTATTTATAGGGGAAAATATTGTATGTGGTTAGACAATCTATAGTCTATTTTTTCAGAATACTGGCATAGAATTTTCCATTTACACTTATTTATAATTGTTTATAATTTTCACCTCAAGAGGTATTTTAATATGCTGGCCACTGATAAAACTTTTTGAAAAATATTTATGAAACCGGGAAGCCGCCGGCTCTTATGAGCCGGCATGAATCGAAAAGGTAAGGTAAACTTTTCAGCAGGCATTTATTAAGACAAAATTATACACACACACCCACCTTCACATACGTGCATATGAATGTATACGTACAGATATGTATGTGCACGTGTCCATATGTTTGATTGCATAAATTTGTTTAAGCGGAGATTCGTCTATGCAGCTGAGAAATCTGGTGAGAATAGTTATCAACGACTTTTAAAGGATGCTTAACTTCATGTGATTATTGTGTTAGACTGTATGAAAATCTATCAGGTGAAATATATATCTACTTCATATAAAAGTTTCCACATACAAAAGCAGATGAAAGGAATTAAGTTTAGGATATTCATACGTTTCTATAATCAGTAAAATACTCACACATATTTCAATAGAGATTGGTCAACTGGGACAAATTTACTATGAGGGGATGGGGCTGAAAATTTCAAAGGATTATTACGATGGAGAGATGCTAGAGCTGTGAAATCTTACGTGCTTTAATTGTTGCCCTTCTTCTTAATAGTTGCTCTGTGTCTTTCCAGATAAACTGATGTCTTCAAGAAGATTTCAAATGTAACTAGTTGCAACAACAGACATTACGTCATCATCACTACAATACTAATTTCCAGCAAAGTAGATTTTACTCGGGGAAAAGATGATAGTCAGATAGGGCCAAATCATTGAGATTTGGGAGGTGATCAAGTGGTTCAAAGCCACAGTCACGCTCAACAGCCATGGAAACGAAGGACTTGTGTGCTGGAGCATTGTTCTGATGAAAAAATTATTCTCCTTTTCTTCAGTGTTCCTGGACGTCTGGTCTTGGTAGCGTTTCGTAACTTCTGCAGCAAGATCACGTAATACTCTCCATTGACAGTGAGACCCTTTCCAAGATAGTCAATAAACGTAGTACCTTTTCTATTCTGAAAATATGAGGAAACTATCTTCTCTGCAGACGAAACAACCTTGGCTTTCTTTGTGGTATGTGAGCATGGGTGTTCCCTTTGCATGGATTGTCTCTTTGTCTCTGGTTCAAAGTGATGAAGCCAAAACCTAACATAGGTTAGGAAACGTTTATGGAAGCCAGCTGGATATGTCTAAATGTTAGATTTCCTCGTAATATGACCACCGGGATAAAACTAGCATGCACCGAGCATGCCATGGTTATTGTGCAGAATATACTCAACTCTCTCACGGAATACGCTAAAACTATTGGCTGTTTGATTTATAGTCAGTAACGTGTCATCCTGCACCATGTAGTGTACATACATAATCAATGTTTTCTTCGGCGTGGTAGTTGCAGGACGTCTGGACCTTTGGTTATCTTCAAGGCACACCTTTCCCCTCCTAAATTCAGCTACTCACTTTTGCACCGTTGATGAAGCTGGAGAATAATCCACACATGTAGCAACCATGTCAGCATGAATGCCGTTGTGGGCTAAACCCTTTTTCTGCATTTAGTTCATAAAACCACGATGCGAAACGTTGTCCTTTTTCAAGGAAAGTGGCCAAAAAATTACTTTTGAAGTCTTCTTTAGTCAAACTTCAGGCTAACTTGAAGGAAAAGTACAGATTTTAATAAGAAAAGTTGAAATGAATGCATCCAAAATTCTTTCCGTCTACCTTCGAATTTTACTAGCTGAACAAAGTTTAAGGCAGAATCTAATTAACTAAATATTTCATGTGATCGTATTTTACGTTCCACTGACTTTGCCAAGCTACTGATTGTTAATTTATTACACGACTAGGCATATCGGTGCAAGGTTAAACTCGATAAAATCTCAGTTGGTGATTTCATCATTCAGAAATTTAAGAAGTCAAAATTGATTTCGGTGAGAATTGATCACAAAGTAATGGACTGTTGGTAGTCATATTGTGAGTCTTTTACTGACTCAAACAAAATAATAATTTAATAACATACGCACAAGATTTCGTAGGTTAAGGAAAGGGATAAGACTTGACTTGACTGTATATCATCGATCCCACTGATGAGTGAAAGTTAACATCGACTTGGCCCTTATCAAATGAAGAACATAAAATACCTTAACTAAATACCACAACGTTAGGAGCATTCTCTCTGTCCCCCAAGTCATAGCTACATCACAAAACAAATACACAAATGAGAAAGATAAGAGATAAGTGGAATGCAAATGTTTGTCTAGTTTTTCTTACCTGTTACAAACAGCAGGAGAGCGAAGATGGTTAATGTTCTTTGCATCATGGTCGTCTTTTGGACAATTGCCAGGACAAGAACTGATTCTGGAAGGCTTTAGCGTCGATATTTATACGTTTGGTGAACAATTGAATCGAACTTAGAAACATGTGACTTGGGAGTATCTCAGGAAAATAATTAAGAAAACAAAAGATGCAAATTAAGACTGAGAAATATTATCAGAAATACGAATGTCTGAAGGTTATTTTTAAACATATGCTTTTGTTTGTGGAAGTATTAATTGTTTTCATTAAAGCAAACTTGATTGGTGGCGTTTGAAATAATCATGTTTTGTGACACCTGATAGCAATACCATTATGCCTTGACAAATTTTTCCATACATTTAAAATGAATAATGTCTTACTTTGTAAATTTTGAAATCAAAATGCAAATTCAAACATGTTTAAACGTTCACTATCTACTGGTACAAATCTTTCAATATGATACTTTATTGATTTCTGTACAATAGCGTCGTTAGAGAACGATCAAATAATATTGCAAAAGGATGTATTAGCTCGCTTTTATCATCAGTTAAATGCCCCCGTTCTACAAACAAATATTTAAGATAATAATATGTAAGACTGCTCAGAACAGTTTTCAACTAGTGTGTATATATAAAATTTTTTAGGGGTCCACGGATGCAATATAGTAAATTGGGAGTTCAGGGAAATTTTTCAGGGGCATAAAAAAATTGTGCTTTAGACCAGTAGTTGTCAATGTGGATCCTGTCTTTTAACTTTCCAATTGGGCACTCTCAGACTTAGAAATTTGTTTTATAAAGACAACCTGAAAAATGTTGCTAGAAAATCTGTCTTTACTAAAAGGACAATGAAAAGATAAATTAAAAACCCAAAACATTTATCTATGAATTTGGGTATAAAATTTCCCAGGGAATTCCCGAGAAAGGGGAAAGAAATAATAATTAGCAAAAACAACATTAACAACAATGATGCCGAGAACAGACTTATCGTTTACTATCTACTGGAACAAATATTTCAGTCTGATACGGCATGCATTTGTGCTCCATAGCGTCGTTAATCGAATAATATTGCTACAGGATGTACTAGCTCACTTCTAGCGTCTGTTATAAGCCTCCGTTCTACAAACAATGAAAATAAAACGTTGAACGCTACCCAATCTCTATCAGAGTATATGTGCATCTATGTGTATATCTATCTATCTATCTATCTATCTATCTATCTATCTATCTATCTATCTATCTATCTATCTATCTATCTATCTATCTATCTATCTATTACTAATTAGATATCGGGACTGAAATTAATGGAAAAATGTGGATAACGTATGATTAACAAGAATGAATTGGGGTCGTGGGGACGCCACAAGCCACGTACCGTCACTGATCACTTTTCTATTTGTCTATAGATATTTGCGCTCAAGTTAGATCATTCATGCTCATCAAACGCTCCACACTCTTCTATCTTACTGCTAACTTCCGCGGTGGGAGGTACTTTCTCTCCATCCTTATTTTCCTTTTTAGTTGGTATTTAAAATGCTTTACCAAACTAAGGCTGCAGAGAAAGATACCTGTAGCAATTCCTTTCAAGCGTGTCAACCATACGACCACTTTTTGCGACAGCCACAATGCAAGGAAAGTTAACAACCTTTCCTTGTTAAGAGAAGGCGGTGGATCGATCTGATTAGGAACTCGGTAGATAGTTGTACTCTTGCTATGCGTGGTGGCAGGTATTCGACATAAACTCTTAGTTCTGATATCCGCGGGCACTGTACGATCGCGTGCAAAACAGTTTCACGTCTCTGCTCGCATCTCGGACATGTCGGCATGGTAGAACTACTGTGTCTAAAAAGCTTATCTCGAACGTGTAATGCTCCTCGGTAGCACTGCCAGGCCAGGGGTTTCCGATAGTTATTGATAGGCGTCGTCCAAAAGTCCGCCGGAACAGACCGGCAAGTTGACTGTCATCGAAACCCAGAGTCTCCCGTAGGACGTCATCACATGTGCTTGTAACGAACCCTCTATAGAAGGACGAGGTGGAACCCCCACTGCTCGTATTGGCCGTCTAGGAGAGAAGAGAAGGTGCTTGACGGCACTCCGCTTGCAACGAACCCAGGTAAATGATGACAGATGCGATGAACACTTTTGCCACCTCCACCCTTCCTTTCAGGGATAGCTTCCTCCCAGAACATGTTTAGGTTAGATGGGCCACCGTGCTCGTAACCACCAGTACATTTTCATTGAGCCCTGAATAGCTAAAGAGTGATCTTGACTTAAAGAATATTTATTTTGAGAAAAAATCTGCATCTTATTAGATATTATATGCCGGTCTTTATTGGAGAACAGGGGACAATGGAATATGTTGATTTATAAATAAATTAAAGTTACCGCTTTTATTAAACCAAAAGAAGTGCGCGATGCTATTTCTAATAAATAGATATTAAATTGAACAATACTTCGACGTCTATCTATCAATCTGGGACTGAAAATGAAAACTGAAAACTACGTAGGAAACGTTGCGCTTGGTGGATGAGAAAATATTCGCTGCAAACTAAGAGATTTGTCTGAAATATATTGGTAACGCTCATGCTACACTTTCGAAATGTCAGCGAAATTTCACCACCAGATTATCACTAACGGAAGTCCGTCATTCTCACAAGCTTATCACTAAAGGAACTCTTGCCATTCTAGGCAAAGGTGGAAGGCAAGGTATCATCCTGGATTATAAACAGTTCGGTTATACATGTCACAGCAGCTGTTTTGATATAATTCCACACGCCAGCAATGCTCGGACTTTGTACAACTACATGCAGAACGCATGCGTTGCTCTGTGCATATTTCAGGCAAGCCCAGCAGACGGCACTACCGAAACTGTAGACTGTACCTTGAACTGGCAATGCTCCTACTCCTTCCAACAGAATAGCCAGGTTAAGGATTTTTGGAAGGCTGGACGTCCTACTGGAGAGACCAGATAGTTGGTTCTTTTAAATTCCGAGAATCTTACCGAAAACATCATCGCAATTGCCTTTATAGAAGGCCATGATGGATCATCCACCGATTACATTGCCCTACTAACAGAAGGCCATGAAAGCCTGAAGACACACTTGGCGCCAGGCACTCTGCCTCGACCTATGCTGAATCCTGCACTGCAGCTAAGGAGAAAAGACAAGTTGTGAAAAACTGTGAATAAAATAATGGCGTCTGCAGAAGTAGCAGCCTGCCGAAATCATTCAAGAATTTTATAGTATTGGGTTATCCGGAAAGTTCCTGCCGATTTATAGTAGCTTACCTTTCGACTTATTTTAGAACATGGTTGAGTCCATAAAATAGGATTTGACTACACTTCCATTTAGAGCACAGTTTAAGCTATCTTTTCGTGGAAGAAGGTTTACGTTCCTATAACCCTTTAAAATGAAGATAAGAAAGTTCCTTTTCGGCACTTGATGCTTTGGGAACCAGACAAAAATTGCCGCAACTCGGCTGAGATGTGTTACTCCACCCTCCATATTCACCAGATATTGCTCTTTAGGATTTCCACTTATTCAGGTCTCTGCAGAATAGTCTTAATGGTAAAAATTTCAATTCCCTGGATGACGTAAAAAGATACCTTGATGAATTCTTTGCCATGAAACCACCTCAATTCTGGGAAGAGGGTATTTTCAAGTTAAAGGAAAGATGGAGACGCATTGTGCAACAAAATGTTTCATATTTGGTTGATTAAAATGTAATGGCAAGTATTTATTGACCTTTTTCTTTCCTTTAAAAATTCGCATAAACCTTCTGGACAACCCAATATATTCTATGAGATGTAATTCGAACAAAGAACAGCTCAAATGCGGCAGTGAAGAATTGGCAGGTAACGACATTGCTGACAAAAGAACTAAATTACCGATGGCTGGAACACTTTCAAGAAATATTTAACGAACTGTACAGAAATAGCCAGCAAAAGAATAAGCTAGCCCTAGATGTAGATACAGATCAAATAAGGAGCGGACAACGAAAGCAATCAAAGAGTGAAAATACAACGAGGCTACTGAATTCGATGAAATCACCGTAGGAATGCTCATAGATAGAGAAAATACTGTAGTGAGTTAATTGCTATGTCTGGTGAATTACTGCTGGTGTGGGCAGAAGGTGTAATAGAAGTGGTGAGAGGGAATCACTGTGGAATTGCGAAATAATGGAGATCTGTCCATCAACAGTAACTGGCTTTTAGTGTCGGGTCAATTTTTTGGTGCAGTACTTCTAAACAAGACAAGGGAAGCTGTAGAAGTTATACTGTAACACAAGAGGAACAAGATGAATTTCGCAACAACTTATTCTGTCCTGAGCAAATCTTCCCACTCAGAAATTTAATTGAACAGTATGTTGAGTATCAAATATCACAAAAGCTAAAATTTATTGACTTTAGAAAGGCAGTTTATAGTATCTACAAAGAGTCCTTGTGTAGAAATGCTTGGAACTATGGCTTTCCTTAATACCTTGTCAATCTCTTTTAAAGAATTTTACACAAATTCGCTATGCCTTTTTCCAATGGAAACAAGGAAAATAGACTTCTTCGACAGATTTTTTTCTGTCTTTAACCCTCCAGCACGGAGTATAGGCCACTCATAATTGAATTCCATGTCGCATACTTTTTCGCTTCTGTACTTATACTCTGCCATGAAAGTCCCTCTTTCTCTAGTTTTTTTGTGTTAATCTACGCCACGAGTTCTTAGGCCTACTTTTCTTTCTATATCCATCCGGATTCCACTGTAAATAACTTTTCGCTACATTTGCTGTGTCTTTTCTAATTGTGCTACCAATCCACTTCCAGTTTTTCTTAAATATTTGCTCCCTAATCGAAACTTGATTTGTTCTTTGCCATAGCTCCATATTGCTTATGTGTTTGGGCCATCTAATTTTAAGTATTCTACGCAAGCATCTGTTGATGAATGATTGTATTTGCTTATTTGACTTAACTGTTGTTCGCCATGTCCCAGCCCCATACAATAACACCGCTTTTACGTTAATGCTAAACATTCATATTTTGTTCTTTATTGAAATTACCCTTGAATCTGTCGACAACCGTGAAATTAGTAAAGCTGCAGATGTATTCCTGAGAATCTGTGCTATTTGGTCTTCCACCACCATCGGCAAATCTACAATAGAATAGTTCTCCCAACAGGCCTTTATGCCAGCGAGACATCGAAGAACATTGTGAAAAGAGAAAACTAGATGCGTTCCATGAAAGATCCTTGAGAAAGATCCTGCGATCGTTCTGGCAAGACCATTTATATATTGACGACAGCAAAATCGTTAGAGAATGAAGATTAAAATTAGTAAGCCATAAATTCCGGCTACCAAAACAATACCATTCAAAATCAACGGACTGAAAACGAAAGAGAAAAACACCAGCGAAAAGCGCAGCCAATAGACACCAGTGACAAAGTATTACCTACCCTATGTGTTCTTCACCCCAGGGAAAATGATGATGATATTTTATCGAACCTCAAGAAGAATAACAGGTATAGTCGACCTTGTAACAAATCAGACAACGTTATGGCAATTTTCTCACACAAAAACAAAGAAAAACTGCTTTATGCATCATGCAAGTGAACTTAAGACAATTCATGTTACATAACAGGTTTTGAGTTGAAACTTATAAATGTGCATATGATTATAAGGCTGTCTATTTACTTCTGTCATGTCAGTACTGATATATGTGTATATAAGTGTGTGTGTGTGTGTGTCTGTGTGTGTCTGTGTGTATGATATATGTATATATATATATATATATATATATATATATATATATATATATATATATATATAAACACACACATATATATATATATATATGTATGCATGTACGTATTCTATATTTTGATATGTGCATATACATACATACACACACATATGTAATTATATGTATTATGTGTGCGTGTGTGAATATATATGGATATATCTACCTATATTATATATATATATATATATATATATATATATATATATATATATACACACACACACACACACACACACACACACACACACATATATATATATATATACTATTTGGTGAGAGGAACTAGGTTAATGGAACTACCTCTTATGTTCTTAAAATTTAAATCTACATCTTTGTCTGTATATCTACCTTCTCTATAATGTTGCTACTTGATTTGAAAGCTTTTGTATTTATGGAAAACTTATATAATGGCTGATGAGCACTCAGCATCTTACATCTGCTGTAATACTTACAACTTTTAAAAAATGATGTAGTGCGAAACAATTGTACCAAATTACCGGAGTCATTCTTGTTGCTTATTTTCATTATAATCAACCCGCAAATTTTTATGGATAACACCATTCAAAATTCTGGTGCATCTAATTAAGTACCATATTCATTCGAATCTAAATTTTTGCTGAACTTATATATATATATATATATATATATATATATATATATATATATATATATATATATATATAGGGAGAGTTTACGAAAAAAAAAAAACAAAAGACGAAGACAGGTGGTGTACAAAACGAACAGATGTATTAGTATGACATATATATATATATATATATATAAAATCTCCGAACGAGATATAAGTAGTAAAAAGTCTGCACGGTAACATATTAATGCTGTACTCATTCACCACAAGTTTCTCTCACTCTTACTTCCTGTTTCTCTTATATGCCCCATTATTCGACTATTTTCCCTAGTCATTGCACAGCGATCACTATAAGCTTTAAACTTATACTAATCCCGA
Source organism: Octopus sinensis (assembly GCF_006345805.1). Lineage (NCBI taxonomy): Eukaryota > Metazoa > Mollusca > Cephalopoda > Octopoda > Octopodidae > Octopus > Octopus sinensis. The sequence continues at coordinate 74,712,658 of NC_043004.1, read as the reverse complement.
TAATATATATACATGCATACACACACCACACACGCACATACACACACACACACGCATACACACACACATATATATATATATACATATATATATATATGTATACATATACATATATACGTATGTGTGTGTGTGTGTGTGTGTGTGTGTGTGTGTGTGTGTGTAGTTGAAATTTATAGAAAAGACGAAGGCAGGTATGTGAACTGCAAGCAAGTATTTTAGTTTGACGCCCAGGAAAATGAAAAAAAGTCATTTATATTTCGTGCCTGCGCTCTTCAACAGAAAACTAGAAGAGAAAATAAAGTGAGAGAGAACAACAAAAAAAACTTGTAGAAAAATGCTTGAAAGAAAGGGAGATAAAAAAAAGACAGGGTTGAAAGAGATGAGAATATATGTATATAATGTGCTTGATCGCTAAATCCACGCGTGCCTTTTTTTTAATCCTGTTTATTTTCTCTTATTCCTTTCTGTTTCGTAGACTCGAAACATAAAAGACTTTCTCACTTTCCCGAGCATCAAACTAATACACCTGTTTGTTGTATATACAACTATCTTATATATATATATATATATATATATATATATATATATATATATATATATATATATATATATATATATATATATTGAGAGAGAGAGAGAGAGACATACACACACATATTCACACACAGACACAACATATCACAATACACGCACAATCATATATACATATACATACTTACAACAATATATATATATATGTGTGTGTGTGTGTGTGTGTGTGTGTGTGTGCATATACATGTATATATATACGTATATACATACACATATATACATGCATAAAAACACATAGACATGTACATGCACGCATGCACACACAGATACATATTTACGAGGGACGTTCAATAAGTAATTCCCATGACCCACTTGCAGTTGTTTGATCTAGCTGAAATTTTGCATGTGCAATTATTTATATCTCTATAGATTAAGTAGCAAATAACATCTTTGAACTAATTGTGGTTTCTGATTTACCGGTGTTTGAACTGAGTCAAGTGTGAAATGGAGCCTGTTGAGTGTCGAGCAGTGATTCGGTTTTTGTATTTGAAAGGACGCACACCATGGGAGACTTTTGATGAAATGAAAGTAACTTATTGTGATGATGCCCCATCATATGACCTTGTAAAACGGTGGCATCGTGAATTGAAACATGGTCGGAACTCTGTGGAAACAGCTCCCAGATCTGGTCGCCCCTCTTCTGCCGTCGATGAGGCATCTGTCCGTCAGGTTGAGGCTGCCATTTTGGAAGATCGACGCATAACTATTCGCCAAATAGCCCATGAGGTCAAGATTAGTACCGGGTCTGTGGAAACTATCATTCATGACCATTTGCATATGCAAAAGGTGTCTGCCAGATGAATTCCCAGGCTGCTCACACCTTTCCAGAAGCAAGAACGCGTCGAGTGCTCGAGGGTGAATTTGGAGATGTGCCAAGAAGATGAGTCAAAATTTTTCAAAAGACTGATTACACAGGATAAAACCTGGGTCCATCACTATGATCCAGAGACCAAAGCCCAGTCAATGCAGTGGAAGCACCGTGATTCACCTTCTCCAAAGAAGGCAAGGGTGCAGCCCTCCGCTGGTAAGGTCATGCTCACAGTCTTCAGGGACCAGGACGGAGTAGTGATGACAGATTTCCTGGCAAAGGGTACCACAATTACAGGAGCCTATTGTGCTTCACTTTTGAGGAAATTAAGAGAAGCTATAAAAATCAAGAGGCGGGGCAACATCAGCAAAGGTATCCTCCTTCTGCAGGATAACGCTCCGGTCCATAACTCGCTTGTCGCCAGATCAGAAGCACGGGCGTGCGGTTATGAACTCCTTCCCCATCCCCCTACTCTCCTGACCTTGCACCCTCTGATTTTCACCTCTTCCCAGCCATGAAGTTGTTTTTGAAAGGAAAAGCGTTTCCCAGATGATGCAGCCTTGATTTCTGAAGTCACGTCGTGGTCGGATGACCAAGCTGGGGTCTTCTAAAAAAACGGTCGCCAGAGCTGCATCAAACGATGGGAGAAATGTGTAACTCTGGGTGGTTCCTATGTAGAAAAAGACTAATAACTGTGCCAAGTTTCGTTGCTCTACTGCTATGGGAAGTGGGTCAGGGGCATTACTTATTGAACGCCCCTCGTATGTGTTCATATATATATATATATATGCGTACATTTAAAACTATGTGATACACCTTGCAATAATGGCAAATTTTTGTTGACTTTAGGATCTCGAAGAGACTGTTTCAAATCTATGTTGATGTCAAAGTGTAATTTGATTGCAACTCATATAAATTGGGAGTCCTTATATTCATTTAGACTTTGTCTTATGAAAAACGAAAAAGAAACTAGAATACACCAAATTTTATTTTAGTCTTTTATTAAATTCTGTGTGCGATGATGCTTTCTCAATTTAAACAAATTATCTATGACTGACGAAAGAAAGATAACAAAATATTTGTACGAAGAAAAATATTTTGTTAAGTTTTATGTTATAGACGAAAAAGGTTTGAAATGTCGGTGTCAGCGGCATTATATAAACTATATGAATAATAGCATCATTTATCGCATGGGAACATTAGTAATCTATATAACGAAAGTTATTATATAAGTGATTGGATCATTGAGAGAGGATCGAGCAATTTGTCATATTTCATCCTTGGTCGCTTACAGAATTAGTATCTTGCTGGGATTTATCTCAACATACGAGATACCAATGCCAATGCCTATTCCACCAAGGCCACCCATGCAACCATCCACGACAACAATGTGCTCTCCACCAGGGGATTATCGTTGTTCCACAACACCTCTGAGTATATGGATTATACCAGTGACCACCACAGTAATTCCAATAGCAAGACTGCACTGCTGTAAAGTAAGAAAATAATCGAAATGAGTACAGGAAAGTGTATTATACACAAATACACACACATTTAAAAAAATAAATTTATTCAGTCAAGAAGTTCTTATTGCATTAAAAAGCTATATGAAATATATCTAAATTATATGAAAACTTGTTTTAGAAAAGCTAATTCACAAAGATCTGAATGTATGGAAATGCCCGGGGTTCTTTTTTGTTTGGCTGCCGGTTTTTCAATTTCTGCAATTTTGTTCCAATTGATTTCAAGTTTGGTGTTAAGTATGCTCATTATTGACATGAGATGAACTTTCGTCATAAGTCAATAAATTAAGAACTAATAGCTCTAAAGGATTGCAAATTTTGAGTTGTTTTAGCCGATCGAAACCCATAGATATATATATAACGCTGGAAAAGTGATTACAAAAGACCACGTGATTTTTGTGCTGTTTTCCAGCTTGTGCCCATCTTTTTCTACTCTTAAAAATAATGTGTTGTTTAATCCTTTTTCGAATTAAATGCATACTGATTGTGAAAACCTACAAAATATATGCTGCTTACACGGTTTCTTAAAATCATTTTCGCTTATTAAATACTTAAAACATGTGCTTCCATATGATCTCCGTACGTTGACCTCTTCGGTTTGGCTGCAACGTTCACATTATAGCTTAGTCGTCTTACGATCGCAGTCACGCACAAAACGACAACTCCCAAATGCTTTTTTTTTGTCGACTGAATATAAATTACCACAATTCAAACCTCTGTAACTATTTTCAAAATTTTTCTGGATCAAAGGAATTAAACCTTGCAATGCAGCGTCAAAAATTACATCAATACACCAAATTTGAATATTTTCACTTAATTTTAAAATTTCAAAAATTGCAGCCAAACCGAAGAGGTCAACGTACGGAGATCATATGGAAGCATTTTTCGCGGCCTTTAGCATGTTATCAGGTAAACATTATAACACGTGTTTGGAAAGTGGAAAACGAAGAAAAGTCTCTTGGTCAAATATTCATACCTGAAATTTGTGTTATTTTGCATATTTTTAGAAACAAAATTAAATTTGAAATCTATTTTCATATCTCTCTTTACTCTCTTTTACTTGTTTCAGTCATTTGACTGCGGCCATGCTGGAGCATCGCCTTTAATCGAGCAACTCGACCCCGGGACTTATTCTTTGTAAGCCCAGTACTTATTCTATCGGTCTCTTTTGCCGAACCGCTGAGTTACGGGGACATAAACACACCAGCATCGGTTGTCAAACAATGCTAGGAGGACAAACTCAAACATATACGCACACACATATATACATATATATACATATATACGACTGGCTTCTTTCAGGTTCCGTCTACCAAATCCACTCAAAAGGCTTTGGTCGGTCCGAGGCTATAGTAGAAGACACTTGCCCAAGGTGCCACACAGTGAGACTGAACCCGGAACCATGTGGTTGGTAAACAAGCTACTTACCACACAGCCACTCCTGCGCCTATATATTCTTAATATAAAAGGAAAGGAAAAATATTTTTGTCAAATTTATATCTACAAATGCATATACATAAATACACACATTCATAGAAGTCACCCACATCATAAGCAGTTGTCTGAAAATGTCATCACGGTATTATCTACCGATGAGACACGACGTTGTAGCTAGGACACTCTATGATGAAATCCGTCGGAGGGATGGCCCCGAGGACAAAGAAATAAGAACCCACAGTATGATAGAAGCTATATTCACTCATAATAAAAAGGAATACTGGTGAAATATACCAAAGAGCTCAATAAAATGTAAGCACGATAGACCTGATATTATGATTTGGGATAGAGAAGAGAAACCGTGTACAGTTGTGGAAATTAGCTGCCCAGCGGATGTTAACATAAAGCTGAAGATCAGTGAAAAAGAGAATACCTACACTGAACTATTGAGAAATGTGCACTTATTCTATCCAGATTACAAGTTCAGGTATATACTTGCAATTATTGGCACACTGGGATATGTAACGCACTGCCTAAATACCAATCTTGAGAAATTTGGCTTCTCAAAACCAGAATGGAAAAAACTAATTCGAAGACTACAGATCCAATCCATCACTGGAACTGTAAAAATCTGTAAAACTTTCCGGAAGTTTATCATTAAAATATATATGAGCATGTCTAGATATGCAACCATATGCAGGAGAATACATACATAAAGCAAAACATACAAATCTGTACACATACATACATACAAACAGAAATACCCTGTTGTTAATGTTGAAATTTCAATGAAGGAGCCTTGAATCTAGGTTAGAAACCGGTTCTTCCTCTATTGGCAAGAAATCTTGAAATAAAATGAACGATGACAATATATATGTATGTGTGTATGAATTTATGTTTATGTGTGTGTTTATTTGTATGTGTATGTGTGTATATGTGTGTGCGTGTGCATGCATCAAAGGTTATGCGGGCAAACTTAAAAGATTGCATAAAAGGAAAAGAAAACTTAACCTCTTATCCAGAAATGAAATTATTAAAAAAACCATCCACTAGCTTATGGCCTGGAGATAACAGTCGACTCAAGGTAGCCGTCCACATCTTCCACCACGGCGTCGAGTCTTTTCCGGAACCTAGTAGTGCGTCCCTCACTATATCTTTGGAAAGATTTTCAAACACCTTCACTTTCGAGCTCCTTGATCTTTACCACCAGTACGATCTTTGTATTACAGGCACAGTGGCTGGTGTCTTCTTAAACCGTACCCCACATACAGTAATCCATAGGATGACAATAGGAGGAAGTAGGAGGCCAGAAATCAGGGCATGTCAACTCGTAGAAATTCTCCGACAACTATTCTGTTTCTTTCCGTCACATATATGGTGTTCAATCAGTAACCCTTTCCGGCTATGGTTTGACCAATCTCCAGAAGATTCTCATACCATCTGAATTGAGACTTACATTCTGTTCAAAGAAGATGGATGAACTTCGAAGCGCAGGCACAGCCAGAACGCCTGCTATGTCCCTTCCTGCCGGCCAGTTTCGTAGTCTCCGTCTTAAAAGTGATCACAGTGCATTTGGCAGCACTCATGATATCGACATTTTTTTACCCGGGACAATTCATCATGATGTAGATAAATCTTTTTCAATATTCTAGCCCAGCATGGCAGCTAACATTTATCTGATAGTTACAACTTTAAGCTGTTCATCAAAATATCGAGTTGTCTTGAAAAATGAGATGTAAGAAATCAAAGAGAACCTGATACTCCTGTACACACACACACACACACACACACACACACATACACACACACACACACACACACACACACACACACACACACACACACACACACACACACAAGCACATACATATAAATATGTAGAAACATACATATATATATATATGCGTGTGTGTGAAACATTTAATTCATTATGTGAATTTGAAAATAGGTTTATATATATATTAATACTTGAGGGTCCTGACAAACAGTACCAGCATGCTAAATATAGCAGTCAAAATGACCAAACTACAAAATTTCATTTAGACGCAATAGTGGACGCGGGCAAACGAATAAATATCCCCAAATCCTCTACCAATGAGGAAAATAATCGAAAGTTGAAGAAGCCAGACATACCCGTATCACCGTCATATCGAACTTCAATGAGTTTATCTTCAATGAGTCTTATTGCTACAGGGTTATAGAGATTATTCATCTCACCAATTTGTACGATGACCGTTTTAATGCCGAAGCAAATTTTAGAAAATGATAGAAGTGAATAAAAATTATTTAAATATATATGAGGATAATGTTATTTATGATAATATCAGTGGCTTAACATGCATAAAATGCCCATAGCGTTAAAAAAATATCGATTAATAATTAAGGGTACTAACAAGCAGTACTGGCTTATAAATATAGCAGTCAAAATGACCAAACCACAAAGATAAACTAAGAATTTTTCTCAACGTTCGAAATCACGATGCCTTTTTCAGTTTTCGATTATTTTCATCATTGGTACGGGGATTTAGGATTTTCTGTCATTTACTTGCTTTCAACTTGGTGTTTTAGTGAAAAATTTGTGGTTTGGTTACCTTGGCTGCTATATTTAGCACGTTAGTACACTTAATTATTAATTGATAATTTCTTTTCACGGTTATCGGTTTTAACGCATGCTAAGCCACTGATATTATTATAAACAATAATATCATTATACATACATACATACATACATACATACATACATACATACATACATACACACACACACACACACACGCACACACAAATACACACACACACACGCACATATATACTTATGCAATTTTATTTTGGGATCTATATGTATATATGAAAAATTCTCCTCCGTCTGGCTGTTTTTCTCTCTACAAAACGGGCAGTTGTATTATGGAACAGTCATTTTAACGACATTATTTATTTATTTATCACCCAACGAGATACGTCTGTACCACTGGATACTCCTGAACCAGTTTTTTTTTGTGTGTGTCCCACAGTATATTAGTAGTAATTAATTTTAGCATGCGATTGCTTAAGGATACTTGCTCCTACATATATCTAAAGCAGAAGAAAGACATTTGTATTTAACTATGCCATTATGAAGCTGCTATTATCGCTTGCTAGTGATATACTTCAGTACTTTATTAATACTATATGTTTTTAAGAGATGTTTTCTCGAGATGAATGCCGTAGTTTAAGTCCTACAATAGAATATTTGCTCTATGACACACGTATTGTATTCCTTTATATATGTATACATATATATATACATATCCATATATATATCTATATATATATATATATATATATATATATATATATATATATATATATATATATATATATTTTTTTTTTTTTTTCAGTGAAAATATTCGCTGATGACACTAAGTTCCAGCAAATCGTCAATGAAGAAGCAGACCGAACTCAACTCCAGTCTGATCTATATGCTGTGAGTCAATGGGCAGACAGAAACAAAATGCAACTGAAAGAGGGAAAATTTGAGCTGATGCATTTTGGAAGAAATTCCTCACTAAAACAACCATACTCTCTTCCTTCAGGGGAACCGCTCGCAGCCTCTAACAATATCAGAGACCTGGGTGTAATTGTTGATGACGATCTCAGTTGGAGTGCACACATCAACAAGAAGGTCGATATAGCTCGTAGGATGAGTTCCTGGATCTTAAGAACTTTCCGGTCCAGAGAACAAGGTGTCATCATACCACCTTTTTCCTCCTTTGTACGGCCACACCTTGAATACTGCTGCCCACTGTGGTCTCCTCACACAAGACAAAACATCTCCAGAATTGAGTCACCCCAGAGGACTCTCACTAAACAAATTGAAGGCATGGCTGCTCTCGATTATTGGGATCGCCTTAAAGCCTTGAAACTTTACTCCCTACAGCGTCGCCGTGAGCGGTACATCATTTGTACGATGTGGAAAATATACCGCCAACTTTGCCCAAACGACCTAAACATTAGCTTCAAGGTCCATCCAAGACTTGGACCACGGGCTATACGTCCCCTGTTAAATTCAAGATCACAACATACATGTACACTACAACATAATTTCTTTTCCTCAACAGGCCCTGCCCTATTTAACATTGTCCCGAGGGAGATCAAAGAGGAAAAGGATCCCATCAACTTTAAACAGAGTCTGGATAGATTCCTTCAAAGAATACCAGATAAGCCACCCATAATTGGATACAACTCACCCAACAAGAACTCACTACTTGAACAAAACTTGACTTAAACAAAACTTGACTTAAACAGGATTCGAATAATCCTAGCAGGTGGTGCTATTAAGTTAGACATGGCCTGGACCAATCTTTGGTCGAAACATATCTAAGTTTTATCTAAGTTTATATATATATATATATATATTTATATATATATATATATATACATATATATATATATATATATATATATATATATATGTACATATATATATGCATACACACACACACACACAATAGAATATTTGCTCTATGACACACGTATTGTATTGCTTTATATATGTATACATATATATATACATATCCATATATATATATATTTATTTATATATATATATATATATTTATTTATATATATAAATATATATATATATATATATATATATATATATATATATATATATATATATATATATGTACATATATATATGCATACACACACACACACACACACACACATATGCTAACTTCATCCTGAGGCTCAAACGCAATGAAATGGAACATACAACCCACCAGTCTGCTATAAAACTGCCCACATACCCCAGTCTACTTTCTCATTTGTCAAAATTCATAAAAAAAACATCCGTTAAGCATGTATTAATATTATTTTGCTCGAAGAACTGAATGCATGAACATGATGTAAACGAGGACACTGGTTGCCCATGGACTACAGTGCATTTATCCTAAGAATATGGTCTATGCTATAAAGAAACTTGTAATTTGTGGAAACGTGCGTAGCGATGCAATAAAATATTTATAAATTCCATCGATGGATTATTATTGTAATTGCTGTATATACACTTGTGTATTTATTATAATATATCCCCTTGCCTGGATGTTATTACTGCTGTGTATTTCAAAAATGGAGGTGAGAATATGATACAAATTTTATATACAATGATATCCGCTTGGGGAAGGAATAATTTCATAGACATAATACACAGCACTCACCTTCTTTCTCTCTCATCATCCGTACTTATAAATAAAAACATTTTAACTGTAGTTAGGACATACCTATTTCTTTTTTTTCTAATTACTCGACTTTTCATACTTGATCATAAAACAAATTAATGTGTGTCATAGACCTGACACAGTTGTTATTCAACATTTGATATTTAAATGTGACACTAAGAAAGTTGACTAAATTGTATTCTCTTTATCCCATTTGAATAACTCATGCATCGAATGTGTACAGAATTATCCATAGATTTGTAACAGAAATAAGCCGACGAGATCAGAACAGTTCTGGAAGAGTATTTTTCATCATGCACAAGTGAATTTTGGAAGAGGTGCTTTGCAGGTCTAGCAGACAGATGGAAAAGTATTGTAGAAAATTAAGCAGAGTATATTTTAGATTATAAAAGAACTTTGGTTATCTTAATTTTGAAAAATAAAAGAAGTATAAAAAACCGCATTATCTATAGGATTACCCAACGTTTGATTGCTGTCTAAGTGGCTTTATAATCTTATTTTTGTCTCTTTAAATATCATACGGTAACACTTTGGGTTTTCTAACATCGCCAAAATCATGTATTTTATGAAATACAATAACATCTGTGTAGAGAAGTAGATGGAATGATTTCCATTAGTAATCGTTTAACTTGTAATTGGTACTTTTCAGCTGGCATTTATGAAAGACAAAATTATACACACACTCCCACCTTCACAAATATGCATATGAATGTATATGTATACATATGTATGGGCCGTGTCCATATGTGTGAGTTTCATTGATTTGTTGCGAGGGAGGGCTGAAAATTTCATATGCTGACTATGTGAGAGTGACGCTAGAGCTATGAAATGCTGCATACATTAATTGTAACCATTTTTAATAACAAAATTATTTCATTACAGGTAAATTGATATCTGTCCTTTGAAAAAAAGATTTCAGAAGTAACTAGTAGCAACAACATATATCATCACTGCAATACTGGTTCCCAGCGAAGTGTTTTTAGATGTGGAGGATGATAGTCTGACAGGGCCAAGTCAGGAGAATTGGGAGTTGATCAACTAGTTCAAACCCCCAGTCACGTACAGCAGCCATTTAAACACAGTATTTGTGTGCTGGAGCATTGTCCTGATGAAAAATACCCCGTCCGTCAGTTTTCTGGAACACTTGATCTTCGTAGTTTTTCGTCACTGCTCCATCAATTTCGAATAATACTCTCCTTTGATGGTGTGCCTCTTTTGAAGATAGTCAGTCAACGCAGTACCTTTCGTATCTCGAAACACTGACGCCATTATCTTCCATGCAGATGAAACGACCTTGGCCTTCTTTGTAGGAGGTAAGAGGGATTGTTTCTACTGCATGCATTGTCTCTTTGCCTCTGGCTCAAAGTGATGAAACCATTACTCAATATTGAATAGAAATGTTTAAGGAAAGCAGCTGGATCTGTGTAAATGTCAGATTTTCTCATGATGTGATCAGCCTGGTGCGCTTTAGATCAGTTGTTAGGAGACTGGCATCCACCGAGCACGCCAATTGTATTATTCAGAATAGTTTCTACTCTCTCACAGGATACTGTAAAATCTTTGGCTGTTCGATTTATAGTCAGTCACCTGTCGTTCTTCACAACGTTGTGAATACAATCAATTTTCAAGAATCTCCCTTCCCCTAAATTCAGCTTCCCACTTTTGCATTGTTGATAAAGCTGGAGCTTCATCCCCTAATGTAGCAACCATGTCAGCATGAATGTCATTGGACGCTAAACACTTTTTCTGCATGTACTTGATAACATCACGATGCAAAACTGTCCATTTTCAAGAAAAATCGCCACTAGTTACATTTGAAGTCTTCTTTGCACAATCAGCAATTCACCTAGAAAGATTAAAGCTGATTTGAATTAACTACATTCCACTGACTCTGCCAAACTACTGATGATTAATTTATTACATGGCCAGACACATCGGTGCAAGGGTAAACTCGACGAAATCTATCTTCGTTCTGGATCTGAAACTAATTTTATCGAACAGAAAACTAAGAAGGCAAAGTTAATCTTAGCAAGAATTGACCACAAACTGATGGACTGCTGGTAATGATTTTGTGAAACTTTTACTGACTCAAACAAAATAATAATTTAATAATATACGCACAAGATTTCATCCTTAAGAAAAGGGATAAAATTTGACTTGACAGTATATAATCAACCCACTGATGTCTGGAAGTTAACATCAACCCTGGCCCAATTGAAAGGGATAGAAAAAGCTTTAACTAAATACTACAATGTTATGAACATTCTCTCATGACTGCAACACAATATCAATAAATGAATAAGAAAGAGAAGTGATAAGTTGAATATATATACTATTTTACTTTTTCTTACCTGTTACAAACAGCAGGATAGCAAATATAATTAATGTTCTTTGCACCATGGTTGTCGTTTGGTCAATTGGCAACACCACAACTGATTCTGGAAGGTTTACCATCGATACTTATGCGTTTACTGAACAATTGAAACGAACTCCAAAACGTGCGGGACGGGAATTTCTCACGAAAATAATTATGAAAACAAAAGGTGCAAATTAAGACTAACAAATATTATCAGAAATATGAACATCTGGAGGTTATTTTTAATCATTTGCTTTTGTTTATAGAAGCATTAATTGTTTACATTAAGGCAAGCTGTATTGGTGGCATTTGAAATCATCACGTTTTGTAACACTTGATAGAAATACCATTATGCCTTGCCAAATATTTCAATACAGAGAATGGATCAGTAGAAGATATGTCACCTTTAAAATGAGAAATATATTAAGCTTGTAAATTTTGAAGTTAAAATACAAGTTTAAATATGTTTAAATCTACTGGAAGAAATATTTCCGTATGACACAGCACACATTTGTGCACAATAGCGTCGCCAGAAAACAATCGAATAATGTTACAGCAGGATGTACTTGCTTCCCTCTAGCATCTGTTATTATAAGTGGATCTCCGTCCTATAAACAAACGTTGAAAATAATAAAATGTAAGATTGCTTAGACCAAGGGTTCTGAACCCAGGTCCATATAAGATTTTTAGTGGTCCACGGATACAATGTAGTAAATTGGAAGTCTACGGTAGATTTTCAGGGGTCATGAAAAAATAATACTTCAGACTAGTAAATTCCAATGTGGACCTCTGTCTTCTAACTTTCCGGTAGTGCATTCTTAGGCTTAGAAACTTGTTTAAAAAAAACAACTTCCTGAAAAATGTTCCTTAATTTTTTGATTACTTTACTTTTCAAAGAACAAAGAAAATTTAAAACATTTATCTATGAAGCTACTCATAAATTTCCCAAAGGAATTCCCGAGAAAGGTAAAAGAAATAAAACTGAGTAAAAACAACGCCAACAACAATGATGCAAAAAAACAGCAGCAACAACAAGATTTAAAAAATACATACACACATACACACACATACTTGGCGTTTGCTATCCATTAGAATAAATATTTCAGTCTGATACGGCGAGCGTTTGTGCAGGATCGCGTCGTTAGAAAACAATCGGATCATTTTGAAACTGGATGTACTAGATCACTTCTAGCATAGGTTATAAGGCTCCGTTCTCTGAACAAACATTGGAAATCACATGATCAAAGCTACCCAAAATCTCTCTCAGTATATATACATCTATGAATGTGTACAAAGAATATATTTATACATAGCAAATTATATATATGTATATATATATATATGTATATATCAACAGGATGTGTTATAACACGATTTCACATATACAAAAACAATCATACCAACAATCCAACATAAATCTATCATCAGCTGCCCCACGGACATCCTTATGGTTTCGAGACTTGGGCAGTACCATTCAATCCGGCGGTGTCAACATCACTAAAATAAGTGTTGTTTGGGAACAAACATGCCAAAGAAACCACAAATTTCAAACACATTTACCCTATGTACAACAGTATCAATAAAAAATTCAATAAGTAAACCAATAACCAACTCCTAAATATGTAACTAAACAGCGACCAAACCTTTAAGTAAAGGCAGGATTAAACACTAACTTTAAAATTAAACTACAACAAAGATATACATAAATCTATGTATATCTGTATCAGTATTAATAGTAAACCTATAATAACTAATACATTTGTTTTTCAAGAGTTTTTATGCGAAATCGTGTGTTGAAACAGATATCGTTGTATTTAGGAATGGTCATTTTGCCAGTTTAATATGCGCAAATGAAGACACATACAATAGGAATACAAAATACAAAATGGCTGACCGTTAGTAAGGAGAGACACACAAATAAGAAAGAAGACAGCAAAGGACTACTGATGAGGTCACAGGTGTGTGCCGAAAGAACTCTGGCCGAAATAAGATTAAGATTAATGTAAAAAAAGTAAAAAAATAAATAACGCTGAAGCAAAGTAACTCCAAATATATAGTGCGTGTGTTTTTATTGGCTAAACTGGCAAAATGACCATTCCTAAATACAACAATATAATAACTAAATTATATACTAAATAACCAGCAATCTTAAAGTCCTTACAAATATGCATCCCGTCAGTCTTCCATAGTTACTACTATAATAAAAGATGAAAACTTTATTTCCTCTCCAAAAGAAAACACAATTGAATTGAATTTACGAATAATAAACTAATTATGAGTGAAATACATCATTTCATAAATCAAAAGTTAATAATAAAAACACTGCATACTCATTAATGTAAACTTACCTGTAACTAATAGAAACATTAAATCTATTAAATAGAAACTAATAAAAGTATACTTGTAATTAACTATTATTGTAAAACTTTGCTACGTTTAAAGCTATTTTGGCTGAATGCTATTTTTCCGTTTTGGGTAATTTGATCTGGGATCTGCACAGTATTCCGGAGAATCTGTGGTATATAGTTCTTTACCAACAACGGTCTATACACAATGATACAAATCTATAATAGAATGTACCTCCAACAGCTGTTCACGACAACAAGGACAAGGAAGAGCATTGTGAAAAGAGAAAACTAGAGGCGTTCCATCAAAGATGCTTGAGAAAGATCGAGAAATAAAGAGAGGAACACCAGAGAAAAGAGAACCCGATAGAAAATCCCAACCGCGGAGCCGTGTGATTACGAAGGAAACTTCTTACCACATTGCTACGCTTCCTTCTATCTATCTATCTATCTATCTATCTATCTATCTATCTATCTATCTATCTATCTATCTATCTATCTATCTCTCTATATATACATATATAAAATAAATAAATACACACACACATACACATGTAATGATTGCATTGTTAAATTAATTGCAACCGCTTGAAACGAGCATATATATATATATATATATATATATATATATATATATATATATATATATATATATATATATATATATATATATATATATATATACCTCCCACATCATCAAAGTGTTTGAAAGAGTGTTAAGATCAAGGATGGCTGACTTCCTGGAGACCCAGAAACTCCTAAATGCAAATCAGCATGGCTTTCGCTGTGGCAGGGACTGTCTAACACAGCTCTTACACCACATTGAAGATGTACTCAAAGCCTTGGGAACAGGTTCGAACTCTGATGTCATATATCTTGACTTCAGTAAAGCGTTCGACAGGGTAGACCATCATATCCTACTCTCAAAATTGGCAAATGTTGGAATCCGTGGAAAAGTTCTACACTGGATCAAGTATTTCCTGGCGAATAGAACACAACATGTTGTAGTTGATGGAGTCCACTCAAGCCCAGCAAAAGTCACCAGCGGTGTCCCCCAGAGGACTGTCTTGGGTTCGCTACTCTTCATAATCTACATAAACGACCTTTCCAGTGTCGTACATTACTGCAAAGTGAAAATATTCGCTGATGACACCAAGCTCCAGCAAATCGTCAATGAAGAAGCAGACCGAACTCAACTCCAGTCTGATCTATATGCTGTGAGTCAATGGGCAGACAGAAACAAAATGCAACTGAACGAGGGAAAATTTGAGCTGATGCATTTTGGAAGAAACTCCTCACTAAAACAGCCATACTCTCTTCCTTCAGGGGAACCGCTCACAGCCTCTAACAATATCAGAGACCTGGGTGTAATTGTTGATGACGATCTCAGTTGGAGTGCACACATCAACAAGAAGGTCGATATAGCTCGTAGGATGTGTTCCTGGATCTTAAGAACTTTCCGGTCCAGAGAACAAGGTGTCATCATACCACATTTTTCCTCCTTTGTACGGCTACACCTTGAATACTGCTGCCCACTGTGGTCTCCTCACACAAGACAAAACATCTCCAGAATTGAGTCACCCCAGAGGGCACTCACTAAACGAATTGAAGGCATGGCTGCTCTCGATTATTGGGATCGCCTTAAAGCCTTGAAACGTTACTCCCTACAGCGTCGCCGTGAGCGGTACATCATTTGTACGATGTGGAAAATATACCGCCAACTTTGCCCAAACGACCTAAACATTAGCTTCAAGGTCCATCCAAGACTTGGACCACGGGCTATACGTCCCCTGCCCAATTCAAGATCACAACATACATGTACACTACAACATAATTTCTTTTCCTCAACAGGCCCTGCCCTATTTAACATTGTCCCGAGAGAGATCAAAGAGGAAAAGGATCCCATCAACTTTAAACAGAGTCTGGATAGATTCCTTCAAAGAATACCAGATAAGCCACCCATAATTGGATACAACTCACCCAACAAGAACTCACTACTTGAACAAAACTTGACTTAAACAAAACTTGACTTAAACAAAACTTGACTTAAACAAAACTTGACTTAAACAGGATTCGAATAATCCTAGCAGGTGGTGCTATTAAGTTAGACATGGCCTGGACCAATCTTTGGTCGAAACATATCTAAGTTTATCTAAGTTTATATATATATATATATATATATATATATATATATATATATATAGTCCTTAATTGGTATATATAAATATTTTAATCTTCGGATTCTTTCTTTAATATGCTAGACCACTGGTTCTAATTGATAAATATCAATTTCTACCCTAAATTTAATTTTATATAAATATTTGTTCTCTAACCGATAAATTAACTGCTGCTAACTATTAGCTGCAGGCTAGTTTTCTCGTGTCTCATCGCGCCAAAAGTAAAGACATTTGAAATATACATTTCAAATGTAATAGGCCGTACTCCATGCACGCGATATTTCGGTATCGTGTTGGCATCTAGTCCAGCAAATTGCATTTTATATGGGACCATGCTGATGATGGCTGCACTTTTCCTTGCGGAAAATAACAGCCGAAACTAAATTAGTACATGGGTAAATATTTATTTCGTATATTTTCACTTGTTTATTGCTTTGGTTTTGTGTTGAGTTTGATCTGAGAACATAAACTTTTTGTGGAGAATGGCGATTTGACGTCTATATCTAGCATGTTGACTGTCCACTTTTCGCGTTCAGTCCTTAATTGGTATATATATATATATATACATATATGGAGGCGCAATGGCCTAGTGGTTAGGGCAGCGGAGTCGCGGTCGCAGGATCGCGGTTTCGATTCCCAGACCGAGCGTTGTGTGTGTTTATTGAGCGAAAACACCTAAAAGCTCCACGAATTGTCATCAAATTGTTAATTCTAATACAAAAGAAAGCTAAGTGTAAAGAGTGTGATACTACCTGATTTGCGCTGACATCATTGACTGAAATGTACGGAAGAAAGAGGATAAAATCACAAGGAAAATACTGAATACGAAATAATGATAAGAACTGTGTTGTTACTTAGAAATTTTGGTATTCGGTAAAGTTCTTTCTAATAACACACGTTAGAACTAGGGTTCTGAATACGTATATTGCTGCGTAATTTGAGCAGGTGTGAGTATTAGTATCAAAATTACTCTTGCTCAATATATCAGCGATACTTACAGAAGCATTCTGCAGCTCAACTAAAGGTATACACAAACAAACAAGACATGATATTAAGCAAATTATAGTGCCACAGCCCAAAACTATGACCAAGATTACACGTGTATTCGTGGGATGAATGTTTTTCGTCGATAATGGCATTTCTAATTCTTATTGTGCGGTGGACATATAAAACAAGATGGATGTTTTTGTCGTTGTTGTCGGAAAATTAGATTTAAATATTAATATTTAGAAAATTTTTAATTTCTTTCGAGTCCTAACTCGATGAATCCAAGCAGGACAAACTCAACCTATCGTCATCATAACTGGTAGAAGGAGATCATTTAACGTACTTGGTAGGCATAATCAGTAGTGATCAAAGGCTGAAGCAGGAACTAGATTGCAGGGTGAACAAGACTATCTCAGTATAAAGAAGGGCGAGAGAGAAAGTACGAAAGACGAGCACATGTTGATTCAAGGGATGCGTAAAGTATATTGGCAAATTGAAGGGAGTGGTTTATCATAAAGGACGAAGCGAAATGTTGGTCATTGTCAGGATTTGAAATCATAGCATAGACGGCAGGAAAAAATGCCAATGTGCTAAAGATTCACTCACACTTATGAAAAACTTTATGAAAAACGTGAATGATATGAGACCACAACGCGGTTTTGCAGCTAACGACATTCCAACAGATTCTGTAGTGCCTGCCAGCCAAACAACATTACCAGCTCAAGTAACTGGCCACTGTCTCCCAACTACGACTATGGTAATTAGAAGGCACAACCGCAATGATTATTGTAGTAATAGTAGTAGTAGTGGTAGTCAAGATTATATGCCAGTGAACGTGCCCTTACTCTATTGTACAGAAAGATGATTAAACATGAAACAGGTAAAAATGCTAAAATATGTATTCATGAAGAAATACTTGGGATAGTGACATATTGAATAAGACTTAGCAGGAAAAGAATTTTGATGCAGTGGAACATACGCTATCTTAGAAATGCCAAAAAACAAAAACTGAGGAAACAGGTTTACTAAGGAAGGCAATTGCTAATGTTCTATTCACAACTGGCTACAAGTACGAGATATCTGGTTAGACCCCAGCAAAAACATAATTATATATCTATAAATTATATAAGCTGGCTTAACTGATACATGTAAGCTAAGCTCACCATATAAACCATTCGTGGAATCCATACATTTTCATACTCTGACTTTATATATGGATAATTATCGTCGACTATACAACTTAGCCCTGTCATTTATTATACTGTCTATTTCAGATCTCTTTGTGTTGTTAGTAATTCCATTCAATACACTATTTGATTAAAATTATTTGATTTAAATTATTTAAAAAGAGTTTGAGGAAATTGCGCAAAGTAGATGTAGGTGTTTTTAAATCAAAATTGGACCTCTTCCTGTCGAGAGTCCCAGATGAACCTACCTCACGGCAAGAGGTGCAAATGAGGGTAGCTATATCAAACTCCATTCTTCACCAAGTGCCACATATTAGTGGACGCTCTTAGTAATAACAGTGTAGCACAACACGGCGGCGCATCAGCATAGGCGCAGCTCTGAGCTGAAACTAGAAAATGAAACAAATATTTTCCAATATTCTGTATTTTATTTAATGTTTCGTTATCGAATCTTTGAATTAATTCATGAGATATTATTGAAAAATTAAAACCGTTGATATCTATCGAAGCACAATGTACCTTCATTTGAAACCGTACGAGGGGCGTTCAATAAGTAGTGCTTCTGATCCCCTTACAGTTGTTTGATCTAGCTGAAATTTTGCATGTGCAATTATTTATATCTCTATAGATGAAGTAGCAAATTACAGCTCTGAACTAATTGTGGTTTCCGATTTACCGGTGTTTGAACTGAGTCAAGTGTGAAATGGCGCATGTTGAGTGTCGAGCAGTGATCCGGTTTTTGTATTTGAAAGGACGCACACCACGGGAGACTTTTGATGAAATGAAAGTAACTTATGGTGATGATGCCCCATCATATAACCTTGTAAAACGCTGGCATCGTGAATTCAAACATGGTCGGAACTCTGTGGAAACAGCTCCCAGATCTGGTCGCCCCCTTCTGCCATTGATGAAGCATCTGTCTGTCAAGTTGAGGCTGCCATTTTGGAAGATCGACGCATAACTATTCGCCAAATAGCCCATGAGGTCAAGATTAGTACCGGGTCTGAGGAAACTATCATTCATGACCATTTGCATATGCAAAAGGTGTCTGCCAGATGGATTCCCAGGCTGCTCACACCTTTCCAGAAGCAAGAACGCGTCGATTGCTCGTGGATGAATTTGGAGATGTGCCAAGAAGATGAGTCAAAATTTTTCAAAAGACTGATTGCATAGGATAAAACCTGGGTCCATCACTATGATCCAGAGACCAAAGCCCGTCAATGCAGTGGAAGCACCGTGACTCACCTCCTCCAAAGAAGGCAAGGGTGCAGCCCTCCGCTGGTAAGGTCATGCTTACAGTCTTCTGGGACCAGGACGGAGTAGTGAAGACAGATTTCCTGGCAAAGGGTGCCACAATTACAGGAGTCTATGTGCTTCATTTTTGAGGAAATTAAGAGAAGCTATCAAAATCAAGAGGCGGGGCAAGATCAGCAAAGGCATCCTCCTCCTGCAGGACAACGCACCGATCCACAACTCGCTTGTTGCCAGATCAGAAGCACAGGCGTGCGGCTATGAACTCATCCCCCATCCCCCCTACTTTCCTGACCTTGCACCCTCTGATTTTCATCTCTTCCAGCCATGAAGTTGTTTTTGAAAGGAAAGCGTTTCCCAGATGATGCAGCCTTGATTTCTGAAGTCACGTCGTGGTTGGAGGACCAAGCTGGGGTCTTCTACAAAAACGGTCTTCAGAGCTGTATCAAACGATGGGAGAAATGCATAACTCTGGGTAGTTCCTATGTGGGAAAAGACTAATAACTGTGCCAAGTGTCGTTGCTCTACTGCTATGGGAAGTGGGTCAGGGGCATTACTTATTGAACGTCCCTCGTATCATAAACTTGTTCATTTCAAGGACATTGTAAATTCACAAGCATTAACAACCAGTAATGTATTGTTCCAAATTTAAACTCCAAAGTATTGTAAGCAACGTGCTAAATTTAAATATCTCAATTGCACTTGGTGGTTTTCATGTTCTATTGTTAAATTGCAGAAAAATTTGTACAGCTTGAAATTCCGGTTCTAAATTATAAATCAGAATTGTGCATAGTCCTTCAACATATAATTAGAAACATAATTAACATATTTAACATATGATTGAAAATATGGTTAAACTGATTGTAATAAAATTCCGTAAGTAATTTATTTATAGAATAAATAACGAGGGAGAGTATATGTCACGCTTAGGAGAGTGTGAGATGGTAACATGCATCATGGTTTCACTCTAAGATTTAGGCGTCACCATCGTCATAGGTATTTTCTGGGTTAATCACACATGCTCCAGAGAAACAGCGACATAATGGTAGACGAGGAGTGAGAGTGAACAGTACTAGGACTCATTTCACCTGCGTAAGATGAAATTATGTAATGAAGGATTCAACACATCAAATGTCAAGGGATCGAAAGAACGATCTTATGACGTTCAGATGAACCTACCAGTCACCAAGCCATGCCCCTACATGAGGTTTATGCAGACATGAAAATAATTACTTATAAAATACATTTGCTTCTCTCTCACTCAGCATCTCTTTTTGTATCTGTGCCTATACGTGTTCCTTTATCATCTCGAATGTACTCACAAGTGCTCAGTATGCGTGTTGATACGCACTGTGTGTTGTATTTCAATTGAGATGGAAACTAGAAAATCAATGGGTGAAGGATAAGTGTAAAAGAATCGTGGTAGCAGAACTAGTAAGATGTAAAGAAGGCAGGAACAGAAAAATTCGAGAGTGAAATGACAAAATGTCTGACAAACATTGCCTAAACGATCATTTAAAGAGACGAAGAGATGTTTAGGCTAGGCCACAATTCATACAGAAAGGCACAAAACATCTCAGTATAAGCTAAGTTTCTGTTGGAATTGTTAACTCAAACGTGACTTCAGTATCGTATGTGATTCTTATAATCTTTGAAGCTACATCGTATCATAAGTTGCTTCATCGTGTTGATGATAATCGTCTCACACTCGGCCTGGTTGTTCTGATTTACTTTCATCATTGCAAGTGCGTGGATATCCATCGCCATAAGACTATATAAAATACAGAAGCGATCAAGAAGGGAAATGATAGAGAGAAATCCGTAGGTGATTGGTTTCTAGTAAGAAAAGCTTGTGCAATACACTTGCTACGTGGAGGTGCTGAAAAGTTTCTGGTTAGACCCCCCCCCCCCAACATTCTGAGTTATTTTACTGAAGGACCGCTGCAACCAGTGTGTGAAGTTGTGAGGGGAATATTTTGAATATAATCATAATTAACTGATCTTCCTGTATTTTCTTTTACTGAAAACCAGGAACATTTCAACATCTCCCTGTATTCGCCCAGACACTATAGTAGGTTCCAGTGACAAGCATTGCAACAGGACTGGCACAATTTTGACTGCAAGCTTTATGTCAGAGAATCTTTCTCATAGAAATGCTTCCTTCTCCACGGCTTTGTCAATGATAACGGTAGCCTCTTCCACCCCAGTGAAATATAACACTTAGATGTGACCCTGACAGGTATTAACGTTCCAGGTCAGAATGGATCGGGGAGAAATAGTAATTAAGGGTGGATTTCATGCCCCACACAGTTTCAGAACTTTCTAACTGGACCTTTAAACTGGATGAAGTTTAATTTCATATCCAGGAGACGATCCTCTCACGTACATACATACATACATATATACATACATACATACATACATACATACATACATACATACATACATACATACATACATACATACATACATACATACATGCATTCGAAACGACAAGTCGCGTTTTGGCGTGGGAAGTTATTTATCGAAAATACGATGAATAATATCTCCAACGTTGGAGCCACAGCTATCAGCCTTGTTAAATAACTGGTTAATCTTCAAATGAATTAACTGAGGGACTTTTTATTTACGATCGTAGTGATTTTCGACTGAAACTTGAACTTGCAGAGAGTTACTACAAACAACATGACTGGACATCAACATCAACAACACAATCGAGGAACAGAACGAAAACAAAAGCTCAACGGATAAACAGATTCTTTTTAGCTGTTGTAATAGAAGAAAGCGTAACTACAAAACTCATTTCTTTTGGAGTTATGAATTGAATACTGATCTGTTTTAACTGCAACGAAAAAGCGAAACAAAACTCCGCTGTTGGCTATATGAATCGATTGAAATCATATTGGGACGATCTGCATCCAGAATTAAATCATTTTACCGCGAAGCACCTACGCCAACAAACAACAATTGCAGAACATAGGAAGAAGGTTAGTAACTGTTACTTTATGAAAAAACGTGAATGATATGAGACCATAACGCGGTTTTGCAGCTAGCGACATTCCAACAGATTCTGTAGTGCCTGCCAACCAAACGACATTACCAGCTCAAGTAACTGGCCACTGTCCCCCTACTACGGCTATGATAATTAGGAGGCACAACCGCAATGATTATTGTTGTAGTAGTAGTAGTAGTAGTAGTAGTAGTAGTAGTAGTAGTAGTAGTAGTAGTAGTAGTAGTAGTAGTAGTCTAGATTATATGCCAGTGAACGTGCCCTTAAATTTTCCGAGAAAAAATAACTTCGGCTCTGAAGGACTCTCTCGAGGAGAGAGTATTCTCTACCAAAGTAAGTAAAACACCGCATCAGATACGGTATTTAAAGCTGTTAACGAAATTGGTGATGAGTATTTACAACAGTGTAATGAACCTACATACTGGCAGATTAATGCCTGTCTGTATGTTCTATTTACTACAGTAAAGCAGTACATGAATGATATTCAAAAGGTAAACAAAACGGAAACATAGAAAGTACCATCATTGGTTTTGAAGGAGAAAAAGATAAGTGGTTTACGGAAGACCATCAGTCATGTAATGATGCTTATTGTATGCAAACAAGCAAATCACTATACGTCCCAACAACAACAGAAAGTAAAGAAGGTGATGGAAATGATTTTTGGGGACAGTAAAATGAGAATACTCACTTGAAAACTGATTACCCTCAAGTAGGAGCTAAAAGCTGTCAATGAAAAAATCCGACATCAGAAGAGAATAACCGAGAGACCAACAATAAACAAAACATTTAACCGCAACCAGGCAGCAGTTTACAGAGACATTTGAAGAGGAGCAGTAAACATCATGAAAGCTCCTTCACGAGAAGGCACATACTCCTTCTGGAGGAAAATCTGGAGTGAAGCGGAGGAGTTTAACCAAGATACTCTGTGGCTGGAAGAAATCTGAAAAAGTTATTGCTCCTGCGTAACATCCAAGACATAGAAAATTCATGGTGAAACTTACAATTCTGATCCAGAAACTCCAGGATGGAAAAGCTCCCTTGAAGACACTTGATTTTTGGATATTTGTACAAGCAGCTAACACTCTACAACCATATCTGATCAATTTGTACCAGCAAGCCTTCATGGGGAACAGCAGCATACCACACTGGTTAGCTTTGTTAGAGACAAAATTGATCCCCAAATGCAGAACCACCCACATGGCAAAAAAAAAAAAAAACTACCGGCCAATTGAATGCCAGAACTTAATGTATAAAATATATACTGCATGTTTAAACCTCTTCTTCCAGGACCATTATAAGACAAATAGCATTATCACAGCAGAACAAGCAGCTGGGAAGAAGGGAGTCTGGGATGTGGCGCACAATTGTTAATCAATTGTTAATAAATTGTGATGTCAGAGGTGCGAGAGCATAGGAGGAACCTAGTTTCAATGTGGCTAGACTATAAGAAAGCCTTTGACTCTGTTCCCCACTCATGGATGCTAGAAGCTTTTTAACTTGCTAAAGTTTCTCTGCCACCACCTTGAAATTACACACGGAGTGACTGTATTATCACCGTTAGAAAACAGTAGCTCAAAGGCATATTCCAAGGAGACAGATCCTCTATGATGTTGTTTATAAATTCTGTAAACCCTTTATCATTCATGTTAAGAAAGTCTGAAGGATATCTCATTGGATCACAAGGAAAAAGAAATACCAAAATTACACACTGTTTCTTTGTGGATGACTTGAAACTTTATGCAAAGAATATATATGAAGTGAAAAAAAGCCTTGACCTAGTCACAATATACGCAAAATATGTAGGGCTAGAGTTTGGTCAGAATAAATGTTATATGGTTGTGAAAAGGGGGCAAACTGTACACTAGACTGGTAACATCTCTATTAAGGATTTGACTGTTTCTCCCGTATCTGACGACGAATGTTACAGTATCAGGGGGTGAATGAAAATATATCCTACAGTGACACCTGTCACTAAAGAATATTATAGCCGAGTAAAGAAACTTTGGGCCTCAGATCTCACTGCATTCAATAAAACAGTGGCCCACAATGTGCCTTCAGTGCCACTACTCATACCAACATTTGGGCTACTTGATTGGACGCTTGATGAGATCCGAGCCATTGACGTGAAAATCCGAAAAATACTAACAAGCATACATAATTTACTCATAAACTGACGTAGACCGCATCCACCTAAAATGAAAACAAGGTAGCAGAAGTTTAACATCGATCCCAAATGCCTTTTAAATGTCGCATCATATCCCTTCGGCAACATATTTTAACTACGAAATGACGAGTGCATCCTTTGACGAAGATTACATACATGAGGCTGATAATATCATAAGATTACTATCTCCCACTTTGAAGGGTATGCGTTTGAAATCCAGCAATAGGAAATATCAACCAAGCACCTGATGCACAAAAGAGATAGAGATGCAGGAAAAGCTGTAAAATGTGTCAATCGATGCAGGCTTTGTGGAATTCACAAGGAAGATATCGCCCATATCATTAACAGTTGTCCGAAAATGTCATCATGCTGCTGTAGCTAGGACGTTCTATAATGAAATCTGTCGGAAGGATGATCCCGAGGACAAAGAAATAAGAACCCACAATGTGATAAAATCCATAGCCATTCATAATAAAAAGGAATACAGGTTGAATACACCAGTGAAGAGCTCAATAAAATGTAAGCACAACAGACCTGATATAATTATTTGGGATAGAGAAGATATCTGCGTACAGTTGTAGAAATTAGCTGCCCAGCTGATGCTAACATAAAGCTGAAGATCTGTGGAAAAGTGAACACCTATGCTGAACTATTGAGAATCGTGCAGTTACTCTATCCAGATCACAAGTTCAGGTTTAGGTCAGTAATCATTGGGGCCCTTAGATATGTATCACAGTACCTATACACCGATCTTGAGAATTTAGGCTTCTCAAAACCAGAAAGGGGAAAGCTAAGATCCAGACTATCACTGGAGCTGTAAAAATCTGTAAAACTTAACAGAAGTTTATCATTATATATTAGCATGTCTAGATATGTAACTATATGAATGAGAATATATACATAAAGCATATAAATCTGTACATACATAGATACATAGATACATACATAAATAAATACATACACACATACACAAACGCATGCATACATGCATCCATACGAAAATACAGTTCTTGATGTTGAAATCTCAATAAGGAACCTTAGATCTAGGTTAGAAACCGGTTCTTTCAATATTGGCAAGAAATCTTGAAATAAGCTGAATAATGGCATGCATACATGCATGCATACATACATATATCCACACACATATATAACTATCAAAGATTTATATATGAATACATCCACACATGCATATATATATATATATATAGTGGTATATACAACTAATCCCATTGTAAGTAAAATAAATATTTATGTATCATGCTTGATGTAAATAGATTTTTATAGACTCATGAATTATGGTATTCTTGCGAAGATATCACCTAAGGACGTGATTTGTATAATGATGTGATACGTATAAAGATGTGTGTGTGTGTGTATATACACCACACATCAAAACACAACACACCACCACGCACACATCAGCACTGACCACTTCCCAGTCCCACATTTTCGCACCTACACATACACATACGCACACATCAAGATCACCAGCCTTCTTCAACATGCACATACAAACTCTTATACCGACGCACGCGCACCTTCGTTTTGAGATCACCTCTACTTTATCATCTCCCCTTCTCTCTCGCTCTCCTGTGTGACCCTTCTGTCCGGCATTCGGCATGATTGATCGCAAGCCACTACACATGCTTTCTTTTATCTCCTTGTTTCTTTCTGTGTTCCTTTCTATGGAAGTGCGTAGGCTCGAAACGTTAAAGACTTTTTCACTTCCCGAGCGTTATACTAATACATCTGTTTGTTGTCTACACCACCTGTCTTTGTCTTTTGTTTTTTTGTGAATCCCTCCTGTATATATATCTATCTTTATATATATAAAACTGAGAATGTGTGTCTGTCTGTCTGTCTATCTGTGTGTTTCCCTAAAACTTGATAACTGCACAACTGATTTCATTCAAATTTTACACATGCCTTACTTAGGGTCCGGGGAGTGTCACCGGCAAAAAATGTTTAACTTTTTGCCTAGAGCGAGCCCACAGCAATATCATATCTTCTCCACTACGATTCCCTAAAACTTGAGAACTACACAACCAATTTCATTCAAATTTTACACATGCCTTACTTAGGGTCCATGTAGTTTCATGGGCAATAAAAATGTTCAACTTCTTGCCTAGAGCGAGTCCATAGCAATATCATACCTTCTCCACTATTTCAGTATTACTTGTTAAAAGTGAAACAAAACATTTCTATATTTTATGTCAGATACTTTCACTTTAACAATAAAAATAATAATAACAATTGAATTATATGTAGTAAGTAATAATTAAAATCAAACTAAAGTATAATATAATCGTAACATAACAAAAGTAAAAATAGCAATTGGTATAAAATTGCATCAATGACTTGAATTTGAATAAGTGGTTTAACATGAATGGGAATAAATTAAAAATAAAATTAGTGTGCAGAAATGAAATAGTCCAGATGGATAATAAAAATTAAATTAAAGAAAAGACTATTGTCTATAAAGTATACAATGTAGAGAAAAAAGAAGATTTGAACACATGGAGGAAAGCACCTTCGAAAAGTGTCTTGGTTCGACTATGAAAGATATCTAATCAGAGGCAGTAAATTCGCCACAACAGAAGCAAGGGTCGAGTCAACGGAGTACTCGACTCGAACTTGCAAAGTGGAAATATTTTATTTTTACCTTTATATATTGGACGTAGGTCGTCCCGGAAAAAAATTTTAATGCGCCCCCCCCCCCTCCAGAAGTAGATGTAGGCTGGTTTGTAGCCACACTTCTATACAAGAGGGAGGGCAAGATACAATTGATTGAAATTACAAGAGACGGGCTAACAATTCCAGTCTGTTATATATTTTGAGTATTGTTATCACTAGCGATATCAAGATATAACTTTGTATTTTGTATTTTATGTGTAGATGTATATATATAGATGTACATGTAATATGTACACATACATATACACATATATACATGTACTAGCACTATGACCCGGCAACGAAGGGTCTTTAATACTAGTATATATAAAAAACTGAGAATGTGTGTCTGTCTGTCTGTCTGTGTGTTTCCCTAAAACCCGAGAACTACACAAACAATTTCATTCAAATTTTACACATGCCTTACTTAGGGTCCGGGGAGTGTCATCGGCAAAAAAGACTTTAACTTTTTGCCTAGGGCGAGCCCACAGCAATATCATATCTTCTCCACTACAATTCCCTAAAACTTGAGAACTACACAACCAATTTCATTCAAATTTTACACATGCTTTACTTAGGGTCCATGTAGTTTCATGGGCAAAAACAAATGTTCAACTTCTTGCCTAGGGCGAGCCCATAGCAATATCATATCTTCTCCACTATTTCAGTATTACGTGTTAAAAATGAAACAAAAACATTTCTCTATTTTATGTCAGATATTTCACTTTAAAAATAAAAATTAGAGATAATAATAACAATTGAGCTATATGTAGTAAGTAATAATTAAAACCAAACTAAAGTATAATATAATAATTAAGTGGCAAATGAGTACATTTAATGCATTTCGGTTTCGCTGAGTATCTTCAATTGGTTGTCCTTAGAACTATCATGCTTAGACGAAATTTATCACCACCGATTTACAAGAATAGAGAATAAAGAATCAATGATCTTGCGAGTAGCGGTCCGGCTGACTAAAAATTCGTTACATGCAACAGAACCAGTTTTAGATTAGAATAGCTATTTATGTGACATTTTCGACCTAAGCGCTGCAGGACAGACAAATTTATTGTAGTATTCGTCCGGAGATAATATCTCTTATATATTGTGTATATCGTGTTTAAAAGTACAATATACATTCGTACCATCAATGATTGTTCATTCACAGTTTTTTTTTATATTACACTATTACAAGTATGCATGTATGTATATGTGTATGTATGTGTGTGTATAAGTATATGTGCGTGTGTGTGTGTGAACATCTCAGACGTTATGTAAATTGTTTTCCTTCAATATAACCCCTTATGCTTCATCGAATACTTTTGTCTTTTATGGAACCAATTTAGTTCATGTAATCTTTTTCCCTGTAATGTGGACTGTATAACTACGGTGCAGATGCGTTTTATCATGTTAAAGGGAATGTTCCTTTTGCTATGTGAGGGGTGTGCTGCTTCGAAATTTAAATATTGATGTGTGTCTGCTGGTTTGTAAAATAGGTCTGTTTCGATATTTTCCATTTCTTGAATGATAAGGATATCCAGAAATGATACTTCCTTTCTGCTACATTCCATGGTGATTTGTATTTCTTCAGGAAGATTATTTATGATGGAGCAGAATCTTTGCTGGTCCTCTTGGTTTCTATCCGAGAAGATGAAGCAATAGTCTAGATAACGTTTCCAGTTGTTATTTATGTAGGTGGCGAAGTCGTGACTGAACGTTTCCTGCAGTTGGGAATATAGTTTTGTCTCTAGGTTTCCCATAACAAGTGTTGCATATGTTGGGGATTCTTTGGTGCCCATGGTTGTTCCTTTTATTTGTAAATATAGCTCGTTATGAAATAGGAAGTGCTTCTTCCACAATGTTAATTTGAGCCCTTCCAAAATAGTCTTTCGGGAATCTCTCTTAAATGGAAGCTGGATGTTTTATAATCCAGATGTCAACAGCTTCAATTCCTAAATCGTGTGGGATGTTAGTATATAAGCTTGTTACATCAAAGCTGACTAAGATTGTATCTTGGTGTACTCTCTGGCGGATATAATTCAGGAATTCCATATCATCTCTGATGTAGCTCGGCACTTTTTTTATATTGGGGTTTCAAAAGGATGTCTAATAACTTACTTAGACATTGCATGCTGGTCCAGCAACAACTAGGCGTAATTTAAAATCTGTCGCTTTTGGTACTTCAACGTTTTGCCATTTATGTTGTTTTGGATTTCTTTGGATTTATGAACTTTCGGTAATCCATAAAAAATGCTGGTTTTCATTTCAAAGTTAGTTTTAGTGTGAAGTTATTTTGGCGCTTTTCGTCAGTTTACCTACTTTAATCATTGAATTTTTTCTCGCATTTGTTGATTTTCCTGTAAAATACTTTGTCATTCAACTGTTCTAGGATCATATCTTTGTAGTGCTTTTTGGCCATGATGGTGATTGCTCCACTCTGGTCAGCTTCTTTTATAATTATTTAGGAGTCGTTTTGTCGTTTGCTTAGTGCTAGCAGTTGGTGTGTAGTGATGTTACATTTGTGTTTCGTCTCTATAATGCTATACTGCATTGATCGTCGTAGGCAGGTTATGTATTCTTCCAGGTGTATGTTTCTATTTAGTGGTGGATTGAAGTTCATTTTGTTTTCACTACTGATTCCTCGTCATATTCTAGAAAAATTCTTCTAGAAGTAATTTGCGACAAATATCTTCTCTGTCCTTTATAAAATCGGCTCTATCTGCTTTCGGGGTGGGTGTGAACTTCAGTTCGTTTTCTAATAGTTTGATTTCCTGTTGTGTTCATTTCGTGGCCGATATGTTGATTATTTTTGGTGTCTGTAGTTTTTGTTCGTCAAGGGTGGTGTTTTCTTTTTTTTTCTTTCATTTGCTGGAGACACCTTGTCCTAAAAATGAATTCCCGTTTGGGATAGGGGTGTTTCTGTTGTGGTGAAATATTCTGTTCACTGGCATTTCATGTTGATAATTTTCTGAGTGGTAGAATTTTGTTTGGTGGTTAATATGTGAAGGGTTTGGTCCTGTTGTTCCGTTCGTTCTTTTCATATCTTTGATTTTGTCTATGGTAATTTTTCTTGGGGCTTTGACAGTAGTTGTAGCTGATTCTAGTGTTTAGTATTTGATCTGTGTATAATTGTGTGTTTGAGAGTCTCCGATATTCTGGTTGAAGTTTGTTTGTTGCGTGAGATTTTTTCATTTCATGTGTTTTTGAATTTTCTCAAGTTTGAGAGCTTATGGATTTCTTTTTCTGGGTTTTATTTGTTTTTGTTTCCATAGATCTTTTTCTATTCTTGTAGTTAATGTGTGCTTGACGCCAAGATTTTCTTTGATTTTAATCCCTCTCTGGTTGTATCGGTCTTCCATAGGTCAAAGACTCTATCTCTCACGGTGTCACTGCTTCTTTTTTCTATTTCTTCTCGAATGGTGTTATCGTACTTTGAATAGTTGACCTTTTGTCAGAAATCTAATGACCAGTTGTTTTTCCAAATTCTTTCTGTTTTAAGTGTGTGTCTGGTTTAGTGGTGTTAATGGAGTAAGATACATGACTTTTTATTAAAATGTTTGTTCAAAGAAGTGTTATTTATGTATATGCTTTTTGGGTTTGGGAGGAGAGGTGGGAAAGATCATGCTAGCTTAAATATTTACTTCCTTACATATAATAAGCAAAAAGTATATATACATTTCTCCTCACCTTCTCTTTCTATATATATAGATATGTATATGCACATATATATATGGATATATCCTTAAATCCCTAAAAATGTTTCAGCTCGAAGTTTGCGGCCATGCTGGGGCACCACCGTTGAATGACTTACACTAGTATGTGAAACTACCTCTATACGTGGCACTTGGTCAACAAGGGAGTTCGACGCCGCTGCTCGCGTTTGTGTTTCCTGCCGAGAGGTAGGTTCATCTGGAACCCCTGACAAGAAGAGATCCACTTTAGTTTTAAAGAAACCCACATCCACACAATGCAAGTCTCTCAGACATTTAGGAAGGATATTGAAGAGCTGTGGTCCCTTGAAACCCAAGCTGTTGCAGTATCTGGTCCTGTATTTTGATGGTGATGTTGGGATCTTTGGCACCATGCAGTGGCGCCCCGTTCTGCTGTTGTGATAACTTTCAATACCAAAATTCGGGACAAGACCCTCCAGGATTTTCCAGATGTATATTGCTGCATATCTCTCCCACCTTCGTTCCAGGGAGAAGAGTTTTAATACTTTCAGTCTTTCCCAGTAGCTAATATATTTTCTTAGTGTAGCTTCGCTGGATTGCTTCGATTTCTGCTGTTAACTTTATATTGTGTGGTGACCACAGTTGGGAGCAGTAGTCCAAGCGGCTGAGAACGAATGTCTTCTAAAGGACCATCAGTGTCTGCTTCTCTCTTGTTCTGAAAATTCTGAGGATCCATCCAGCTAGCCGTCTGCATTTTATTACCAAATTGGCAATATACACTTAGAAAGATGCATCATTGCTCATGTCAATGCCCAAGACATGCACTGATTTTGATTCAGGAATTGCAATTCTTCCCGGGCCAGTGTATCCGTTCTGCATGTTGTTCATCTTTGTGTGCCGGTAGCACAGGGCTTGGAACTTACCTGCATTAAACTGCTTGTTGGTGCCCTCATCCCACCTGTATATTGTATTTAACTCCCGTTGCTGATGTGCAATATTTCTAGGGTTTTGTATTGTCTGACAGAATTTTGTGTCATTTGCATAGATAGCAAAGGTGGCCATCTTAGCAACTGAGGGCATGTCTGAAAGGGCCACTATGAACAGCAGTGGCCCCAAGAGAGTGACCTGTGGAACACCACTTGTTATTTGTGTTTCCTTGGAGATGGCTCCATTGGCCACCAGAGCCTGCCTTCTATCTTTTAGGAAGTTGTGCAGCCACTCTCCAAGTTTTTCGCCTATACCGAGATCACGCAGTTTATGAGAGATCATATCATGGTCGACTTTATCAAAGGCTTTTGCAAAGTCGAGATATATCACATCCACACTTGAGCCATTTAGTAGCTGTTTTAACACCCAGTCATAGTGTTACAGGAGCCGTGTTACACAGCTTCTACCTGGTCAAAATCCATGCTGGGTGTCAGTCAGCAAGTCATTTTCTTCAAGGAACATGATTAGTTTCTGGGGGACTATTGGTTCCATGACTTTGCTGATGTGTGAGGTCAGAGAGATAGGCCTATAATTTTTAGCATCTGCTCTGCTTCCTCCTTTATGAATAGGGCATATTATCCCTCCTTTCAATTTGACTGGGAGCTTACCAGTTGCAAGAAAGCTCTGAAAAAGAAGCTGTAGTGGTTTTGCAAGGGCTCGTTTGCACGATTTGAGAAGGATCTCTGGTATTCCATCAGGTCCAGCAGCTGCGTTTGTGTCAATCTCATCTATGGCTAGTGTGATATCATCATCTTCAATGTTAATGTACTCAACTTTTGCCTCTTTGGCTACAGGTAAAGTGGCAAAGAATTCTTCTGGTTTGTTTACTTGCCTGTGTCCTAGAAGCGTAGTAAACACACTTTGGAACTGTTCGTTCAGCATTTCACTTATCGTCATGGGAACCATCTTTTTGGAAGAGCGGTCCTATCCTCTGGCGCACTGTGGCCGCCTCTTTGGCAAACTTAAAGAAGGCTTTAGGGTTTAATTTTATATTTTCTATAACCGAAGCTTCTTTATCTGCTCTCTCCTTTTCATGAGACTGATGTAGACTTTTCTCACCACTTTTGGTGTACTTGCTCAGGCAGTTCGCAATCCTTGCCCTTCGTCTCATAAGAATCTTCCTTTCCCTAGGGATCCTGCTTTTGTGTGTGCTGGCCGTGCACACTGGAACATATTTGTTATATATGGCTTGTATTATGGACATGAAACGTTTGTGTTTCATGTCAATGTCTGGTGTGGAAAGACATTTAGGCCAATCTTGTTTGAGGATCTCTTTCTCAATCAACTTTCAATTTACTTTATGAAAGTTTAGTTTGGAGAGATTGTGGATGCTTCGTAGAGGCTGTGCGCCTGCGGGGGATTTTGGTCCATACATAGGCTGCCCTGGTTGGTTGCAGCACAATTTGCTCAATGAAAGAGGCATTTGTGAGGTCGAACCGGGACTCTGCCTGTGCTTGCTGATGGTGTGTCATTCCTGGGAGCATCTGCCCCCCCCCCCAGGCCATTCCACTGTGGGGAAGTTAAAGTCACCCATGAAGAATACACTATTGTTTTGTTCCAGTTTGGTGAGAACTTCTCCTATTTTTGTTAGGCAGTCTTCAAACATGCCTGTGTGATTTGGGGCATCCGGTGGGCGATATGTAGTATATAAGACGATATTTAGTTGTCTTTTGTGTACAATTTGAGAATCACACACTGAATTTCATTCTGACAACAGGACCTGGGGTGTGAGGTCATCTCGGATGTACACTGCAACTCCACCATGACTCCTCTCTTTTCTATCTGAGCGTATGACAACATATTACAGTATGTTTATTTCTGCATCCCCTATATCAGTTCCAAGATGCGTTTCTATGAGTGCCATGCATAGAGGTTAATTGCATGCCGCAAGGTCTCTCAGGAATGAGATTTTCCTTTTACAGTTGCCGTGCAACAGCCCTTCTACGTTTAGTAGGAATATTTTTGTGACGTGTGTGTTGGTGTTTGTGGTGGCCATCCTGCATCTGTTGGTGGTGGCCATATGTGGTGGTAGGTATAGTTCCAGCTTTGTGTTTGTAGCCAGGTCAGCCGCTGGACAATTTAATTGATTTAAATGAAGTGATGCTTGCAGTCGCATAGACAATATATACATACATACATACATAAATACATACATACATAAATACATACATATATACATGCATATACATACATATATATATATATATATATATATATATATATATATATATATATATATGTATTTGGGTGTGATACATGCATACAAGTATGTATACATGTGTGTAGATATATATATGTATATATATATACATATATCCACGCTTGTGGTGTATGTTTTCTATCTCGTATGTACCTAATTATATATGTTCAAACTTTCCTACCTTTATATACAACTTATAAATGCACTTTACTTCCTTACCTTATTGATATTGTGTTTTATTTATATTATAATTTACTGTATAATTTTATTCTTTCATTTATTACTCAAATACTATTTACCTATTCTATCTTATATCCAACCAACCTGCAAATCCTTCGCCCAGTCACATATGAATATAAATCATAAACAGTATCATTCAGTCTTCTGTGATGAATCTACAAACAAACATACAAAACATCTAAGGGTATATTTTTCTCTCTGAAGAGATTATGCTGAGAAATAGGAATTAAATTTTTGATTGACTTCATTGTGTATAACTGAAACAGCTGTAAGGGACAACGATCGATTTGTTGTTGCTAATAGACTCTTATCATCTTCAAAATCTCCATTTTCTTCTACACACACACAGGCACACATGCACACACACATATATATATATATATATTCATATAAAAATTATATATGTAAATAGATAGGGAGATAGATAGATATATGTGGTAATTGTCTACATCTAAAGCAGAGTTTGTCCACCTCTTCTACTTACATCATGGCGTCTGATGTAGCTTTTTAAACCAGACAATGTATTGAAAAGATACCATATACATGGCAGATCCAGCTTGGATCACCAAGAGCTGTAGTTAAGTTCTGATCTGTGTGGATGTTAAAATGTCTTTTGAGGGTTCTGTTAGATTTGTAGACCTTATGTTATACACGGCATTAAAAGATATGCACAGATACATAGGCACAGTAGTTGGTGGAAGTTCATTTGTCATTGATCTTCAAATGAAATTTGAGCCCAGCAAAAAAATGCTTGGTCTGTCACAAACTGTGCACAGAAAAAGGTGACTGAGATTCACCTTCTCGATCGCAACATCCTTCTTTAAACCTCTTTTGATTCTTGCATATCCTGGCCTCCTTAGACGCTTTCATTCCACTCCACATTTTTTATGTACTATCCAGCTCGATCTGAAGCAACGGTTTCAATGACTTTTGGATCCATTTGTAGTTCTTATGCCGTCCTTAAACCTCTTTTTAGGTTTACACCGATTGTGTTTCCCCTCTGCATTCTTTTCATAAAACAGCTGTTTCGGTGTGCGTTCATCTGCCATTCGAACAATATCACCAAACCATCTCATGTAACTTGTTTAGAATCATTGATTTAATTGAGGTGATGGTTGCAGTCGCATAGACATCTGTCTGGAATGAAAAAAAGCCCAATTTAACCATTTAATGTTTAGAATGCGTCGAAGGCATTTTGGTGGAATCTTCGAAACAATTTGAAATTACTTTCATAACACGTCCATGTTTCAGAAGAATACGACTGGGATAGGAAGTCAAATGATTTGTGAAGAGCTTCCCAAGTAAATGAAAGCGTCAACAACCTCAAGTTACTTATCCATAACGAAGCTTTTTAATGAGATGCAAACAGGAGCACGTGCCGGTTGAAATTTTACTACTGTTTTTTCAAGCTGATGGTCAACCCCAAGCTGTGTCAAATGCAGATACAAGAGATTGCAGTCCCGTTTCAGAGTAACTGAGAAGATCGCAAGCGTTAGCGTATAAGAATTCCTTAACGAGTGAAGTAAAAACCTTTGTTTTGAATTTCAGGCGGGTTAGATTAAAAACATTCACTGTCCGATATTTTGTGTAAATACCCTCCTCGGAGTTATGAAAAGCCTGTGACAGCAGAACAGAAAATTATATAGCAAAGAGGGTGAGTGTATCAAGGTCTCTTTGCTGTACTCAATTTTCCACAGCAATAGATTCAGAGAGCCTACCACCAAAATTAACTCCTGCCTTCATATCTTGATGCAAAGTTCTGATCATGTTCACAAATTTTTCCGGGAAACCTATTTTCCCTACAGTTAGCCACAGAGCATTTCAATTAACAGTATCAATTGTGTTGGTTAAATCAACAATGCAATGGTACAAGGCAAGATTCTGTTCTGTTCAATGCACTTTTCCTGAAATTGTCTGATACTAAAGTTACGATCAACTGTGCCCCTGGAGAAGCGAAAGTCACATTGAGACTCAGATACTATATTTGGTTCTATGAAGGTATTTACAATTTCTAACAGAATGTGGTGATTTACCTTTCCAACTGCTGATTACACAATCCAGAAAATTACATATATTAGAAATATTAACATTAAAATAACAATAAAATGTCAAAGATTAAGTAAATTGCAAAAAAATAAATAATAATAATAACTTATATAAATTGTAGAATAACGACACGTGTTTCGTGGCTATATTTAAGAAATGGTTATAGTGGTAGAGAAATCACTTCGAAATCAATATAGTCACTCATCAGATTAAAAATAAACTAGAATAATAAAATAATTAATTAATAAATATACTTTAATATATATATATATATATATATATATATATATATATATATATATATATATATATATATGAAAATACTAAATATACATAATTGAAAAGTAAAACAATACTTAAATTATTATATACTTTCAAATTAAATTAAATATACAAATACACAAACCATTAAATTGTAATCCAAATAAGAAATGGTTCAAATATAGACAAACTCCTTAAATAAGCTAACCATATAATCAATATGCATGTGTAGTATCTATAGATTTAATATAACAATCTATAACAAAGTTGACTAAATATCAAATAATATAATACTAAATTAACTTAAAATGTAATCTTACAAATAAAGAAGCCATTTAATAATTACTTAATATAATGTCTGACTAATTAAATTCTCAGATTAAATTAAATTAAATGTAATTCGTTAGATCACTTTATATATAAAAATATATATATATATTTAAAAATATATATATATATATATATATGATATTCTATAATTATATGCATAATTATAATCAGGGGTCAGCTAATTGCTTCGCCACGTACCGAAATTAGAAATAGACGTTAATGTCATTTTCAACTACCATAAGTATCTCCGAGACAATTGCACTCATTTCTACGTAGGTAAAAAGAAAAATGATGAATCCACACGACTTCGATTAATTACACACGCGTTTCGAGATTAAAGTAAATTATATTTGCCTATTTCTCTCCTCAGTGTAATATTTCGAATTATAAATTTGCGATTGTTAGGATTAAATATGAACGCGATATATATAGAGGCGCAATCGCCCAGTGAATAGGGCAGCGGACTCGCGGTCGTCGGATCGCGGGTTCGATTCCCCGACCAGGCGTTGCGAGTGTTTATTGAGCGAAGACACCTAATGTTCCATAAGGCTCAGCTTCTCTAACTCTTTCTTCCTGTTTCTGTACTTGAAGGGGCCAGCCTGGTCACACACTGTGTCACGCTGAATCTCCCCGGGAACTACGTTAAGGTAACACGTGGCTGAGGAGTGGTCAGCCACTTACACGTTAATTTCACGTGCATGCGGTTCCGTTGATCGGATCAACTGGAACCCTCGTCGATTTAACCAACGGAGTGCCACATCATATATATATATATATATATATATATATATATATATATATATATATATATATATATATATATATATATATATATATATATTATATTATATGTAGAAAAATAAAAAACTGGGACAAGAAAGTAAAACATTTAGAAGAAGATACAAAAAACACGGACGGGACATTCGAAGCCTTCAATCTTCAGTCAAGAACCGGATCATCCTAGCAATTTCGGCTGATTAATCTTGAGATCGCTCCGATCCGGCCAGCCCCAAGGAAAAACTAAGCTACGAGCATTAGATTTCTTGGAAGAAGGATCGAATGTATACGAAACAGGGACAGAAAATCGGACGATGCCACACGAATATAAAATACAAAAAACAATAATGGTAAAAACAGGACAAAAACAGCGGGTGTCTTACGACTAATAAACAGTACAACAAGTTTAGCTGGCGTATTTGGAAATAATGCCTTTATCGGCAGACGAAGACAACGATGTTCTCACGGCAGTGGTCGGAGGCCAAAAAGGCTGATTTGACGAGCGGTCACGTGGGAGAAGAGAGAGAAAAGAAAGGGGGCAAAGGAAACAAAGAGAGAGAGAAAAAGAGGGACGAAGGCAACAAAGGGGGAGAAGAGAGAGAAAGAAGGAATTAAAGAGGGGAGAAGAAAGAGTGCGTGCCAAGGATTGGCTTGTGAGTGCAAAGTGAGAAAGACAGAGAAATGTGAGAGAGTGGGGGAAGAGTTATATATATATATATATATATTATATAAAAGGGCTTAGTAAAATAAATTACTTTGCCGCATACTGAACTCATTAGAAATAGCAGCTAAAAAAACTTTTATAAAACTATTTCTAATACTTAAAGAAAACCTCTCTCATATAGTGTTTGCTCAATTCAACTCACGAAAGTATGGGGGTAGAGACATTAAAAAATCAAATGCAAAGGTTATTTGAGAACGTACGTTTCAAGATTAGTCAAAATCGACATTTCTATCATCAGCTCAGAACTCCCTGGTTTGGATTTGAAAACACTGAAAGTGGGAGCATACCCTTTCGGCTTCTTATCGCTTCTGAAGATCCGCTCGAAACTAACAGTGCCAGCAAACTCAAATATGCAAGCGAAGAATTTCTGCTCTCCCCTTTCCACCAGCGTGGGTTAAAATCAGTAAACACTATGCTTTTTTCGGTAAAATCCGAGGCATTTAAATAGAGAGAGATGAATTATAATTTCAACAATTGAGGGTAAAATTAATTAATTAATCAATTTCACCAAGTATTCAGTATGCAAAGGGACCATTTAAGGCGAATTCAAATTATTACATTATATAAAAGGGCTTAGTAAAATAAATTACTTTGCCGCATACTGAACTCATTAGAAATAGCAGCTAAAAAAACTTTTATAAAACTATTTCTAATACTTAAAGAAAACCT
The DNA here is from genome assembly GCF_006345805.1 of Octopus sinensis. NCBI lineage: Eukaryota > Metazoa > Mollusca > Cephalopoda > Octopoda > Octopodidae > Octopus > Octopus sinensis. The sequence continues at coordinate 74,673,025 of NC_043004.1, read as the reverse complement.
CTCTCATATAGTGTTTGCTCAATTCAACTCACGAAAGTATGGGGGTAGAGACATTAAAAAATCAAATGCAAAGGTTATTTGAGAACGTACGTTTCAAGATTAGTCAAAATCGACATTTCTATCATCAGCTCAGAACTCCCTGGTTTGGATTTGAAAACACTGAAAGTGGGAGCATACCCTTTCGGCTTCTTATCGCTTCTGAAGATCCGCTCGAAACTAACAGTGCCAGCAAACTCAAATATGCAAGCGAAGAATTTCTGCTCTCCCCTTTCCACCAGCGTGGGTTAAAATCAGTAAACACTATGCTTTTTTCGGTAAAATCCGAGGCATTTAAATAGAGAGAGATGAATTATAATTTCAACAATTGAGGGTAAAATTAATTAATTAATCAATTTCACCAAGTATTCAGTATGCAAAGGGACCATTTAAGGCGAATTCAAATTATTACATTATATAAAAGGGCTTAGTAAAATAAATTACTTTGCCGCATACTGAACTCATTAGAAATAGCAGCTAAAAAAACTTTTATAAAACTATTTCTAATACTTAAAGAAAACCTCTCTCATATAGTGTTTGCTCAATTCAACTCACGAAAGTATGGGGGTAGAGACATTAAAAAATCAAATGCAAAGGTTATTTGAGAACGTACGTTTCAAGATTAGTCAAAATCGACATTTCTATCATCAGCTCAGAACTCCCTGGTTTGGATTTGAAAACACTGAAAGTGGGAGCATACCCTTTCGGCTTCTTATCGCTTCTGAAGATCCGCTCGAAACTAACAGTGCCAGCAAACTCAAATATGCAAGCGAAGAATTTCTGCTCTCCCCTTTCCACCAGCGTGGGTTAAAATCAGTAAACACTATGCTTTTTTCGGTAAAATCCGAGGCATTTAAATAGAGAGAGATGAATTATAATTTCAACAATTGAGGGTAAAATTAATTAATTAATCAATTTCACCAAGTATTCAGTATGCAAAGGGACCATTTAAGGCGAATTCAAATTATTACATTATATAAAAGGGCTTAGTAAAATAAATTACTTTGCCGCATACTGAACTCATTAGAAATAGCAGCTAAAAAAACTTTTATAAAACTATTTCTAATACTTAAAGAAAACCTCTCTCATATAGTGTTTGCTCAATTCAACTCACGAAAGTATGGGGGTAGAGACATTAAAAAATCAAATGCAAAGGTTATTTGAGAACGTACGTTTCAAGATTAGTCAAAATCGACATTTCTATCATCAGCTCAGAACTCCCTGGTTTGGATTTGAAAACACTGAAAGTGGGAGCATACCCTTTCGGCTTCTTATCGCTTCTGCATACTGAATACTTGGTGAAATTGATTAATTAATTAATTTTACCCTCAATTGTTGAAATTATAATTCATCTCTCTCTATTTAAATGCCTCGGATTTTACCGAAAAAAGCATAGTGTTTACTGATTTTAACCCACGCTGGTGGAAAGGGGAGAGCAGAAATTCTTCGCTTGCATATTTGAGTTTGCTGGCACTGTTAGTTTCGAGCGGATCTTCAGAAGCGATAAGAAGCCGAAAGGGTATGCTCCCACTTTCAGTGTTTTCAAATCCAAACCAGGGAGTTCTGAGCTGATGATAGAAATGTCGATTTGACTAATCTTGAAACGTACGTTCTCAAATAACC
>NC_043004.1:74598866-74666366 GCF_006345805.1 Octopus sinensis | reverse complement strand
ACCTTCTCCTAGAAGGATGCCCTAACAAATGCTAGGAGTCCTTCACTCCCAATGGTTTAACCGCGCGATCAGGTATTCAGTCCGATTATTTCTATGTCCTCTGGAGTCGGCGAGACATATGCAGAAAAACAAAGATAAATGTGTACAAGGCATCTGTGCTCCCTTCACCTTCTCTATGCCTGCGAGACGTGGGTCACATATCTATACCACCTTAAACAACTGCAACGTTTCCATCAGATGTGCCTCAGACGGATCTATGGCAGTAAGTGGAAGGACCGCCTCAGTTATCTTGAAATATTGGAAGGCTCTCGGTGTGAAAGTATAGAAGCCCTTGTGTTAAAGCAAAGGCTCAGATGGAGTGGTCATCTGGTCAGGAAGAAGAATTCAAGGATGCCAAAACAACTCTTTTATGGAGAGTTAGCTAAAGGAGAACGACCTCCACATAAACCAAAAAAGAGGTATAAGGACTTGCTGAAGGCTTCCTTAAGAGATACTTGCATCTCTCCTGACACATGGGAAGGCATAGCTATTGATCGTAGCAGGTGAAGAAGGATTGTGCACGAGCGGACAGCCACTTTTGAGAAATCTCGAGTTGCACAGGAGAAAGTAAGGAAGGATGTCAGGAAGGGCATCGCTGTTACACTCCCAGATGGGAAGGGTCTTCCTATGACGCTGACATGCAGTGTCTGTGCAAGATCCTGCGTCAGTAAAGCTGGACTAAAGAGTAATCTTCGTAGTCATAAAGCGAGACAGATGAGTGACAACCTGGACACCGGTGGTGGTGTAACACACCATACTAATCATATCTGTCGGGCATGTGGAAGAGAGTGTAATTCGGCAGGAGGACTTAAACGACATGCAAAGGTACATGAAGCCCAGTTACAACTGCAGCCGGCTATTACCAGTAAAGGTTTTAGTTGCCAATTCTGTACAAGACATTGTAGATCTTTAGCTGGACTAAAAAGTCACATTCGATCACAGCACCAGTAACAGATAAGCTTCGTGCAATGGCCATACTCGATAACGAGGGGGCCGCCATAATGTATGTATATATGCGTGTGAATGTATGTATATCTATATGTATGTATTGTATATATATATATATATATATATATATATATATACTCATATATATATTCAGACACACACACACACACACACACACAAACACACACACACATATATATATATATATATATATATATATATATATATATACATACATAGATACATTTATATATATATGTTCGTCCCTCCACTTTCAATGGGTCCTCAGAGCTGCTGAAGTCATCCACCTGATGACATCGTCATTTAACAGCTTCCCCAAATATGTGTAAGACTGTTCTAGTATTTTCTCCCACCCACACTTAATCGACTGCCTGCCATATGAAGCAGCAGTCCAATCAAACAGCTTGTATTAGTAGTCACATGCCTGCTCTTCTAGTTAACGCCGCTGCAGCAGCAGCAGTATCCGTTCAAGAATTTGAACCTGGAGATCTCCATTTCCAGCGACTTCGAGAGCCACCTCCCAGTGGTGTCGGGCATCAACGAAGAGCCCTCGACTACAACAAGACGACCAAAGTTTTTTTCTAAGGTCTGTGGTCTTCCACCCCTAAGCCCAAGACCATCACCTAATCACCCTTACCCGTCTTGTTGCTTAACAACAACAACAACAACAATCAGCAGCAGCAGCTGAAGCAACAGTCGTAAATAAGCCATCATTAGTTGCCTAAAGAAATTAGTGTAGACATTATTAGGACCCGTAGGTCTTATTGTAATTATACACGTATAGTAATAATTGCGCAATTATAGCAGTGAACTAGGAAATAACAAGACAGGGATTATATTTGTAATAATGAAATTATTATAGTGAACAAGAATTACCCAGAATGATTAATAAGTGGCGTTGTGATAACGCCGAGTCGTCGGCGACTAAACCGGTAACACCACTAAGCTTGCTTGGCGAGGAGAGTGGATTTTTGACACCCTGCGAGTTTAAAAACAAAACAAGGAAAAGGGCAGAGGAACTTAAAAAGTCAATGGCCACTCCGAAGTAGGGTAGACAGAACTCGTGAGCCTTGGATGGCAGTCTGTCTACGAGAAGGAATACTCTGATTTAAGTGTAGACTGAACCCCTTAGTCAGAGTGGTGACAAACTGTCAGTGTCCAATGGTGCTATGCATGGAATGGTGGCAGATGAACCGTGAATCGGGACTTGACTCCGGAACAATATTTCGATGAAGATACGGGACCAACTGACGCACACCTGTCCCCTAGTAAAAACCAAGATCATGGCCCCCAACACACAGAAATGCGAAGGGAACAACCCCAACTTATAGGTAGTAAGAGCTCTGCAATCCTGGTTGTCTCCTTCGGCAAGCCAACTGCGGAAGTGTGAGTATCTGGCGCCTTGAAATAACCAGTGCGCCGGGAAGGCTGTAACTTGAGTGGCAAGCAGTCTAAGAGAAGGAAAGCTTTGAGTCGAATACCAGGGGATCAAGGATCCTACCACCTAGGCGGACCACCTTAATAAAGATGGTATCTTGATAAAAATACTGGTTGGTAGTAATCTAAAAACACACCTCATTTGTGGTTAAATGTGGCTGGTAAGGCACAGAAAGTGTGTCAATAGCCAGCTGGAGATGTTCTCCTGGGGCTACAAACTACAGTAGCATCCACCCTTAGTGGTTAGCCACATTTAGATAGCAAATATACTTCACATTGTCGTGCAGTTACTGTTTATACCTCGTTCAGAGATTTATTATTGCTTGTTTACACTTTTTCGAGATCAGTGACTTTCTGTCACTGGAAAAAAGATATATGTATTTGCATTGGGACCCCTTCGCATAGAATACCGGTGGTTATTTTGAATTTTTCCTTGGATCTACGTCGAATTTTTTTCTGCTGCAAGCTAACTGTTGTGTCAATTCGTTTCTGTCTGTCCCTTTTGTTCTCATGTTACAAGTTTAAGTTTTAAACTGTTGTCTTTTTGACACACAGTAATTTTCGCCCTACGGGGCAGAAAATTTCTGTTTTTTGTGCGAACTCTTAACCTTTACAGTTTATTTTTGAAAAATTCCTTTTTTTCTTGTCATTTGTGACAAGTTTCTCGTGTTTTTGCAACGGAACTCGACTTAACGTCAAAATCAGAATTTCCCGATATGGGAGAAGGTAAAAGCGTCGACAAACAAAAGGTCACCCAGGCTAAACAAAGCTTTTCGGACGCCGTAGGCAGTAATATTGTAGAACTGGAAGTGGCAATGGACAAGCTCTTCCAGTTCAGAAAGTTAATTCAGAAATCTGGTGAAGAAACGAAAGTGATATCACCCACTGAAAACATGCAAGCCATTCGTGAAAAGACAGTTATTTACTAAGTCTATAATATAAAATTTAAAAAATTGCGGACATAGAAAATGAAATAGTTGAACGGTGTATGGCACCAATATGGAATAAAGTTCGCCATGTTAGCCGAGGAGTGAGAAGCACTACGATAGAAGCTCATTTCGAGTTGGCTAGCGTAGCGAAAGAAAATTCAACACAAACGTTGAAGAGCGAACAAATCATGCTGCTGCCCACTTACTTAGGCCGCAGAACGGCAAAGGTAACAGTAGAATATATACCCGTGGGTTATGAAGTTATTTTCGACTTGGAGGAAAAATTATCATTATTGAGCATGAGGAAGAAAGAGGCTACGAATTGGAAAGACCAAGAACTTGAAATGATAGTCCAAACTGACAATTCGACGCTGGAAAGTTTGCCAGATAGAGTCTTCGTGGGGTGGGGGGTGGGGTATACTATACGTGTATCGGTGGAGGGACGTAGGCCCAGGTGTTTCAAGTCCGGACAGAAAGGCCACGTTAGCTTCGAATGCACGAAGAAAAAAACGGTTAATGACCCTCCTCAAAACGCTGTGAAAAACACAGAGAACAACAAATCAGACAACACAGCAACAACGAAAGAAAATACGGGAACAAAACAAACTGAAAATCAAAGGGAGGAAAAGAAAAAGAATGAAAAACAAAACAAAAGAGAAAAGGCGGAGAAAAATATCTAACAAAGGAAAAAGAACATGAAAAAATGGAGTACACGACTGTGACAAACAAGAGAAAAAATCTTACACCCCGGACTCCCTACCCCAAACAAAAAAGAAAATTAATAATAGAGACGAACAACACAAAAAATTCTCCAATCCCACCCCGCTGGTACTACGTTTGTAGGACAGCTTTTCAATAAACCCCACCTCTCCAACTCTAAAAGGATTTTAAAAAACTGATAAGATTATAGCATTTAATGCGAAAAGTGAGAGGGTGGTGTGGTTTATAAAGGCAAGAACTCAAATCAACTGTTTTAAAACTACAGAGAAAGACCCTGAATGGGGATACGCAAAGGTCGACGAGGAAGAGTGGAAGGAGAAACTCTTCCAACGGCACGTGAAGGACAATCTCATCAAAGATGTCACCTAGGAGGTGATAGCTGGGAGAGTGGTCATCAGCCTGGCAGCCACACCAATCCAGAGCCCGGTGGCAACGCCGGTGAAATGCTCAACAACAACGGAGAGTGTGGGGGAGGCAGGCAGACATAAACTGCCATGCTCCCTCTCACAACCGTAAGTAATCAATTTTTCTTTCTCTGATGATTAAGTTAGATTGTTTAAATGTGTGTGCAATGGGGTCGAAATGGAAACAGGCTTGTTTCCTGAACGACCTCGCGACACATAGAATCGATGTGGTTATTGTAACCGAGTCCAAGATGAGTGGACCTCAAGCGTTCTCGCCTCTTCTGAGTGGTTATGAGAAATTTATTTCTCCTAGCCGAGGAGGAGGTGCAGGTGTGGCAGTCCTTATCAGGAAGAACTTGGATTTACAGATAGGTACTGTCTTTCTGGACCTAGAAGGCAGGCTGGTTGTACTAGATGTGACTCATGCGAGTAGGCAGCCCTTCAGATTGGTAGCTTCTACGCTTTTATGGAGGGTAGGCTGTTCGGTTTTTACCGGAATCTGGAGCACTTTCTAGTGCCATCTAAAACGTTAGTTTTGGTAGGAGACTTCAACACTATCCTCAATGCACGGGTCGACAGTGTGGGCTCAACTAATAGGAAAGGGAATCCTTGCCTCAAGGGTCTACAAGAGAGCTATAATCTAGTAGACCGTTACCGACTGGATGAGCCGAGTGTTCCACAGTGGACGTGGAGTAACAACGACGGCTCACACAGATCGTACCTAGATAGGGTATTTATTAAGGAAAGAGATAAGAATAGTGTTAGTTGTCCACAATTTTGTATTGTGCCTTACACGGATCACAAGCTTGTGACGTGTGAGGTACACGTAGATAAATGTCATAGACAGGGACCCGGGAACTGGAAAATGAACAAGTCTATTTTGACTTGTCAAGCTTTCCGTACCCGGATTACGATGTTAGTTCAGAGGGCATTATGTGGCACCATTATTAACAATAGATGGTGGCACGCCCTCAAAAGAGCCATCCGTTTAGAGTCCATTAGATTTAGCAAGCAGCTAAGTTTAGATAGGACTAGAATACAGGGCGATTTAGTTAACAACTTAGACGAGGCAGTGGAATCTGGCTCTGCATCTAGAGTGTTGGCAGCAAGAACGGTCTTGTACCGCCACCTCAACGCCAAGCATGAAGTTTGCAGCGTCAGGGCCAAGCTACGTGCAGGGAAGCGAGAAGGTAGTAATGTTGCCGGATGGGCACGTCGTGAGGAGAGTCAGAGAGGTAAAAAGTCCTCTATAAAGTCTTTAATGGACGAGCGAGGGCGCAAGATCTATGGTCAGGAGGAGATATAGAAAGTCTTTCACAAGGACAACTCTACCGGTTTGCGCCTCGGCACCTGGAGGAACAAGCCAATATCGTCAAGTGTCGTTGGACACTGTTAAGTTGCTTGGAGTTTGGTTTGGTCCGGACTCCCAGACGGAGAATAATTGGAGTGAGGTAGTGGACAAGGCGGAGGCCATAGTACGGAAGTGGTCCTTGAAGGGCAGGGTGGAGGTGGTGCAGGTGTTTATAGCATCTGTAATCACCTACCGCCTGTCCGTTGTGCCTTGCCCCGACTTTTGGCTAAACAAGCTGGTACGATTCCTCTTCCGCTTTTTGTGGAGACGAGTAAAGCCACTTGTGAGGGGCTCCGTGTGCCGCCAGGAACCGCTAAAGGGTGGCTTGGGGATTCCCTGGTTAATGATGCACAGACATGCGTTGAGGCTGAGACTTCTCTAGTGCCACCTGGAGGGTGATAAGGAGTGGAGTCCGTTGGCAGAGGAGTTCTTGCTGCGAGCGGCCTCTTTGGAGAGATTTAAACCTGGTTTCATTAAAAGACGTAACCTGACTTTATGGCAGTCAGGCACTCTGGCTGACCCACAAGACGGGAAAGGCCGGCTGCGAGAATACCACCTCGGTGTTCTATAGAGGGCTGGTAGAGGCTAAAAACGATGACGTCCTAGGAGGGGCTCAGGGGTTCGATAAGAACCAACTTGCCAACCTGTTCAAAAAAACTTTCAGGCCGAGCTACTTGGATAACTTCCCCAAATCCCTGACCTGGCAGTGCAACAGGAATGCGTTACCTGTTCGCGTTAAGTTATCCAGGCACGGTTTGCCAGTGCCATCGACATATCCAAGATGTGTGCTGGACGTTGAAACCGTTCAGCACGCTTTTGTAACATGTCGAAAGCTATCTAGCTTAAGTTACGTAGAACGCGTGTTGTCGCATCTGGGGCGAGTACAGCTGTCGGCTGGATCTATAATAAAGATGATACCACCAACTGGACTAACAAAAGAAGGTAAGGCCTGGTTTTACTGTACGGTTGCAGTACTGAAAGAGTGTGTATGGAAGGCTAAATGGAAGGTATTGTGACAGGGTCCCTTGTCTCCAGCCCCGGCTTGCTATATTACTTCAGATATCATCTGAAGAGCAAGATTGGGTTGGAGAGGAAGACCCTGCCACCGAATGAATATGAAAAACGATGGAAGGAAGTGATGAAAAAGGTAGGTGTTAGTAACCCAGCTTAATCATCGAAGAAAGGAAAAATTAGTTGCTGGGCCTTATAGGCTGCCGGGTTAAAATTTTTAACCTGAATTTTCCCCTTTTTCCTTTTTAGCTTATGTTATGTTCTCAAGTTTTATTTTAAAAAACACAAAAGTTCTCGTTGTAAAGGCAAATGTAAGCCAATTATTCGTTTAAAGGCAAATGTAAGCCAAGGTTTCGTTTATGTCATATAATTAAATTTTTAAAATTCTCATTCGAACTCATGTAACATCTTTGTATTTGTCTGTCTTGTTGTGTCCTTTTCTATGTTAGATCGCATGATCATAAAGATTTATCGAAGACCGGTGATTGTCGTGCGCTGACGACGGGTAAATATTCAGAAACCCGGGTCCGTGCATATCACGTCAGGTCGACGATGGGAAGGATGAGTTCCCTTTGCAAATACTGATAGAGCACAGAAAGTGTGTCAATAGCCAGGTGGAGAAGATGTTCTCCTTGGGCTACAAGCTACAGTAGCATCCACCCTTAGTGATTTGCCACATTTAAGTGGCAAATATACTTCATACATATATATATATATATATATATATATATATATGTAGGTATATATATAATATATATACATATATATATATATATATATATATATATATATATATATATATACACATATATATATGCATATATGTATGTATATATATTATATATATATATATATATATATATATATATATATATATATATATATATATATATATATATATATATATATATATATATATATAATATTAGGGAGTATATCCAAACTTACAGGGAAAAATTAGATTTAGGATTAAATCAAATTTCACAGTATAAATATAAATATAAATTAAATTAGAGATAAAACCTAAGCTTTGAGTTGCCTAATAGTGGTTTATCTCTAATTTATTTTATATATATATATATATATATATATATATATATATATATATATATATATATATATATATATATATATATATTTATCTACGCACATACATGTACATACACAGGTATATTATATACCTTACAAAATTGTTGAATTTGTGTGTAACTTTGGAGCGCGAAACAGTTTATGGTCGTGTAAAAGAATTCTTTGATTTCAATATACATAAATCATCCACAGAGAAGAACAAACAACACTTCATCATCATCATCATTGTTCGACCGTGGTCGAGACAATGGAATTTACCATGCTACGCCAGACTTCACGGTCCATCATGGCATTACGGAGGTCCTGTTGCTGGATGCCTGTATCCCTGGAGATTACATCAGGGTAGGAGAGTGTGTGCCTTCTGGTATTGCGAGTAGATGGCTTCCAGAGGAGAAGAGTAGAAATTACTTCTTTTTCAGCTCTACAACAATGTCCAGCAAACTGGACTCTCCTACCTTTCACAAGAGATGACACAGGTGGTAGTTTCCCATATATATGCATTTTGGTTGGATGGCGCTTCCACGAGAGATTTTGAGCTCTCATAAGGAGGCGAGTGTAGGTTCCATCCAACCGCCTCTCAAGCTTCTTTAATAACGTCCAGGTTTCTGAGCCATATAGTAGAATTGGTTCGACTGTGGCTTTGAATATTTCAAGTTTGAAGTCTCTACTTAGATTTGATGACCAGATCTTATGCATGTCATTACAGGCTGACCAGGCCATACCCTTTCTAGTTAGAAAGTCTTTTCCAGATGATGATATGTATGACCCAAGGTATTTATAATCTGAAACCATATTTAAGGGCGCATAAAACGGAATAGGGACTTGGTGAATCTATCTTAGTTGTGATTTTGTGGTATAATATAACATTATACATTAACAGAAGCCGAGTCACAACTATTGTATCTTTTCACTGACTCGACTTTTCATACTTGATCATAAGTGTAATTAAAGTGTGTCATAGACTTGACATAGCCGTAATTCAAATTTTGATAATGTAATCGCCCTCAGCTTACACCACAACCTGAAGTCGGTTCCGGAACCGGGTACATGCATTCTTAATTATGTCTCTGGAAACATCTTCAAACATCTCGATTTTCGAGCACCTTAGTCTTCACCACAAGCACAACGTGTCTTTCTAAACCGCCCTCCTCACATAGTAATTTATGGGAAAACAATCCCATAAAGACATGAAAGCCAGAGTAAATGTTTGGGAAGCACTCTTTTGGGTCCATTCTCTTGGAGTCCACTCTCTTGGGGTTCAGTCTCTTGGGTTTCAGTCTCAGGCTTTTGCAGAAGAAGATGGAAACCCCCGTTTACCTTTTACCTTTGAAACAACACTTGAAACAACACTTGATATCATTCATCATTTTTATTCATTATATTTTCTGTACAATGATACTTTTAAAATTTAATCAAATTATCTCTTATTAACGAAAGGAAGTTAACGAAAGTCTTACAGGAAGAGAAGTAAGTGATTTACAGCGTTTTATGTAATACGTTAAAAAGGGTTTCAAAATCGGCCTCAGCGGCATTATATATCCTACATTAATAATAGCATCGTTGGTTATATTTTTAAAATTAACAATCTATATAATGAATGTAATTATTTATGTCATTGAATCATTGAGACAGGGTCGAGGAAATTCTCACGTTACATTAGGATTTACCAGCATACGAATTTATGATAAAAAGGCCAATGATGATGACAGCATTTTTCGTAGTAGGGGTCTCCGGAGGTGTAAGGTATAATACCACAACAAGCATTATTAGTGATATGTCGTTTGTAAACGAGATGGAATTCGCAACAAATGAATTGGTCTGTGTTAAAATATCCACATGGTGGAGGTGGAAACTGAGTACCCATAGACTGCATAGCTGTAAAATAAGAAATAAATGTAAGGAGCTGGTTTCTAACAAAGATAGAAAGCTCTATCTTTGGAATGTAGATAACGAAGACATTGTTACATTTTAAATTTACATTTTAAATTTACGAAAAGTCTTGCATAATTTTAGTGTTCCTCTTACAATAAAAGCTAATCCTAACTGACAGATGTTTTGATGGAAATGTTCTACCAGTATTTCTTGAACTGATATTTGTGTACCTATTCGATAACAGGGGGATTCTCTATATTTATTTCAGAATAATCTTTTTTTTCCGTATGGTATTGTATATTGCTTTTGCGACATACATATAAAATGGTGCTGTCAATATCATCGGACGTGCTAGCGAAGAGGGCCGTTTCAAAAGATATCTTTGAACGTTTCCTTCTACATTTATGCCGACCCCTCCAGCCTAAAACAGTAACTGGTTTAGTTTTCCTATCATTTTCAGTACCAGCGTTGCATTAATCAAAGCGGATTTCAAAAATATATCTTATACCACGTGGAATTTCGCTAATGCGATAATGCCTGAAGGTAACACCATCACAACCGACGGAAGCAGCTCTACAATACCGCTAAGATACGAAGACGCAAGCATGTATATGGTAAACGTATCATGAGATTTTACTGACTCAAACGAAATATTAATTTTACGACATATGCACAGGATTTCATACGTTGAAGAAATGTATAGGACTAGTATGTCATCGACCCACAGATGAGTGAATGAGTGAAAGTTAACATCGACATTGGCCCTTTTTATGTTCCCAAACGAGGAACATAAAAGCCTTAACTTAATACAACGGCATGAATATTGTTTCAATCCATCATATCTTGACTAGAGGACAATATTAATAAAGAGATGCAAAAGAAATGTGACGAGTGGAAGGCAAATGTTTGACTGGTATTTCTTACCTGTTACAAAGAGCAGCAAAGCGCAGATGATGAATGTTCTTTGCATCATGATTGTGTTTTGGTCAATTGCCAGAACAAAATCTGATACTGAAAGAGTTTACTGTCGGTACTTATGCGTTTGGAGAACAATTGAAGCGGACTTCAAAATGTTTGTGATGAGAATTTCTCACAAAAATAATTCAGAAACAAAAGATGCAAATTAAGATTGATAGATATAAATACAAATTTGTAAAGGTTATCTTTATTCATCTGTTTTGTAGAAATCTCAACTGTTTATATTAAAGCAAACGGGAGTGGTGGTGTTTGAAATTATCACGTTTTCTAACACCTGATAGCATTATCATTAACTTGATTAATTTTTTCATGCAAAGAATGAGTCACTAGATACAATCCTACTTAAAATAAGAAATATTCTAAGTTTGTGAATTATGATATCAAAATATAAATTTAAGCGGACAATAGGAAAGACTATCGACACCAGGAAAGACTGGCGGAGGCTACGGACTTACGATCCTCGCCTCTGTATTTTATTGTAACAGACATAACAGGAAAAGACAGCCCCATGATTGACCGAGAGGGGGGAGTCGAGAATCAATCAAACCCAGTCAGCACGGAAACGACCTTTGAAACGAACATGATTATTCATTCGAACAGCGGACGAAATGCAAACAACTTTGGATGCAAGCTGTGCTATAGAACCTTTGCAACTGAGAGAGGCTTGAAGATACATCAGGGAAAGACTTGTGAGAAGAGGACAGAGCAGTGTGGATCGTCAGATCGTAAAACACGTGGCAAATCATCCCCGGACTCAAACCACAGCGGATCGATAAATGCTACAGCACAGAACTCTTCACGTGAAGAAACTACAAGTCATGAAACTGGTGCATCGGATAATACTCAGAGGAAACCGAGGGTTTTGTGGCCTGCTGCTAATGAGAAAGTGAAATATAAAGAGTTTGAAAACAAGGTTTGTCGGACTCTTTATAAAATGACAGGCTCTACAGTGGAAAAACTGGGAAAATTATCAAGCTCAATATACGATGTAGCAAGAGTTATCGTTAGGCCTAACTCATCGTAAAGTCAATACCACCATGACTGATATCCAATCTACAGTGGAGAAGGCTAGCCACTGGATTTGGTTAAAAAGAGACGATGAGCGATGGCTAGAAGTATATTGAGTTCATCATAACCAGCTGATCTAGCAAGCGGGGCCTCATATCAGTGAGGGGGGCCGGTGCGCATTGATGCCGTCGAGAGGTAGGCCCCGAAACGGCGCGCATTCTCTCCTGATGACCCCATACACTTGCTAGTTTCCGATATACGGAGCTTTTAACTGGTAGCACTTGCATGTGCAAGTTGTTTGCAAGATATCTATCCTCTGGAAAAAATTTCAATATGATGCTTCATGCATTTATGTACAATAGCTTCGTTAGAAAACTATCAAATAGTTTTGTAATAGGATGTACTAGCTCACTCCTTTCATCTACTAAATGCCCGCGTTCTAAAAACAAATATTGAAAATAATAAAATGTAAGCCTGCTTTGACTAGGGGTACAAATAAGATTTGTAGGGATACACGGGTGCAACGTAGGAAATTGGGGATCTAGTGTAATTGTTCAGGGACATAAGAAATTGTGCTTTAGATCAGTAATTTCCAATGTGCTCTCTATCTTCTAAGTTTCCAATCCTGCGCACTTAGTCTTAGAATCCTTTGAAAAATCTCCTGAAAAATATTGCTAGAAATCTTGTCTTTACTAATTTATTTTTCAATAATAATAAATTTACAAATTTACTTTTCAGACCAAGGACTAAGAAAAGATAATTCAAAAACCCAAAACATTTATCGGTGAAGCTGATCATAAAATTTCCCAGGGAATTTCCGAGAATGGCGAAAGAAATAATACTGAGCAAAAACAACATTAACAACAAAGATGCCGAGAACAGCATCATCAACAAAGTTTTTACATTTATTTACTCACGTGCACTCACATGCTTAGCTTTTACTATCTACTGGAACAAATATTTCAGTATGATATATTCTAAAATATTCTCACTAATAATATCTATTTCTAATTTTAGCTGGGTTAATTAGTCTACATTTAGGGATCCTACGAAAATCGGGTTGGTGGTCCTTAAGAGTAATAAAAGATTGATGTGGGTGAATGTGTTCTATACTATCACTAAATTTAAGATTTGTAGCGATCCTTCATATTTCGATATTCACCTCTTTATGTATCAGGTCATCCCATAAGTTGTTACCTATTTTACCTTTTTTTAAATTGAATGAAATTCAATACTGTTTTAGAATGTCCAATGGAGTTTAAAATTATTTTTATGCATTTGTGTAGATTTAAACTAATTAAATATTATTTTACAGAATAATAGAATTAAAATTGCTTTCATTAAAACCCTTTCTAACATGAAAGTATCCGAAGAGCATTTGAGGCACATAATTCTTTATGAGAAGAAAAAAGGAAACTCTGCTGCCGAAACGACTTGAAACATACACTTAGTTTATGGGAAAGATGCTTGAATGAAAGAACTTGCAGAAGATGGTTTGAAAATTCAGAAGTGGAGATTTTAGCCTTGAAGATGAAGATCGAACAGGACGTCCAGTTGAGCTTGATGATAAGCTCCTTGAGGCATTACTTGAAGAAAATCCTGTACTATCAGTTGAAGACTTGGCAACAAAGTTTAGTTCAAACCATACAACTGTTTGTCGTCCTCTTCAACAACTTTAAAAGGTTCCTAAACTTGGAAAATTGGTACCTCATGAATTGTCCGAAAGCAACCGCAAATCCCGAGTTGACATGTGCTCTTCTCTCCATTCTCTCGAACTCATTTCACCCTTTTTGGATAGATTTGTGGCTGGTGATGAAAAAATAGATTCTCTAGCGAAATTTTAAATGTCGTAAACAGTGGCTTGGTAAAAGGGAAAAGCTCAACCACAACCGAGAAGGGAACTTGATGGGAAAAAGTTTCTTCTCTTTGAATTGTTAGCGCCTAATGCAACAGTCAATGCTCAAGTCTACTCTCAGCAATTAGAGCGTTTGAACCAAGCTTTGAAGAAGAAAATACTCGCTTTAGTGAATCGAAAAGGAGTGATGTTTCATCAGGACAATGCGCGACCCCACACTGCAAATATCACATCACAGAATATTGAAGAGCTTGGTTGGGAAAATATTCCTCACTCATCTTATTCTCCCGACCTTGCTGCTTCAGACTACATTTTGTTACGTAGTTTACAGCATCATTTGGGGGACATAACTTTCGCAAGCCAGCAGGAGGTTGAAAGTGTCATTTCAGAGTTCTTTGCATTGAAACCAAACGAGTTTTACATTGATGGGATTAAAATGCCAGTAAATAGATGGAAGGATGTCATAGATAGTCAGGGAAAGTACATTGAGGATTAAATTTCAGTGAAATATAACATTTGAACACTTGTTTTTTTTTTCAAATTTCAGACAGAATTTAAATGTTGACCTGTATAGTCAAGGTTTAACTAACAGTAATAGAGCACGTAGGACTAGAACTAGGAAGGTTTTGTGGTTTAATCCCACATTTTACATTGCCGTAAAAACTAATATAGGTAGGGAATTCTTGAAGCTAGTTTCCCAGAATATTCGAGTAAACTATAAATTCTATTGAATTTTTTTCTCTTATCCCACGCGATTCTCTTATTGAAAGGTAATGTACCAAAATTCAAGCGTTTTTCTATTCACTCTGCTCCCCACTTACCACAACTTATCTAATTCGCTTTGTGCCTTCTTTCTTTTCTTTTCGTCTCTCTTCTACTAGCAAAAGCAAACGTGGTATGTGTTAGAAGTGTATTATGTATAAAGTGTGAGTACTAACACATAAGCGCGGGGAATGTGTTGTATATATATGTGTGTATAGATATCTATGTGTGCATTATATATATGTATATGTTTGCCAGTATGTTTCAGCTTTTTTATGTGTTCGCTTATATACTTTTCTTTTCACTGTGTGTAAGCATAAATGATAGATGTATGCGTGTGTATGGGAATAACGTGTACCTAGGTATATATGCATATAGACCCAAGCATCCAATGACTCAAGCATCCGTCCCATCATGAAATGATTTAATTATAAATACAATGTGATCCGGCCATCCATGTTTGCCAAGTATTTTCCATAGAAAGGACCTATTCACAGTATCAAAGGCCTTCGTTAAATCAAGAATACCTGGACCAGATCCATATTCTGCTCAGAGCACTTCTCCTGCACCTGTCTTGCTGTGAAAATCATATCCATTGTACCTCTACCAGATCGGAAGCAATATTGAGATTCAGGAAGAGCATCATTTACGAGACACTCATTCAGGCGGGTCAGAAGAATATTTGCTAGAACCTTGCAACTGCTGATAGTAGAGCAATACCTCTGTAGTTACCACACATTGTTCAGGTTCCTTTTCCTTTATAGAGAAGAATAATTGCATCTTTCCATGCCTTAGACATTGCACTAATAAGTTCATCAAGGGACTGTATGATGTAATCACCACCAAATCGCAAGACCTCAGCACAAATTCCATCCTTTCCAGGTGCCCTACCAAGATTCAATTTACTTTGTGATGTCATTATGTCATTACTTCATCTATTGAGAGCGTGGAATTTAATGAGACAATTATCGGTATTTGTTGCATAGTATCAATCATAGTTTCATCCATAACTGACTCATGGTTTAGGAGTTCAGAGACCTGTTTGATCCAGCGACCTGTGATTCCTGTTGATTTAGTAAATAGAGTGGAAGACTCCTTGGAAAGCAAAGGAGCTGATGCAGAGCTCTTAGGCCCATAAACTTGCTTCATAAGATGGTTAAGCTTCTTGCTGTCATTTGCATTAGCAGCAGCCTGAACATCAGAGCAAGATCATCCCACCAAGTGTTCTGCATCTTCCTGAGAGATCGCTGCAGTAGTGATTTTACACTGCTATAGTGGGCAAGAACTAGATTTCGCTGCACAGCAGAAAGTCCTCTGTGTAGCAATACATTGTGGGCACCACGCTTTAGCACCAATAGTCGCTGAACTTCAGTATCATTTTCATCAAACCAGTCTCTGTGTCTGGTAGTAGCATATCCCAGTGATTCAGCAGCATATTGAAGAACCTGGTCTCAAAACTCTTCCCATTCTACAGTATTTTCAATTCTGGACAAGCGAGTTCGAAGCTCTATCCCTCACCACAGCATCATGTTTCAGACGCCGAGGAATGCCAACTGGCCTTCTTCTCTCTTTCACTCTATTCATCAATCGGAACTTTGCTCGCACCAGACTGTGGTCTGTCCAGCATTCCGATCCATGAAAGGACTTGACATTGCAAATATCATAGACGTCACGCTTGCGGATGATGACGTAATCTAGCAGGTGCCAAACTTTAGACCTTGGATAAGATCATTCCTATTCTGTTTCCCTACTCTAAAACGTCCTAGAGAGATTCATGTTTGACGGCCTGTTCCGACGTTGCCTTTGAATTCCCCCAGTAGAATGACTATCAGAATTAGGGATTGTTCTAAGTATGGCTCTCAGCTGGGTATAAAAAATAGTTTCATCTTCACCACAGTTAGTCAAAGTAGGTGCATACGGACTTATTAGAGTAGCAAACTGCCCGCTTTTCAGGTGCAATTGTTGAGTCATTAGACGTTCATTTATAGGGACAGAAAGCACCTCCAACTCCAGGCGGGAGCGAGCCCTACTGTACTCTTTCACCACATCTTTTCCTCATTCTTTCTTCCTGTTTCTGTTGTACCTGTATTTCAAAGGACAAGCCATGTCATTCTGTGTCACGCTGAATCTCCCCGAGAACTACGTTTAAGATAACTGTGTCTGTGGTACATTAATTTTACGATCAGGCTGTTGATTGGATTAACTGGAACCCTCATCGTCCGTAACCGACGGAGTGCCGTTGAATGTGTGTGTATATATATATATATATATATATATATATATATATATATATATATATATATATATATATATATATATATATATATATATATATAATATATATATATATATATATATATATATATATATATATATATATATATAAGACAAGGTAGGAAATGCTAAGATAATTTTATCATGAAGCACATTTTAGTACTGGTCTCCGTCTTTTAAACGTTTTCAACTAAGACTAAAATATGAAAAGCAATTAAAGTTGATAAAACATTAAGTGAATCATCTTCACTTGTGCTTCGGAAAACCTAATATTTGTATTAACTTGCTCAGAGTGTCGGTAACAATATATTGGTCAAATTAAAAACAGTCTACGCCAGAGGATGACGGTGCTGAGATCCCAGATTAAAATACGGAAATACAGAAAAACACTATAACATGAAAAATAACGAAGACGGAAAAGGTTTTAGCATTTGCTGTTTTCCTGAAGGCACTTTCGGGACTTTTAAATTCATGAATTAATTTGTTTTTTAAAAGCTTCCTCCATTGATTCGAAATGTTGGATAGAAAACAATTTGTAAAAATTTGACAAAAATGGAGAAAATCCGACGTATTAGACAGCTATTACAAAGTCCGTTCTCATTTCTGGCTAACAGCCATTAAATGGTTGCTGCTAAATGTGATGTATTTTACTGAGCAGATATATTTGATAAAATAAATCTGATTAATAAACAGCTTATCTCATATTCGCCTAAAGAGCTATTACTGTTTTTCTAGGGAAAGCACAACTCTATAAAATGTATATTTTATATCGTGCATAATTACGATTTCCTATTTAGGAATTAATGAGCAGTAATCCGCATAGTGATTACCTTGTATTGTATGCTGAACATTTTCAAAACCTGCATGATGATATGCAAGCTCGGTTTAGTGACCTACTGAAGTTAAATACACGCACTGGATGACATTTCCTGTTCATGTTAATGTTGATGATTGTTTGTTTGTTTGTTGAGCGAAGCGGCCTTCGTCCCAGAGCTCGCAAGATCGCGCCTCTGGAGTGGGAGAAGTTCGATACATGGTCCTTTTCTATTCGTAAGACCCACAGAAGAGAAAGCAGGTCAACCCCGACACCGAGAACATCGACGTATGGATGAATGCGCATCCAGGCTCAGAGGTTGCGTAGGAAGTCGAGGACAAGAAACAGGAAGAAAGAGTGAGAGAAAGTTGGAGCGAAAGAGTACAACAGGGGTCGCCAGCATCCCCTTCCGGAGACTCGTGGACCTTTAGTTGTTTTCGCTCAATAAACATGCACAACGCCCGGTCTGGGAATCGAAACCGCGATCCTCCGACCGCGAGTTCGCTGCCCTAACCATTGGGCCATTGCGCCTCCACTAATGTTACTGATGTACAGTTTGCAGGAAAATCTCATTGAATTGCTGAGTGATGAAATATTTAGGGCAAGATTTGAAAATAGGAAACATAATGAATGGAAAAGTAATTACACTGCTGTTAATTATTCACTACTCTAGGAGATTGCGCAGTCGTATTTTACTACTTTTTGAAAATTGTCCAAGGCTGGAAGTCCTCTTGGATAGACAAATTAGTTGTTCCTCCTCAGTCTTACCGAGAACATCACCGCTCATTCCAATTCTTACCCTCTATAGAATGTATAGATTACATTGCCCTTCTGACAGAAGCCTGTGAAGGACTGAGGGCACATTGGTGCCAAGCACCCTGTCTCAAGCTATATTACATCTATCACTGCAACTCTCTAAAGAAGAAGAATTGTGAAAAATTGTTACTGAAACAACGGTTACTGAAACAAGCAGTAGCCTGCCGAAATGATCCAAGAACTCAATAGTACAAAATACGAGATATAATTGGAGTAAAGAGTAACTCAAATACGCTAGTGTAAAATAAATGACGAATAATTACGCTGACAACGGAAGAACAAAATTAGCGATTGATAGCACGTTTACTAGAAATATTTAATCAACAGACAGAACTACACCTTTACACGAGCAAAATGACGAACATTAAAATTGAGGAGCCTCGAACAACAACGATTAGAAAGATTAATTGAAAAACTATCGAGCTATAAGAGGTATAGCAGAGATTCATCTATCCGGATAGTAACACCGGTAACGACATCATTATTGAGACTAGCGACGATGGCAAAGCTGCATTCATATTCAAGAAAATTTGCACCATGTGTTCCTTTACCACCATTGGCTAAACTCTCAAACATACAGATTTATAATAGAATGGGTCTCCTATCAGATCTTTATGCCAGTGAGGCATGTAAGAACATCGTGAAAATAGAACGCTACACGTGTTCCATCAAAAATGCTTGAGAAAGATCCTGAGATCGTTCTGGCAAGACTATCTTTTGAAGACAGTTTGAAATCTTTAAAAAGCGAAGATTAATACTAGCAAGCCACATATTCCGGCTACGAAAACAACATCATTCTAAATCAGCTTTCAAATAGACACCAACAGATCAAAAAAGAACGAGAGGAACGCTAGAGAAATGCGGAGCCAATAGGAACCAGTAACAAAAAATTTCCTGTACTATGTGTACGTGACCACAGGAGAAATTGATAAATATATATTTCCGAAGCCGAAGAAGAATGTAAGTTAAGGTCAACTTTGTAACAAAATACTACAACGTTATGGCAATTTTCCCAAACTAAAACAAAAAGATACTAATATATGCACATTTCAAGAGAACTTAGGAAAATAATTCAGCATTGAAGTCCCATGTTACATAACTGGTTTTGAATTGAAACCTATAAATGTGCATATGGGTCAGTGTGCAATGAATGAATACTGAAAATTATAAAGGTATCATAAATATTTAATATTTTGTGTGTACATGAATAAACATGGTGAAGGTAGCGGACTCGCGGTGGTAGGATCGCGGTTTCTATTCCCAGACCGGGCTTTGTGAGTGTTTATTGAGCGAAAACGCCTAAAGCTCCACGACGCTCCGGCAGGGGGTGGTGGCGATCCCTGTTGTACACTTTCGCCACAACTTTCTCTCACTCTTTCTTCTGTTGGCCTGCTCGCTTAGCCAGCGTGGTGGCGTCATCCGAAGGCTAAAACAATGCGAAGCGCATTGCGACCAGCGATGTGTAGTAACATCTGATAGCCTGGTCTGTCACGGTGTCACATGTATAAACAACCCCCCAGACACAACAAACAAACACACACACACGCGCATGTTGGATGTTTAGTTGTAGTCGAAAAATTACATTCAAATATTAATAGTTAGAAAATTGTAGTTTTCTTTTGAGTACTAAGTCATAGAATCGAAGCCGCACTAGTTCAGTCTAACGCCATCAAAACTGGTAGAAGGAGATCCTTTTACATATTTGGCAAGCACAATCAATAGTGATCAGAGGCTGAAGCAAGAACTAAATGACAGGGTGAACAAGACCATCTCAGCATTCGGAAGAGCGAGAGAGAAAGTACCAAACACGGGCACATGTTGGTTGAAGGGAAGCGCAAAATATATTGGTCAATAATATAATGCTCTCTATTCTTTATTCTTTATATCTTTTAATTATTTTAGACTGTGGCTATGCTGGAGCGCCGCCTTTAGTCGAACAAATCGTACCTAGGACTTATTCTTTGTAAACCTATTACTTATTCCATCGTTCTCTTTTGCCTAACCGCTAAGTTACGGGGACGTAAACACACCGCCATCAGTTATTAAGCGATGATGGGGGAAAACGCAGACATACAAACACACAAACACACACACGCACATATATATATACATATACACGACGGATGTCTTTCAGTTTCCTTCTACCAAACCCACTCACAAAGCTTTGGTCGGCCCGAAGCTATAGTAGAAGGACAGGTGGTACTGCTAAAAAAGAGAAAAAGACAAGTGGGATCAAATAAAAAAGTTTAGTACCATAAAGTTGCTGAACGCAGAATTAAGAATTTTTTTTACCAAAACGTTAGCAAGAGGTTGGCGATTGCCGTCGAACTGATAGGGGTTGCGCTAACAATACATAATTCCAAAGAGATCCATCCTTGACAATCTCTACATCATGCAATATATCATAGATAGGGTGAACAAAGAAGCTGGTATAAGTGGGGCTGTGATCAATTTGGATCAATCTAAAGCCATCTACAGGGATGATCACTAATACATGGCGGTTGGACCTCACGGCGGTTTGTCTCGGTCCTGTTATCCGTGGCTGATTCGCTGCAATGTACAACGACATCTGCTCGGTAGTTCGGGAGAATGGCTACCTAATGAAACCTTCTACATCATACGTTCGGTCCCCTCTCATCTTTAATATATGTACCGCGCAAGAGACCCTACTGCGGAAATCGGAGGTGTTGAGAGGCACCCCGCACGAATTAGGACGTGACAGAACTGTGTCGGCTTATGCAGATGATATCACCGTCATAACTTGGAGAAGCAGGTACATGTAGTCTAATAACGTCGTGGGATGCTGGACGGACTGATCGATTGACTTGCGCGGTGTGGTTTGGCCTGAATCCCCTGGTGGAAAATTGGGACTATGTGAGAAGCGAGGTGGCCAGTCCCACTCAGGAATGGGTCAAGAGAAAGCCATCCGTAAATGGTCGGTCAGATGTGGAAAATGCTAACATCATGCCTGTCATAATAATATCTTTTGACCGTTGTGACTTGCTCCAGTTTATGTCTTACCAAACCGGAGTGCGTACACTTCCGCTTTTGTGGAGTGGACGCGTTGATTGGCTATGCGCTCCATTTCCTATCATCAACCGCTAAATAGAGAGCAGGGAATGACGTGGTGGCTGGTGTGTAGAAATACACTGAGGCCACGACATCTCCAGTGCTTTCTAGACAGTAAGCAGTTGTAGTCGCCATTTGGCAGACACGACGTTCGTCACTTTGTCTGAGCTACAGCCCTGGATCAAGTGTAGACCGAGGCAGGGCGACTAGCATCACGAGTGTCATTAGGCGCTCACAGTCCTCAGTCAGTCAGATAATGCGATAGGTGGAAGTTCGACTCAGCCGTTCTATAGTGGGTTGGTAACAGACAAGAGCGGCGACGTTCTCTGTGAGACGTGAATGAGATGGCTGATCCATACGGTTGACTTTCGAACCGAGAATAACATTCAGATGCGAGCATTACTGACTTGTGAGTTCATGTTGAATACCTTCTGTCGCGTGTAGGAGGGATCCTGTTATCGGCTGAATCCATTGTAAACATCATCCCGCCACCTTCCTTTGGTTGTAAAAAGCAGTCAATGTTTCTTGGTGGTCTTAGCGAAGGCGGTTGTGTGATGGACTATGTTGAAAGACCGACACTTTCCTCTTTGACCAAGCCCTCATCAACCTTTTCAAGTTTCACCTGAAAAGGTAAATGAAGTTAATGAGAAAATTGCTGGTTTCCAGCAATTTTTTTAAGTGGTGGGTGAATGTAGCGCAATTGGTTCGAGTGAACGGACCTACTTAAAGCATGCGCAAGTAGATGGAAGGTAGATGAGAAGGAGAGGGCACTTGCTCTAGAGTCAGGGTGATCGTAAGTTTTGTAGGGTTTTCACGAAGAGCCCTTGGAAGTCCCCTACACTTTTGGGTGTATATATATATATATATATATATATATATATATATATATATATATATATATAAACTTACTTGGAGTAAACTTACTTAAGAAACGACGCGAGGCGCTCAGTCATATAATAACAATTTAGCAAATAAAACATATGCATACATACATACATATATGTAAATACCTACATCTATATGTATATATACGTGCATATATATATATATATATATATATATATATATATATATATATATATATATATAGGTACAGGACACCACAAATAAACGTAGAATTCAACGAGAAACGAAAACATCAATACAAACAAGGAAACGGACTTTTTTTAACAACGAAAAAACAACCAGGGGCAGCTGATGAAGGGAAATATTCCTTGTATTGTTTGTCTTGAATAAGTTCACTCACTGTCTGTCTTTCTCTCTCCCTTTCATACACACACACACACACACACGCACGGACTCATTAACTGACAAAGAGTAAACAATAAACATGTATTATTTGGTAGACAGTTACTAACGTTATAATGTCATTTTCATCCATGATTATCTTTTTCTTCCCCCAAATGTTTTAAGATCTTCATTTTAAGATAGATGTCGAGGCTCGTATGAAATATTAATATAGCAAATGGAACAAATTTATGATCAGGAATTTTATTATCAATTTCAAAATTTCAAATATTTTATACAATCGTGTTTTCAAGGACAGAAAATTTATGCAACCTTAGCTTATGTAGATGACATAAGTATTCATTGCCTCAGCTGACTAGAACGACATGTATGAATAGTGAATGAGATCCTACTAGTTGTAGTTGTAAAAACATTATTAATATTGATTTGAAATTTGAAGAAGGAAATGAGTCGATTGCATCGATTCCTGTATTCTTCTGGAGCTTATTTTATCGATCCCGAAAGGAAAAAAGGCACAAATGAACTCAGTGGAATTTGAACTCAAAACGTAAAGCCGGACAAAAGGCCGTTAAGTATTTCTAACAATTCTGCCAGCTCATCGTTTAACATTGTTTAATATTTGTAGGAAATTATGGTAGCGAGCTGGAAGATTCGTTTAGTACGCCGGGCACAATGCATAATGGTCTGAGTTCAAATTCCACCATGGGCAACTAGGCCTTTCAACCTTTCAGGATCAATAACATTAATACTACTTGAGCACTGGGGTCGATGCAATCGACTTACTTTCTCTCCTCGAATTTCTAGCCCTTTGCCAAAATTTGAAGCCAATATTTGTAGGAAAATGAAATTCTTTTGCAAGTTAGTCTATAGAGATTTATATTAAGTTTGCATATTATTATGTCAACTGTTATAATTGAGTCAATAATTGCTTCGTTGGTGCTTTATCTGGGTATTTGTTTCAACGACGATTTTGTTCACAAATGCATGCATTACTGAATTAAAAATAAATATTTCTCCCATGAATTTGAATTACAAAACAACACCTGTTAAAATCTAAAATTGGCCAGCTCTCATTCGATCTCAGACCTTTACAAATTCAAGATATTTTGCATTTCAAATAGAAAGTGTATTTTCTAGCGGCTTGTTTTTTTTGAGAAACCATCCAAGGACATTCAGTTTGCAATCAGATGTTATGCAACGTGAAAACAAATCATTTTCGCAAATTATCTTAAATGCATTCATTTAAAATTTCCATAACCAAAAGTAGATCATGCAAAACAAAACAAAACAAACAAATAACAAAAACAAACAAATTTCAATTATATAATTGCTAATGATATTTGCAAACCAGTCCGTCACCCATTCATGCCTGTTGTTTCAATACATATTACTACCAGAAATTCTCAAGTGTCTGCTTCTAATTAACAATCAGGTCAAGGGAAAATAAAACTGACTTTAACAATTTTAATAATCAGCTTTGACCTGGGAACCAGCCAAAACGCTGCAATAAAGCTAAAATATCTGTCTTCGTTTTTCCTGATGTAAGTAAAAGATGAGAAAAATAGCATCAAAAGTATTCTACTTCATCTTTCTCTTGTTCAAATAGTTGTTTAATAAAAAAAATTTCCAAAACGTATACCAACACACTAATTATTGGCTCAATTATAACAGTTAATATAGTTATATATACATGCAATATTTAAACTTAATATAAACTTGATATACGAATATTAAACAATATTTTACGAGCATCAGAATCACATGTTATTCTCCTCAGCTGAGGCACCAAATTCTAATGTTGTCATCAAGAGGTAAGTTTGAATTCTGTGTCCTTGGAAACGCAATTGTATGGAACATTTGAAATTGTAAAATTGATAGTAACAATTTAGGTTAAAGCAGTGTTTCTGAAATGGGGAGGCCTATGGGACGGTCGGACAAGTTGTTTTGAGAAAATTTGGTTTAAATGTTTGAGAACTCACCTCCATCCATTGGACGGGGGGCATTTTGCTCGTAATACACACACACACACACAAACACACACACACACACACACACACACACACACACACACACACATATATATATATATATATATATATATATAGAAAATAGTAAAGAGTGAAAAAACGACAGAAGGCTTAAATATTAAAAAATATATATATTTGCGTCAATATGTCTGAAGAATATTAGAAAATTAAAAAAAAAATTTTTTTACTCTTATAATGACATAATTTTTAAAGAAAGACCGGTTTCGCTTGTAGCTTTTCAAATTTCTTGTGACGTTATGTTTATGTTGTATAGAGTTATCGTTGTGTTTATGTTCCGGAGAGTTCTAAATAAGGGGAGGTAGTGGGTGATTTCGTCCGGTGTAAGGGAGATAATCGCTTAAAATTTTTTTTCTTTTCCCTTAATGTGAATTTCTCTGTATCAGTATGTTCGGATGGTTGAGTCTGGGCTTGTACTTTTCAATGAAGAATGTTTCCTTGTTTAGTCTAATTTGTGTTGATGATCCGAAAGCACATTGGTAAAATGGAAAGATTAAAAATTGTGGTAGTAGTTGCTTTGCGCACTTCTCAATGTGCTCACTAAAAAGTATCATTCTATATTCTGGGAATGCAATCTGTTGTCGATGCAGTGTGCATCTACGTCTGAGTGATAGTCCCGTGGAACCCACGTAGTCTTGGTGGCAGCCCGAGCATTTTATGACATAAATTATGTTTTCAGAGGCACAAGTAAAGTTAGATTTGATCTTGAATTTCTGTCCCTCTTTAAAGAGGAATTCTGATCCTTCTAGCAGGTTAGGGCATGTTGCACAGTTCGATCTACCACATTTTTTTACTTTTGCATCCGTAATTTCAGAAGACAATTTTGCCTTTGTGAGAATCTTTTTAAGTGATTTAGGCTGTTTGTAGCTTTTAATGATTTGGGGTTTTTATGAAGTATTGGTAAATTCTGGGTGATGATGGTGAAGGCTTCTTTGTTTCTGGGGTTGTATGTAGATATGTAAGGTAGTATTTTCGGGGAAGGTGTGTTGTTGTGTTGAACTTTTCTTAAAGCTTCTATGTTGATTTCTGTTGCACGTCTGATCCCATCCTCTATGAGTTGAGCTGGGTAATGTCTGTCAATTAGGATGTTTTTAAGTTCTTGCAGTCTAATGTTCCTGGTATTTTGTTCTGACAATATTGTGCATATCCTTCTTGCAAGGTTGAAGGGGATGTTTGTTTTAGTGTGTCTTGGGTGGCATGAATTAAAGAGAAGGTATTGTTTGGCGTCTGTGGCTTTGTAAAAAATGTCTGTTTCTATTTTAAGGTTAATTTTTTTAATTAGTATATCCAAGAACGGGAGCTCCTTTTGGTTGTATTCCATTGTGAACTGTATATTTGGGTTTATGCTGTTCAATAGGTTTTTAAATTTTAGGAGTTTATCTGTGTTTTCATTCCAGAGAACAAAACAATCGTCTAAGAATCGTTTCCAGTTCTCTTTTATGTATTGAGAGAGGGGGCTTCCAAAGATTGATAAAGATTCCTGGTAAATGATTATTTCCATGTATCCCATTGTTAAGTTCGCAATGACTGGTGCTGCCCTTGTACCCATAGCAATTCCGGATTTTTGACGGTAAAATGTATTGTCAAATGTGAAGTGGTTATTGTGTAGGATGAATTCAATTGATTTAGTAATGAATTCTTTGCTGATCCTTTTTGGTATTTCTTCCGGAAATTGGTCCAGCCAGAACTGTATTGCGTCTAGTCCATAATTATGAGGTATACTGGTATACAAGTTGACTACATCAAATGAAACCAGGATTGTTTCTTCCTTGGCTTTTTTTGGAAGGTGGTTTAACATATCTAAGTCATCTCTGATATGGCTATCAATATGTTTAAGGAAGGGTTTCAGGAGGATGTCCATAAGTAGACTTAGTCTGTGTGTTTCACAGGTTGGGCCAGCTACAATGGGTCGTAGTTTTAGGTCCCCCGGGTTAGGTGTGTGTATGTATGTCTTTGGTGATTTTTTAATGGTTTCATTTATAATTTGACTTTTATGAATTTTTGGCAGACCATAGAAAAGGCTAGGTTTGCATTTAAAGTTTGTTAGGAAGTCAATCTCTTTGGTTGTTAGTTCTTTTTCATGGGTTTTAATTAGTGAAGATAGAGTTTTCATTATTTTTTGTGGGGTGTAGTTGGTAATGTTTTCATAATGTAGGTCGTCATCAAGTAAGGAAATCAAGATTTCTGTAGTATGATGTATCCATTATTACAACTGCATTTCCCTTGTCTGCTTCCTTAATGGTTATATCCTCATCATTTTGAAGTTCTATCAGTTCTTTCCATTGTGTAGTGTTAAAATTTGAGTTAGCTTTCTGTTTATGTATAGTATGGTAGGGGAAGTTTTCAATGTGGTTACAGAATTCGTCAAGATCTTTATTTCTTCCTCTGTGTGGGATGTGTTCACTTTTGTTCTTGACTAGTGATTCATCTTCAGTATTGAAACTGGTTGATGCTTCTGCTAGTCTTAATTTTCTGCAAAATTCTGTTATATTATCCTTGATTTCATTTAGGTTGGCTCTGCGTGGAGTTGGTGTAAATTTGAACCCTTTTGAGAGGATGTCAATTTTTATGTTAGAAAGAGGTTTGGTTGAAAGATTGATTATCTTCGGTTTTTCCTAATTACTAGGTTCCAGCCTGTGTCCTGGTGTCCCTGGTCCCTGGCTAAAAAATGTTGGGTGTAATTTTGTTTGTATGAGTTGTCTGTGAGGTTGTGTGATATTTGGTCGGGGGAGTGGTGGTATTGTTGCCCCCGATCGTTGTGTGTGTGAGGGAATCTATGGTTGTTATTGTTTGTGGTGTGTGTGAAATTTCTGTATGGGAAATATTTTTGTTTCGAACTGCTTGTATGTGGGATGTTGCTTGACATAGTGTTTTTTTGTGTTTGTCTTGTGTTTAGTGGGGACCAGTAATTTTGGTTCATGGGGTAGTAGCGACTTGTGTGTGGTGTATTTCTTATTCTAGTGTCGTTTTGTGCTGTATGGTGGTTGGGTCTGGTATTAGGATGTTGTTGGTGTGTTCTGTTTTTGGTGTAATTTATTTCATAGACGCGTCCTCTGTCAGTTAGTTCCCTGTTAGGTCTTGCGTGGTTTGCAAAGGTTGGTTGTGGGGGATTTCTGTTTTTAGTGTATGGAGGATAGTTGGGGGTTGTTCGTGGGTTGTTTGGTTTTACTTTTTTATTTTTTGTAATTTTCTTAAGGAAGGGATTATTTGTACCCAATTCATTTTTGAAAGTTGCACTATATTTTTGGAAGAAGTCCATGTTTTTCTCCCAGCGTTGGAGAGAATTTCTCTCTTCTTTTTCACAGGTATCCTTCCAATGATCTAATGTATTTTCGAGGGGTTGTCCCTCGGTATGTTTCAGTATTATATTGTGCATCTCCTCGTCTATGCTTTTAAATTTTTCCTCATTTGTGGAGGCCCATTTGAAAAGCTACAAGCGAAACCGGTCTTTCTTTAAAAATTATGTCATTATAAGACAAAAAATTTTTTTTTTTTAATTTTCTAATATTCTTCAGACATATTGACGCAAATATATATATTTTTTAACATTTAAGCATTCTGTCGTTTTTTCACTCTTTACTATTTTCTATATATTCACCCACGTGTTTTCACAAACCAACTTTCTTATCTATATATATATATATATATATATATATATATATATATATTGTTTGCTTTTGTTAATTTTAATCATGATGTTATTGATTTATTTACAGATTTTAATAAGAGCTGGTACACCTGAAGATAGCATTTTTCTGTTAATTTGTGTGAATAGAGTTTTTGTGGAGTGGGAGAGTCGTCACAACGTTGTAGTATTTACTTAATGGTTTTCATGATTTTAGCATGAATACCGCTTAAGTTGAAGTTACACATCATTTTTTGGGCGTTACATAAAACACAGCCCAGTCAAATATTATAAGCTTTCTGAAGATTTGTAACTATGTGATGGTATTAGAGATTAATATTTTATCAGAATCAATAATAGTCAAGTTGTGTGTGTGTATGTGTGTGCATATATATATATATATATATATATATATATATATATGAAGGATGGGGGGGCGCAATGGCCCAGTGGTTAGGGCAGCGGACTCGCAGTCGTAGGATCGCGGTTTCGATTCCCAGACCGGGCGTTGTGAGTTTATTGAGCGAAAACACCTAAAGCTCCACGAAGCTCCGCAGGGGGTGGTGGCGATCCCTGCTGTAGAATTTGGCCACAACTTTCTTTCACTCATTCTTCTGTTGGCCTGCTCGCTTAGCTAACGGGGTGGCGTCATTTGAAAGCTAAAACAATGCGAAGCGCATGGTAACCAGCGATATGTAGCAACATCTGATAGCCTGGTCTATCACGGTGATCACGGTGATATATGGATATATGTACGTATATATATATATATATATATATATATATATATATATATATATATATATATATATATATATATGTATATATTTATATGTGTGTGAGAGAGCGAAGGTTTCATCCTGGCTGCTCAAGATCAAAGCCTATTAACCCGGAACTACCAGGCCAATGTGGTGAAAAATGGAGCAGACCCAAAATGCCGATTCTGCAACGACATGATTGAAACAGTGGACCACCTAATCTCTGGATGTAAAGTCTTAGCACCAGTGGAGTATAAATTAAGACATGACAGAGTTGGCCAATATCTCCACTGGCTAATAAGTCGGCATTACAATATCAAAACTGCCGACAAGTGGTATAATCACAGCCCTGAGGCTGTAACTGAAGGAGAAAATGTAACCATTCTGTGGGACTTTCCAGTACATACAGACCGAACCATCAAGGCCAATAAACCAGATATTGTTGTGAAAGATCAAAACAATAAAGTTTGCTTATTGATCGACATGAGCATCCCCTGTGATCATAATATCTCAGCGAATGAGTTTGACAAGCTCAGAAAATATAAAGACCTACTCATTGAAATTGAGAAAATGTGGCATCTCAAGGCGGTTACAATACCAGTGATCGTAGGAGCACTAGGAATGATCAAGAAGGGAACCGAAAATTATATGAGAATGATCCCTGGCTTACCATCCCTGCAAGAAGTGCAAAAGATTGTCTTAACTGGTACATCACACGTATTGAGAAGAGCATTGTCGATGTGAGAACTGTTGGTGCTCATGTATTTTAATTTAACTTTAAAAAAAAAAAAAAAAAATGAACGAACTACTGAGTTTGGTTTAATGGCCTACCAATGTATACTATGAGTTTCTTTGCCCTAGGAGTCGGAAAGACACTCGGCAAGAAATGGAAGCAAATTTGAAAGAAGAAAAAAAATAAAATAAAATAAAATAATAATAATAATAATAATAATAATAATAATAATAATAATAATAATAATAATAATAATAATAACAACAATAATAATGATGCAGTACCAGGCAGTGGCTTTTGCGGCTTCTGATCTTAACTGATTGGAAGTGTTATCATGTAGATTGTTTTGTCTTGATATAAAAGATGGGCTACAACAAATATTCTGCTCAATACCACAGATTTGCTTGTCAGTTGCTTGACCGTAACCATTTGAGCATGTTCTTTGGTGGCTGACGATATGTGCATTGCTGATCACGAGCAGAAGTAGTTGGGGAGCATGTTAGTCGTGTGCTGAAAGGAATTGTTAGAGGTTTGGATAATTCACCTTTGGAAACATGGGTGGTTCGTTCAACATCCTTAAACAACCCTTATTCAGGGACCTTTTGAGCAGGATGGGTTACTTGACCAGAAGAAAATTCTAACTGCGCCCCACCTGCAAGGTCATGTGGTGTTTATCTTGATATGAGATCACCATGTTGCGCACATATGGTTGTGATGCATGTGCCTAGTGTACCCTTATCAGATTGGTAGTCATGATGGGTATACTGGGCTTCGTATATTTTACCCTAGTGTCACTTTGATGGCATGCACTGCTCTCTCACTCAATAATAATAATAATAATAATAATAATTATTATTATTATTATTATTATTATTGTTGTTGTTGTTGTTGTTGTTGTTGTGTTGTTGTTGTTGTTATCATTATAGTCGTCATACAGTATAAACTATCGTGAGGTTGTTGATTGAAGATATTGTGTCTACCGGAGAATTGTACTGTCTTTTAAGTCACAATAAGGACCACAGACTGACAGAACTTAACGCAATATGCATGCAGTTCCAAGTAATATCGTTTTTTGCAGGGCATTTCTAACGCTTCCAGATTTTTTTTCAGGTTGGGTGATATTGAAACCCAATGCTTGGTTCACAATAGGGACAACCTTTATGTTTGACTCTCGTAGCTGCCACATCTTGCTGATCTCAATTCCCAGGTCTCCATATTTATCAATCTTTTCTCTTCTTTTCAAGATGATATGTTGATCTCCTGGCACTGTCACGTTGATTATTAGGTATTCTTGTTTATCTCTCTTACAAGTTACTATATTTGCCTTGGGTGCACTAACACCTTGTCTGTCTGGAAGTCACAGTCCCAGGGGATTCTTACCTACCCCTTTTCATCCATTATCTCTTCCAGTGTATATTGGTACCAAGCACACGTTACCTTATATTCATACTTCCAGCATAGTAGCCAGTCAAGGTTTCGGGCTACCTTGTCGTGTCTCTCGCTTATCGTCTTTCTGCATAAAACTTTCACAAGAAATAACAACGTGAGTACGCTTTCGATCCACTTCCGACTCAGTCTGCATAGGTTCATGCTCTTTTATGGTAGATATCCCTTTTCACAGAGCTGTTATCCAATGCTTGGTCCTGGGCTTTCGGTCTTCATTTTAGTTTGCCTTTGCTGAGCCACATCCATGATGCTTCCTGTTCTTTTAATTTGTTAGTTTCACGGTGGGACTGACTATGTAATTCCATTTGGAGTAGGATTTCTTCTCTATCGTTGGCTATTCATCATTGGTATTCAAAAGCACTCTCAAGGCCACTTTTGGTATATCCTTCTGCATTAGCAGCATACTGTGGCAGGTCTTGTTTACTGTTTACCAAATATTTCGCCATGCTTCGTTTTTCACTGTTGATGCACTCCTGTACGCTAATCAGACAACATCCACCTTTACACCTTTACTCCGTTTGGCAATTCTATGCCCTTACAATCTGATCACCGCATACTTCAAGATAAAGAATCCCATCCCTGTATCCTTGCTGCACATCTGTATAGTCTCAACCAGCCTCTCCATTTCAGTCTTTGTTTTGCAAAAAGTTTTAAATCATCCATGAACAGAAGGTTGTTGAGACGTGGTCGGTTCTCTCTCAGCTCATAGTGCGCGATGACTTTACGTAGGACTTCAGAAAGTGGAATCAACGCTATAACAAATAACGGAGGTAAACAAGAGTCTTCCTGGAAGATACCTCTTGTTTGTTACCTCGGCTAAGTGCTAGTTATTACAGAAAAGACGTGGTTTCCAACAAGGCATGTTGTTCCTAATCAGTGAACGCATGTTCTCAGCTATTCCTCACATGTCAAGTGTTTCTAAAATCCACAAATGCGGCAGCATGTCGTAAGTCATTTTAAAGTTTATGCAGGTCATGCAGAAGTCTTTTTGCTACCGTTTACATATCTTCATTACAACTTTGTCTATCACACGGTGGTCCTTGGTGCACGTGGATCATTTTGGTCATCCTTTTGTTCTACTAGCAGAAGATTGTTTTCCGGCAATTGTCTAATTGCAACGCAATTCGCTTGTGAGTTTATCTAAACCACTTGAGCCAGCCTTGAATTTAGTCTGGTCCTGCCGCTTTCCAGATTGGCCCTTTTGATACCTGTGAAATTACATCATCCATTGTTATGAGCAAATGGCCCTGTCGTAATGCCTTCGGGTGAAGGAATTTGGATCGCACGGAATGAATCCACTCAACCACGTGGTTCTGCGAAACTTCTTGCCCGAGATGTTATTCCAAAATTGGCGGGTTTCCTCTGCTTCAGGAGGTATATCATATTCTGTATTTCCTCCTAAGCTCTTAAAAAACTGTCTCTGGTTATTTGAGAATAACCTCAGTATCTTCATGAACACCTAGAGATACTCACAGTATACTTGATAGGCCATGAAAATAAAGACACCATATCGTTCATTTACAAAGACATGTGATAGAGAAAAAGAGGAAGAAAGACAGAGAGGAAAAGGATACTACTACTACTACTACTACTACTACTACTACTACTACTAGTAGTACTACTACTACTATTATTATTATTATTATTATTATTATTATTATTATTATTATTAATATTATTATGAATATTAATATTATTGAGTGAGAGAGCAGCGTATACCATGAAAGTGACTTTGGAGTACAATTATACGAAACCCAATATACCCATCATGACCTC
This sequence comes from Octopus sinensis, assembly GCF_006345805.1. Lineage (NCBI taxonomy): Eukaryota > Metazoa > Mollusca > Cephalopoda > Octopoda > Octopodidae > Octopus > Octopus sinensis. The sequence goes on along the minus strand of NC_043004.1, from coordinate 74,633,338 downwards.
TCATCTGATATGGGTGCACAAGGCACATGCATCACAACCACATGAGCGCGAATTGGTGATTTTATAAATGGCGCATGACCTTGCAGGTGGGGCCCAGTTAGAACTATCATCAGGTTGAGTAGCCCATTCCGCCCAAAAAGCCTCTGAATAAAGTTTGTTTAAGGATGATGAACGAACGACCCCTCATGTTTCCAGAGTTGAATTATTTAAGCCCCTTCCAAAAAGATTCTCTCAACACATGGCTATGATGCTCCCTCACTATTTCTGCTTGTGACCAGAGATGCACATATTGTCGGCTACCAAGGGACATTCGCAACTGGTTTAAGGCCAAACAACTGACAAGCAAATCTGTGGTATTGAGCAGAATATTTGCAGTAACCCATCTTTTATACCAAGGCAAAACAATGTACATGGTAACACTTCCATCAGTTAAGATCAAGTGGAACATGAAAAAACAATGAGGGCTTGGCCGAAGAGGAATATAACTGTTTTCAGTCCTTTCAATCTCGTCCATATAATATTATTATTATTATTATTATTAAAATGTAATATGATTGTCCCATAGTAGGGCAGTGAGATGGCAGAATCATTAGCACGCCAGTATTTCGTCTGCTGCTACGTTCTGAGTTCAAATTCAGTCGAGGTCGACTTAGCTTTTCATCCTTACGCGGTCGATGAAATAAGTAAAAGTTACCAACTGGGTTCGATGTAATCGAGTAGCCCCCTTCCTTCCGAAATTTTCAAGGCCTTGTACTTAGAATAGAAATAATTATTGCCCCACATCAAACCAAATTACCCATTGTTTCTTAGTAGCAGTCGTGAATCAACTCCAACGATGATCAGAAGTGAGTCAATGGTATGTAGTAGCTCTTTGTTAGGCTGAAACTGTTGCATTCATCTGCTTTGTAAACATTATAACTGGTGTATATTGTAAAGTCGTGTTAATGCTTTGAGCCCGTAACACCGGTCTACCGGTGGCTGGCCTATTTTTCTCTATACTGTAGCATTATTCTATCGGTGGCGTGCATCTCCACTAAAGTATCATTCTACAAATAAGGCTCAGGAGACCAGGGCTCGAACGTTTAAGCTGACTATTTCAATACACTCCCTTTTCCCACACTCTCTTCTCCTCATTTTCTCTTTTTCCCACGCATTTTCCTCTTTCATTCTATTCGCTTTTTCTATCTAGTTTTATTTATCTATCTTATTATTTGAATGTTTTGTCTTTGATATTTCTTTCATATTTATCGTTTGTATATCTTCGCACATTTTTATCCTTTTATGTTTGTCCAGTTCAGTCACACTTTCCTTCTGTTCTTTATTTCTTTCTATCTTTCTTTAATTACAATGTTTCTCTCTCTTTTCTTTCTCGATTTTGTCTTTTCCTCTCTCCCTTTCTCTTGTCGTTTTCACACCACTTTATCTCTTTCAGCATTTTACTTTCTTTCTACTCCCCTCTTAAAATTTCTATAAAATGTATCGTCATGTGTTCAACTTCAAATTCTTCTCTGTAACATAATGTAAGAAATTGTTCAAATGTAACATAATGTAAGAAATTGTTCAAATAAGTAACGTGGATGTGTGAACACGAATGTTCACCGAAAAATATGCGCCCATGAAGTAGTAGATGAGAAACAAATTCACTGGTTTGCTTACAGCCAGCATGTAAGAAAGGCAGACGATAAATATATTCGTTAACTACGTTACAAAAGAGTAAACAAAAAATAGCGTTTAAAAACGAGAACAAATATACGGTGCGTGTGAATTAGAACTTTATTTAAAACTCCTGTAATGCATTATAATATTCAAAAGAAAATTATATGCAAATGGATATAAATAACAAACTTCATCGTTACGAAGTGTTTTTGTTTAGCACTTCAAATGTAACTGGTATACTTATTAGTGAGAAGCGTAGAATAGTGTAAACTCGTCTTCCAATGGACGACGAGAAATAAAAATTAATAAAAAATATTATCTCACACACATGAGAGGAATAAAGTTACAAAAGGAAACGAAGCAATGAAATATGGTCACCGAAAGTAAAAATGAGTGCAATGCTTAATTATATGAAATAGACGTTTTCGAAAAGTGAAGGTCGTGTGCTGGGTGGTGAATAGATTGATTTCAAGCATCAGGCTATGGCTGTTGAATAAAAAGGAATCTGCGGAACTAACAAGTAATAATAGTATAGTAGATTCGATTTACATGACGGATTCATCTGCACAAATTATTATTCTGACAGACACGCGCACACACACATATATGTATGTATGTATGTATGTATGTATGTATGTATGTATGTATCTATGTATGTATGTATGTATGTATGTATGTATGTATGTATGTATATACACATATATATGTACATATACATATATATATACATACATACATATATATATATATATATATATATATATACATACATACATATAAATATATATATATATATATACATATATACATATATATATATATATATATATATATATATATATATATATATATATATATATATATATATATATATATATATATATAGATAGATAGATAGATAGATAGATAGATAGATAGATAGATAGATAGATAGATAGATAGATAGATAGATAGATAGATAGATAGATAGATAGATAGATAGATAGATAGATAGATATTAACATTTACCAAAATATTTTACTTCGGGTCCACGAAGTTGTGTGAAAGATCATGTAAAATATGCGCAACAAAAGTTCCTGATATCAAATAACATGTATGATTATTATAAGTTTATAATGAAATATAAGTGAATCAAACAGTATAATTTTAATGCCCGATAAAACTGTAAAACGATGAAGTACTCTTTGCTTTTCGCAAAAGAATTATATCAGAATCACTTGGAATATGAGTGCAACACAACAACTTATATTCTACTATTGCTTTACTGGTTTCCGTGTTTCAGGCTTTACACTGCGGCCATGCTTGGGCAGCACCTTCCGGTGTTAGTCGATCTTCTCGATTTCAGTTTGCCATTCACTAATTGTCAAGTACATAAGTAAGTGAGCATACGGGATACAAAATAAAGATCAATGGATTTTAAACCTGCGAAAATACCGTGATATATATGCATATGTAGACACATACACATTTATGTACACACATACATGCATTTCTATCAATATATACATGTATGCATATCAAGTACGTATATATACATATAGATATACATACATACATACATACATACATACATACATACATACATACATACATACATACATACATACATACATACATACATACATACATAGTGGTATGTCCCTGTAAAAACCACATTAAAATAGAAGTACAAAAAGCTGATGTACTAATTTGTGATAGAGGAGAGAAAGTTTGTATAGTTGTCGAAATTAGCTGCAGATCAGGGAAAAAGAGAATTCATACGCTGAGCTATTGAGAAATCTGCAGTCACTCTACCCAGGTTACAAGTTCAGGTTTATACCTGTAATTATTGGAGCCCAGGGATACGTAACACACTGCCGAAATACCCATCTTGAGAAATTAGTTTTTTTTAAACCAGAAAAGGAGAAAGCTGATTCGAAGACTACAGATCCAATCCATCACTGGAACTGTAAAATTATGCAAAACTTTCCAGAAGTTTAACATTTAAGTATATATATGAGCATGTCTAGATATGCAACCATATGCACGAGAATACATACATAAAGCAAAACATACAAATCTGCACATATACTTACTTACATACATACATACATACATACATACATACATACATACATAATGCATACATACACACGCACACACACATATATATATACATGCATACATACATAAATACATACATACTTACATACATACATACATACATACATACATACATACATACATACATACATACATACATACATGCAAACATACATACATACATATATATAGAAATAATTGAGATTCAGTTGAATTACGTACTTAACTTGAAGTACCAAGTCAGTCCGGTATTATCCGCAAAACTTGAAGTAACGTGAATAAAATCAAAATAAGCAACAGGATATCTAGAAGTGAGGCAGTACGTCCGTTTCGAGCGGATCCATTTAATTGAACAATGCAATATTTACATCAATTTAAATGCGGGGCTATCATCAGCTGCAGAAATAAGTAGAATTTTAATCAGTTGGACGCATTAATATAATTTGTCTCAAATAATTTAACAGAGCAGAGATTTCTTCCATCTTGCTCTATTAAAATATTTGAAACGGTCGTACTGCATCGTTTCTTGATATCCTGTTGCATATTTTGATTTTATAAAGATATATATATGTACGTTTTACTATGTTCCACCTTTAATCTCTACATATTTATCTCCGTTTTTTTTCATTCCCTCTCCCTTATTTTCCTCTTAATCCTTTCTGTTGAAGAGCGTAAGCTCTGAACGTAAAACATCATTTCATTGTTCCAGAGCGTTAAACTAATACACGAACTAGTTGGTGAAAGCCCTATAGAAGTCCTCCAATGTGGAGTTGTCACAGCATTTTTCATTTTCTCAGTATCTTCAAAATGACTATCGATGATGATTTCTGTAAGCTTCGGAACTATTGGTAAGTTTTGGTGCTAAAATGTGTCAAATAGTTGGTTATCTGGATAGTATTATGGACTAATGCGTTGTTCTGGAATTCGTGATATATTTATGTGTGTGTATTTGTGTGTGCTTGTGTGTGTGCGCGCGCGTCTGCAAAATAATGTAACGTAAAATGAAGCTTTACCTAGCGTCAAATGCTCATCGACAGCTGTTTCTAACACAAAATGGTACTTTGTTGCGCACGTTTTCCTATATGTATATATATAAATATATAATTCTTTTACTCTTCTATTTGTTTCAGTCATTTGACTACGGCTATACTGGGGCATCCCCTTAGTCGAAAAAATTAACCCCAGGACTTATTTTTGTAAGCCTAGTACTTATATCATCGGTCTCTTTTTTCGAACCGCTAGAATACAGGGACATAAACACATTTACGTCTGTTGTCAAGCAATGCTGGGAGGACAAACACAGACACACAAATACCTACATATATATGATAGGCTTCTTTCAGTTTCCGTCTACCAAATTCACTCACACGGTTTTATATATAACTAGCAGTATCGCCCGGCGTTGCTCGGGATTGTAAGGGAAATAACTATATAAGCATTTTTAGAGAGTTACTTCCATTATAAATTCGGGCTTTCTTAGCCATTTTTGTTTTGGTGTCTTCAAGCCATGAAGTCGTTGTTCTAAAAGAACGCTGGTTTCCTTCACAACGCATTACGACGTTGATTTCTTTACACTCCCTTCCCCACAGCTTCACGAGGGAGGGAAGGGGGAGAAGCAAACAGGTGCAGCTGTGAGCGTGGACGCCAACTCCGCCGCCATCGACATACGATGCATTTTATGCATTAAAATGGAATAAAAAATGATGTTAAATTATTTTTAAAATCGTAGACTCATCGTTGACGCGCGCTAATAGTCAGACGGGCTCGATATCAATCACGACTATAAGATACCCGAATTTGGTTAAACTGCACCGCAAAATGTGGGAGGAGTTAGGAATCTAAATCGAAGGGGACAGACACTCACACAACTAGAGTTTATATATATATAGATATAATATAATATAATATAATATAATATAATGTAATATAATATTATATATATATATATATATATATATATATATATATATATATATATATATATATACATCATATATATATATTATATATATTAAACTAGCAGTATCGCCCGGCGTTGCTCGGGTTTGTAAGGGAAATAACTATATAAGCATTTTTAGAGAGTTACTTCCTTTATAGATTCCAATTCGGGCTTTCTTAGCCATTTCTGATTTGGTGTCTTCAAGCCATGAAGTCGTTGTTCTAAAAGAACGCTGGTCTCCTTGACAACGCATTACGACGTTGATTTTCTTAAACTCCCTTCCCCACAGCTTCACGAGGGAGGGAAGAAGGGGGAGAAGCAAACACAGGTGCAGGTGTTTGAGCGTGGACGCCAACTCCACCGCCATCGACACACGAAAAATTATGCATTAAAATGGAATAAAAAATTATGTTAAATTATTTTTAAAATCGTAGACTCATCGTAGACGCGCGCTAATAGCCAGACGGGCTCGATATTAATCACGACTATAAGATACCCGAATTTGGTTAAACTGCACCGCAAAATGTGGGAGGAGTTAGGAATCTAAATCGTAGGAGACAGACACTCACACAACTACAGTTTTATATATATAGATATGTATATTTACTTATGTATTACATATATGTATGTATATATATATATATATATATATATATATGTATTGCATATGTATATATATATATGTGTGTGTGTATATAAATATATATATATAATACATTTGTATAAGTATAAATTTATATATATATATATATTCCTGTATGCGTGGGGTGGGGGTGTTTGTATACACATTTAAACATATAAATGCAAAACGGTGAGAAAACAGTGCTGAAATACCTAAGGTAGGGTGAAATGCTGATTCATGAAAGCCGAAAAGAATTCACACATGAAGAAGCTTCATGTGACCCATTTGACGAACACTTTTGAATAATGAATAATGAAATAATAATTATTATAATAATTTATACAATAGTTATTATTTATATAATAATTGTTATAATAATTATATATAATAACTTTTAGAAACCAGTTAATTGGGTAACTATTATTAAACAGCGTGGCTAGTGGGAAAATAATTGTAAATGATAAGTGAATCGAAATATTGTGTGACATCGAGTGAAATAATTTGCGGAATATAATAGAATATGTCAAAAAAATAGGAATTGCAAATGTTTATAAGGAATATAATAGAACTGAGAAAGGGAAGGTTATATTGGAATTAGAATTAAAGATTAAAATCTATAGATGAAATTGAAATAATTAAATCTTATCGTAGCGTTTCTTCAGTTTTTCTAAACTTTGTCAAAGAACTCGGATGGTTGGGCCTCCAACCAGGCTATTCGCGAGTCCTAAAACCAGAATGTTTTTCAGTACCCCTTGTATTGTTTGCCTTTGTTTGTGTATTTAGTCGACTGTATTGTAGAGACAGTTTTTTTAACTATCTCTGATATCTCCTGTTTGTCTCTGAATTACGCTTTCCATTTTTCCACTAATTTAGAAGTTACGAAGCAAGACAAGTCAATACATTCGTAGCCGCAATTGAGCCGCAAAGAATGATAGCCATGCATATATCTAAACAAATCACCCATTAAGAGGGCAGGGGTTTACTATAGTAGTGGGAAGGATCGTGCAGAACCAATCATAACCTCTTGTACCACGAGCCCAGTAGTTATATTTCAGGAGTTAACTTCTTTTAGGTGAGCAACTGAAAAGTTACCCGGACCCATTTGCGCCGGATGTTCCCAGTTACCTTCTTCGAGTGGCTAATAAACACTTAGGTGAGACTCTGAGAGATCCTCCTATTCTGCGAGGTTCTACTACTTTAAGTAGATCGGGGGGAAATAGTGTCTAAGAGGTGACTCCGCACCAAAACCCTAAACCTACCGAACCAGATCCTTACTAGAAAATGCAGTCGGATTCATGACCCCCCCATATATATATATATATATATATATATATATATATATATATATATATATATATATATATATATATATATATATATATATATATATATATATATATATATATATATATATATATATATGTATATATATATATAACTCGCAAAGCCTTTCGGGTTTGTTTATAAAAAATACTTATGTAGTATCAAGACAGTGTAACTAAATTTGACTGGGTGAGCGTTTGGCCAATCAGATTCGCAAGGAGCTATGAAAGCGTCGATTTGTGATTTCGATCCTGCCTGGAGTTAGCTCATCATTATTCAGTCATTTGCTTATATTTTAGAAAAATGTGTTACAGTGAACTAATAACAAGAGACGGGCAGATGGCAGGATTATTAAGTGTTTACGAAGCAAAGCAACGCTTTCAGAGTCAATGAAAAAATACAGAAAATACTAAAGAGCAAAGATACTTTATGTTGTATATAGTTCTACATTTGTGTCTGTCCCTTCCCCTCTCTGTTTGTATATCTATCTGTATATATATGTGTGTGTACGTGTGCATGTATATGTATATATATATATATATATATATATATATATATGCATCTCTCATTCTCTGTCTGTCTGTCTCTATTTTATATGTATATATATATATGTGTGTATTTATATATATATATATATATAAATATATATATATATGTTTGTATGTATGTATATATCTATGTCAATAAGATGTAGATATCCATAGCATCTACATAATTCCTCTCGCTTTCATCTGAAATAAAAGAAAAAATCGCTTTAAATCAACTGAAATACAGATTGTGGTTCTTTATAAAACTGGCATTGTTGTTTAGATAAAAAAAATATTCATATACAATGACGAAGAAATATAATAAAAAGCGAAGAATTAAATAACTATCAAAAAGGACTTCATCAAATAGTTTAAAATTTTAAATGCAAATAATCGAACATTACTGATTTTCGCGTGATACAGTACAAAATCATTAAAAAAAATCCATTACACAAATACATATGTATGTATGTATGTATGTATGTATGTATGTATGTATGTATGTATGTATGTATGTATGTATGTATGTATGTATGTGTGTATGTATGTATATATGTATGTATGTATGTATGTATATATGTATGTATGTCTCTCTTTCATACTGCCCTCAGGCCACGAGCATTTATACAACCTATTCTTAGAATTGTGGTTCCAGGAAGAGAGAAAGAAACAAAAAGAGGAGTCAATCACTTACTCTTGCTTTGGGTTAATCCTTTATCAGGGCCTTTAAACGGGCCTTCCAATATCCTTTTATCCAAAAGGTTTTTGAAAAGCCCCGCATCATGTGGAAACGTTTCCTCAGAAAAAGATACATAGTGGAAGTTGTTGTAATCAGAACCCACCTCTGTGGAGTTTTGTCAATGGTGAGTGCATCAGGACCTTTGCCATTAGCATCACGCTCGAAAAAAGAACAGAGTAACCAGCGGTGAGCATTACAGTGAGATGAAAGAAAAGCACAATACTGCAGGTAGAGAAAAACTGCGTTGGCCTTATGGCTTTCAAACAGCTGACAGTAGGTCGCCAAGTTCAGGAATTTTTAGAACATAAGCGATTGTAGATTAACTCCGGTTATAACTATTCCTATAAACACTTCAATTCATAAAAAAAGTACACACACTTAAACACAGGCGCAACCGAAAACGTTGGTACGTTCCACAGCCTCCAGAATACTTCGAACACACGTACCTAATCAAAACCGCGACAAGCTAAAGTCTGCATACCTAATAGTAATATTACTAGTAATGGCGATAATATTGGTTTCAAGTCTTGGCACAAGGTCAGCAATTTCGGGTAGGGTTGTAAATCCCCAGCGCTCAGGTGCTACTTATTTCTCGACTCAAAAGAATGAAAGGTCAAGTCAGCCCCTGCGGCATTTGAATTTTTCCAGGCTTCCGAACGATTTTGCCAGCTCGATGTCTTAAATAACGATAATAATACATTTGACTTTATGGCGGCGATCTGGCAGAATCGTTGGCACGCCGGGAAAAGTGCAGATGCTGTAGATGCATTATGGGATATGGTCTTATATATTTCTATTGGTTTCAAATATTGGTGCAAAGCCAGCAATTTCGGGGGAGTGGTAAGTTCTTTGCATCAACTGTTCTTTGTATCTTACTGGTACTTATTTTAGTTATTCCCGAAAGGATTAAAAGCGGAATTGGTTCAAATATAGAAGGACGAGACGTAGTTGACATCTAGCATACTCGGCTGGTCTAATGGGAGAAGCCGTTCTATAGACATTAATCACAAATTTCCACGGAACCATCGATATTGACAACCTCCATCACAGAAGAGAAAAGGGAAGACTGGGTGATTAAGATTAGTATAGCAGCAGCTCCTTTAATTCTATTACCTATTCGGATTTATATCAATGATTATACAATCACGTTTATATGGATAATCACTCGTGAACTTGGTTACGTTGGTAAATGTCGAAGCGATAATCTGGAGGCGTTAAGATTTTCAAGCAAGAGAAATAGACCGACTAACTCTAATGTTACACAAGAAAGAAATATAATACTTACTTCTTAAATTCTCTCTGTAATGTACAGCGTAACCTGTGTTGTTACCATCCTTCTTTTGTGCTTTCATCGCACTGTATAGTGTATGTGGCCAGATGGCAAATCTCTCTTCGCTGCAACAATAGATTACAACCGATGAATTCAATAAAGTTCGTAAGAACGGAGTACTTTACGGCCGTATTTACGACAATTAGTTCTGTTTAATGAAATCATTCAGTTTATCATTTAATCATTGAAATAGGTTAATATATCATTCCCAGTCTGTTATCTACTACATAAAATACAAAAATTTTAATTTAGGGAAGTCGGGTCATATTATTTAGCTCCAGTTCAGTTCGGAGCAAAGCCATCTCTAAATAAATTTGTCAGCCTCGACCTTCATCGTATAATTCGTTTTCGGAAGTAGTTTATTTAGATCTACATAATCCAGCTCTTGTGTTGTAAACAATATCGAATACACTTACTCAATATATGTGCATTTCTAGTTCGACAGTCGGTTGGGATTCGACGCATTGGAGATGAACGTGGGAAAGATCTTTTAGTTATATAAGCATATATATAAGTTAAAGGCCTCATTCAGTTGTGTGACCAGTGTTAAAAATATATTGTGAACGCTCCTAAACTCTGCACATTGAATGCCCAATGGGTGATCGATGCAAATCCCTGGTTGTGATCTACGCAGCAGCAACAACAGCATCAACAACACGGCCGGTAATAGTAGCTGTAACTGTTGCGTTAACAACAACAACAGCAACAGCAGCACCATCAATCTATCCAGAAGTAAGAACAGCAATAGTGACAACAATTGCAAAATGGCAGCACCAACAACGTAAGGAGAAACACATGGAAATATGTTGGAGCAATGGAAAAGCCCTTTCAGCTATGACTAGACAACCACAGGTTCCCTTCTAGAATCCCAGAATAGCACAATGTCTCGTCTTTTGCCAAGTACATAACGCGTTGAAAAGAAGAGCGAACGTTATACAGGATTAAGCGAAATCACTTGAAATAATCTGGATCAAACCTTAACGGAAGCAGACGGAGTCAACTTTGCTTGACTGAGAGCCTTCTTAAATTCCAAAAGTGAAGTGTTTAGTCGGTGCCCTCGTAAAAGAAATTTCATGTTGGAGGCACAGACTTCCCCGTCTTGCTGAGCAGCAAACGGAAATCATGCATAAACTGATCATTTTCGGAACCGTTGAAAGGGAAGTAACTCCATATCGCCCAGAAGAGGATTTTCACTTCGAAGAATTTCGTTTTAGGCTCACTTTCTACAACCTTGCTGACCAAGACTGTATTCCTACCTAAGTTAGTAAAGAGGTTATGTGTCTCAGGCTAGCAGGTTTCGTGAACGCCGATAAGGACAATAATAGACAGGAGACCAATGACATCTTTCTGATCGGCCATAAATAACGGCTGCATTATATATGCATAAATATATTTCTTAGACAAGCAACAGCAGCAGCCGCTCAAGAATTTGGGCCTGGAGATCTCCATTTCCAGCGACTTCGAGGGACACCTCCCGGTGGTGTTGGGCGTCAACGAAGAGCCCCCGACTACAACAAAACGACCAAAGTTATTTTCCCGCCCCTAAGTCCTAGACCATAACCTAATCACTCCTCCCGTCTTCTATAACTTAACAACAACAACAACAACAACAACAACTCTTCTGGTGGGACTAGATAAGAGCTTGAGCAAAGTGCAAAATACTTGTTGTCAAACATTCAAGCCCTTCAATCGAATCCACTACACCCACATCTTTTGCCATAGCAACTAAGGAAATGAAGATAAGCCAACCTTCCCTTCTAAAGAGAGGTGGTGCGTCAATTCACCAGATAAATTTAGTTGAGAGCCTAAAGCTCCTACATAAGACACCTGATGTTCGACACGTGCCCTCAAATTACTAATACCGGGACTCAGAAAACATGACCTGTGTGACCCTGCCAGCACACATTTGTAAGCACTTCTGTAATTATAGAGCTTGTGTGGAACAGGTAATAGTAACCACTTCTATAGCACTGACATGCCAAAAAACCTTCGGAAGTTGTCTACATATAAGCTCTGACTTGAAAGTTATCTATAAGTGAATGCTCAGAATATTCTTGTCGGTACCCAGAACGCATGCTCAACTGTTGTCGCTTACTAATGTGATATACAAAGTAAGAGTCGTTTTAAGATAGGCACCATTGTCTGGCTGGTAGGGTGTTGTGAGCCCATGGCAATATTTTATATGTCAGTACCCAAAAGCTGTCTATACTTGGCCCAAGATTACCCTACCACCAACAACAACAACGTCATCCTCCAATTTCTCCTGCTCTTTTCCTCCTCTTCCTTCTCTTCCTCCTCCTCCTCCTCTTCCTCATCGTCATCACCACTACCACCATCACCACCACATCATCATCATCAACATCACCAGCCAAAATTATCATCATCATCACCATCATCTCTATAACCATCTCCACTACCACCATTACTATTTTGATGATGATGATGATCATCATCATCATCATCATTGTTATCGTCGTCGTCGTCATTTAAGAGAATTATAGTAAGGAGAATCAATAAGATTGCAATCAACGGTCCATTCTGTAGTTGGTTTTATTCCTTGATTTTGACCATGCTTGTCTTCCGAGATTGATAAACGAACTCTAATTAATAACTGAGATTGATGCACCATAGTTAATTGTACCCTTCTTCCAAAATATGTAACTGTCGACCTAGGTGAGAAATCGTAATTATTATCATAGAAAAACTGTTGATACCAAAAGAAACAAAAGGTTAAAATACATTATTTACATTATTTACATTTGACGGATATTTGTCCTAATCTTGTTTGTTGTTAACACAACGTTTCTGCCGATATACCCACCAGCCTTCATCAGGTTCTTGGAAATTTCGAACATGGGTTCTCCAAGACACCTGAAGAATGCTGGAGGGTATATCGGCAGAAACGTTGTGTTAATAACAAACAAAATTAGGACAAATATCTGTCAAATATAAATAATGTAAATAATGTACATAATTGCTCATCTCTTAAATATAGAACTGTAAGGGTTTAATATGTACTTGAAATACAAATTGTAGTTTGCTGATAAATTTCCAAACCACGGTGTGGAAATGAGTCTACTGTCACTGAACCACGATTTGTAAGTTGTCCCTCTTCCGTCGAAAATTAATGAATGGACATCGGTATTATTTTTTCTCAAAGCTAATTTCACCTGCAAATACAAAATTGAACAAAAAGGAAGAAGGAATCAGACAAACCTGAGAGACAAGAAAGGCGAGAATGAGATGAAGTGAGAGATCAGGAGGGTGAGAGGGAGATAGAGAGAATGAGGACGGAGAGAGGGAGAGTAAGATAGAGTGCGAGAGAGAACAAACGGAGAAAGGCAGTTGTGAAAGAGAACTAATAAGAGAAACGCGTGGCGTGGGCTTAACAGAGACAGAATTCTGGAGAAAGATGTGAGTGCCTTTTTGTATACCACATGAGAGGTGGAAGTGAACGACGAAGTAATAAACAAAAATATCTGGAAGGATTATTACGTGCAGTGTCACAATTTTTTCTCCACTTGGCGGAAGATTTAACTCTCCTTTAGTATCTTGAAAGCGCAGAATCGAGTAGATTTAGGAGACATTTTAGATATACCACACAGAATCAGACACACACAGGCACACGCGCGGGCGCGCGACAAAAGTAAAATGGTAGATGAAATGACAAAGAAGGGAAGCTTCCGACTACACATAAAGGTTTAAAAGCATTTATATTTCGGTTGCAAAGGCCTATGTTCAGAGGAAAACAGTTTAAGAAATAGATGTTCACATAAATCCTGCCATTTATAATAGCCGGATACGAATCTATCACATTTTAATCTGGTGCTTGAACTGTTAGCAGGAAATAGCTACTCAAATGCCACAAATGTGACATTCTATTTATACTATACATACATACATACATACATATATATATATATATATATATATATATATATATATATATATATATATATATATATATATATATATATATATAGATGCATACATACAAATATATAAATATAAATATAATTATAATTATAAATATAAATATAAATAAATAAATAAATATATTCACATTCGATCACAGTGCCAGTAGCAGTTAAGCCTCGTGCAATGGCCATACTCGATAACGAGGGGGCAGCAATCATATATATATATATATATATATATATATATATATATATATATATATATATATATATATATATATATATATATATATATATATATATATATATTTAAGAAGAACAATATATGAACTACAGCTCCATGGAGAACATTATACGCGCAATTTTGTTCTACAATGCAACATGGTTGTCTCATGAAACCTGGAATAAAATGCTGGCATAGAGCTCTGCCCAATACACGTCAAGAAAAGAAGAAACTTTTTACTCTGTATCTGTCTTCTCTGATGATGCATGAATCGTTACAAAAGTATCACAGCAAAGTGTCTCATTAGTGGCTCAACGCTGTACTGCAATTCGTTTCGCCAGTAATGCCAAACATTTTCTAAATACATTTTTAACAATTAATCACAGAGTAATGATTAATTTCATGTAAGAAATAACATTCAACAACTTTTAAAAATACATGGAATTATAGTTACTTATATAACAGAGAAATTCACTACCGCACTTTAATCCTAAACAAAATAGATGAACATATTCTCACTTACCGGCATATGTACAAATTCTTCCCCAAATACGACATACCCTTTGAGATATGATGAACGACTGATGTAGTTCTCATATGCCTATTCGAACACCTTGCGAATACAAAATGACCTGAATCGATCTGCCATTTCGTCACAACATGGTGATGTATACAGTTCACTAGAATGAGAATTGAAGGTAAGCTCTCCGTAATCATCCTTAAGTTTTACCTGTTCATGATTCCAATACTCTTAGTATTTGTACACCTCCCACAGCGATGCAACTGTAGAGAGATGAAATCCTTTGAAAATTTGGTTTATCTGCACTAATTCGCATCGTATTTAAGCGATAGCATTAATCAACAAACTGAATCAATCTCCAAACATTTCTGTCTTATTTCTCACATTTAAGCCTCCACTTTACGAAGTCACATAAAGTCTATCCTTAATAAATCGTCCAATGACTGCATAATCATTCAAACATTACATCTTCCAACAGAATAATAATCCCTCCTCTTCATATCTTCTGTCCTCTTCAAATTTGTCAACCAGGAAAAATTCCCGGCAGATCTATGCTAACAACACATAGTAGCAATGTTTCACTTCTGACCTGTCCGAAGAAGCTAATTGGGTAACTGAAACCGTTCTTCTTCATATGACATTCCACATTTTTTTAAGGTTGCAACGTCCACAAACTATAAGTATTTTCATACTTTACTTACAGCTTGGCTACATTATAAATTCTTTCTACTTTAGACATAAAGGCTCCAATAAACCCCAAATATTTAGCAACGTAACAAACCACTTTGATAAAACATGACAACTTCAGTAAGACAACCAGGCAGACGATCGTTGAAGCAGGAGTGTGTCTTCAGGCACTGAAATGATTGAATCCTGTCTTGTTTCTGAAGCTTTTCCTGGTTCTTGTGTTATATTTCCAAATGAATGTACACTAAATTTGATAAAATTGATATTTAAAAGATCTGAAAAAACATGACTACCTTACATACACAAGCCCGCGCTCGCAAATACATGCACACAAACATACAGACACACAAGTACATCTACACACACACACACACACACACACACACACACACACACACACACACAAATACACACGCACACGCGCTCTAGATTGAGGAAAGGTATAATTGACAACGATTGTATTCAAACGCAGACCGTAAAGACCCGGAACCAATACCTCCAGGAATAATGAATTTTGCCTATCATCTATTGTGGTTTTTCTTTAACCTTAAATATTCTTTGTGGGAGATGACATATGGATGTTCCAAACATGTAGTTTCTGAAAATATTGCTTTTAAGGATACAGTACTCTATAGTTAGGTACTTTTTGATTTATGGTACATTTGGATGTTATTTCCTGCAAATCAAACGATGTGATCGTAGTATTTGGTACCACGTTCTAATTTCTTTCAACTTTTTAGGCATTTGCTTAGACATTTATGGTTAGCTATCTTTGAAGTTTCTCACTAAAACAAATAACCGAACCAGAATATTTGTGGACGTGTGTGTTTGTGTGTGATTTTGTAACTGTGTATGAGAGCCGAAGAAATTAATATAAAAAGACTTAAATGAAAACAACGCAGAAATCAAAACTGGAACTTAATTGACAACAGAGTTTAAACAGCAATAACAACATTAACTATATCAAGAAAATAAATTACATACGCCATTACAATCACGACAAGACAAAGATAAATATCATCGAAGGCCTAAAGGGAAGATAACTGTGTAATTCTGTTTATCAAACGACAATCATTTTGAAATTTTGAAAATGTATTACCTTTTCAATAGGCAAGATGTTCCAGTATTTATATATCGGACTCCTTTTAAACGTGTTATTGTTCATCTCAAATACTTTCTGCCAGCTTGTACCTGCACGTGTAATAAAAAAAAATGTTTTAAATGTAAAGGAATAGGCAAGAAGATTTTTAACTAAACTTTATTCAGATTTTAAAGAAGTAATATTTCTAGCAGATCGAACGATCGGGAAAGACTGTTTTTATGACTCAGTAAAACAAATCGATACAATATTTTATTGAAAGAGTAATGAATAAAGTTTAACGGATAAAAAATTCGTCAGTTAAAATACAAACATGAAAGCAATTCCTATAGACGCCATCTGCTTGAAAAGCAATAGCTCATTTAATGTTAATATATTTAACGTGGCGGGGGTAAACCAGCATATGCTGTCGGGCTCCGTTGCTGATATCGAGGGTTGCTTTGTATGCCTTGACCAAAGCATAGGACGGGGCTCGCCTCTTTGAGCTAGAAAATGAATGGAATATCTGGGGTGTGTCTTGTGGCTACCCCCTTGTGAGGGAATCAGGCCCTGGTAAAGGAAAAGAAAAATAGAAACATCAAAAAGCATTATCAAGGAATAATTAGCCCATGAAATATAAAGTTATTAGGTTTTAAATTATATTTTTAATTATCTTAGAGGAAGTAAAATCCTGATAAGTTACGGTCTACTTGAAACTTCATTAGCATAGTCTTTTTGTACTTCCCTAAATTACAGCGTGAGAATGACTAAATCAATGTACAAAAGTCTGCACGGTTTGGCGTAAAAAAAACTAGAAATAGCTTAGAAAATAGATCAGAGAAGGCATGCACGTGTAAAAGAGCTGATTTAGTAATATTAGTTAAGTAACTAACTATAACCTTCGAGCTCGAATCTTATTGGGAAACTACCAAAACTACCATTCGTTTGTTGAAGAATTGGCTTTCTTCAATTAATTTGATTTAAGTATTACATTATTGGAACTGATTAAAGCGTTTCTAATGCTTTGAATCGTCGTAAATCAACCGTATAAACCTTTCTATGCAGTCATAGATATTTTGTGAATATAGCAGAAGCACCGTTTCATAAATGTGAGCAACTCTGTCTTTATTTCGTTTTGTAGTAAGTTAGTAACTTATTAAACTGAAATATTTCTTGAATCTAAAAAGAAAAAAAATACAAACTCTGAAATAGAACCTTGCCAAATGTATACATGTGGCGAGTCATAATATATTGGCCATAAATTTCGGGGAAAGGGGTTAACTCGATTAAGTTGACACCACTTCTTAACTCAACTGGTGCGTATTTTATCGAGCCCGAAAGAATGGAAGGCCATGTCTACCTCGGCAGAATTTGAATCCAGAACGTGAAATGGACGAAACACCACTAAGCATTTTGTCTGGCGTGTTAGCTCCCCACCCTAGAGCATCATTAGATATTATCATGGATTTTGATACCTGACAATTGTCGTTAATTTGATGGTTTTAGTTGAGTTGTTTTGTTCATGAGTCATGGATTCGTAAACCAGAAATTTATCCAGTTGTATGAGGAGCACTGAGCTACAATGTACCCTTAGCAAGGTAGATTTGTTTTACCCCGTGATTCTCTAGCATAGCAAGCATAGAGAAGGACATGTTTATATAAATCATTTCCTTGCCCTGTTAGTGACACCGTTCAGAATAGCTGAGAAATGGACTAACGGGGGGCTTTCTGTGACCATTACAAAGAATACCCATATCGGAGGACAATGAAAAACAAAACTCTTACTTCAGATATAGTTTCAGCAATGCTGTATGGATGTGGTAAATACGTGAGAAAGTTAAAGATTAGAAAGGCTCGTGCTGGTATTTTTTTTCATAGTTTTGTTGTTATGACTTTCTCTTACTTAATATGTTTAATAATTGTGTTCTGGTTATATTTTCAGGGTATCTGTTCATGGAAACCAGGTCTACCTTATGTGTGGAGATAATGCATGTATAATGTGTGCGTCTGTGAAGTGTTGCAATATAGTATTTGTAAGGTTGAATTGACGAACAATAAATCGACAATTCAATCAACAAAAGGTTAGTGCATAGCAGTCACAGAAAAACGTAAAGCATAGCATAAGGCGACGAGCTGGCAGAAACGTTAGCACGCCGGGCGAAGTGCTTAACGGTATTTCGTCTGCCGCTACGTTCTGAGTTCAAATTCCGCCGAGGTCGACTTTCTCTTTCATCCTTTCGGGGTCGATAAATTAAGTAGCAGTTACGCACTGGGGTCGATATAATCGACTTAATCTGTCTGTCTGTCCTTGTTTGTTTCCTCTGTGTTTAGCCCTTTGTGGGTAGTAAAGAAATAGGTATTTCGTCTGCTGTTACGTTCTGAGTTCAATTCCACGAGGTTCACTTTGCCTTTCATCCTTTCGGGGTCGATAAATTAAGTAGCAGTTACGCACTGGGGTCGATATAATCGACTTAATCCGTCTGTCTCTCCTTGTTTGTCCCCTCTGTGTGTAGCGTCTTGTGGGCAGTAAAGAAATAGGTATTTCGTCTGCCGCTACGTTCTGAGTTCAAATTCCGCCGAGGTCGACTTTACCTTTCATCCTTTCGGGGTCGATTAAATAAGTAACAGTTACGCACTGGGGTCGATATAATCGACGTAATCCGTTTGTCTATCCTTGTTTGTCCCCTCTGTGTGTAGCCCCTTGTGGGCAGTAAAGAAATAAGAAAAAAGTAAAGCATAGCATAATGAACAAAGGTATAGATTTAACCATTGTGTTTATCAATAAAATGAAATTTACTCAGCAGATCCCATTAAATCATACATAAATTCTTAATGTATTTGTAGCGAACCATCTAAAATCCCTGTTACTGTACTGAACGAAATAGAAAAGCCGGGCTGCAGACAATGCGTTCTACGTTCGAAGTGTCTAATTTCTTGGCTTATTTTAGATTGAAATATTTCCCCCAATATTGATTTCTAATGTGGACACAACGGTATACATTTAGAAAGATGATCAATTTTTTAGAAGGGCCACTTTATTGAGCTGGTACTTACTTTAAAGGCCTCAGAAGGAAGAAATACCACGTTAATTGTGACAGGATTTGAATTCCGAAAGGGAAGTGGCTTCACTAAATAATGCAATGTATTTCGATCGCCATTTTTACTAATACTGCCTTTTCTTGCTCTCATATTTCGTTTAATACTAATCAGAATGTCACGAATTAAATCCTAGGAACGATACTCTAATATATCTGGTCAGGGTTTCAAAGTATATTGTACAACTACTAATTAATTACAATTACGAAATGGGCGAAACTAGTAGAAAACGAAAAAGAAATTAGCAATTACGCTCAAGTGGTTTTCCGAGAAACTGATTTCGTCATTCACACAGAACATACCCACCTAACTTTCTAAAAGGATTAAACCAAACTTTACATTAAAAAAGCAATTCCGTACTATGCGTGATTTATTATTTGACTCATGTGTCTTTGTGAAAAGATATGGACTGTCAAGTTTACTATTTTCTGATATAAGAGAAACGATATATAATAACTGAATGAATCAAACGAACAAATCACCAGAGCAAGAAGAGTGGCACCTGATATTCAGGCGGTTAAATACATTGCAAGCGATTAATGGTGGAAATGAAATAAGAAAAGGCAACAAGAAAAAAAGGAAGACTTCATTTACTCACTGCTTACGGAGTGTTTCATATATGACAAACAGTCGCAATTTATATCGTCAATGTTTTCGTCGTAGAACAATTTAAAAATTTTGCACTTTTCATTACAATAGCTAAAGTAACCGCATTCTTCATTCATCATACACCGTGCTGCACATTCTATGACGGATGTCGTATATTCGGTTGCTGCACTTGGAACATTCAAGCATCTTGATGTGGTTGTTTCTCTAAAAAGTTGTTCGATTTTGTTTGATTCAACAGATTTCAAATTCAATATGACGAGAAAAATAATTGTGAAGACTTGCAGGAGACTGACAATCATATTGTATTGATTTGACACTTTCATTCCTGAAAAATATACATACATAGAATATTAAACGCCTAATGGCTGGTCCAAAGCAGAAGTTACGTTGATTGTACGTTGTTGATACACTCCATTTTTAAAATAGAAGAATGGGAACATTACTTCATTGAAAAAAAAACCGTAACCGTCAGATGAAATACAATTTTAGAAGCAAACGAATATCTCAAGAATACAGCAGGGATGTGGCTGAAGTCTGTTGCTGCTTGCCGTGAAATGAGAGAATGTCCAACAAAATTGGCCGTTGTGGGCATTAAGGGGTGGAGTTAGGTTAAAAATTTAGTTTGTGAAAGGATGTAATATATTTACGGTCAACGACCAAGGTGAAAAATGCTTTGTTTGTTAAGATTATAATTCCTTTCCAAACAAACAGGTCCTCATAATACATGTGATCGCCAGTATCCCATATAGCATATTCGTATCTATAACAACATCCTACTTCTTTTCCCTTTACCAGATAAATAAATCGCACAAATCACTACAATTCCACAATAATTAGAAATAGCCATTTGATTTCCTTTGTACTCCTCCACCCCAAAGTTCAACCTATAACCTCTGAATACCTCTAAGAACTGTAGTATCGCCTAATGTTTGATCTTTAGCCTTAACTAGCGAAACCTAAACTCCGACCCTATACTTAATTGGCTTTATTTATGCATTTATATATTTCTTCACTTTTTACTTTTCTTTATTCTTTATCCTTACATTGTCTTCGGTCTTCTCTCAGCTACCCAGTTTTCTAAGCCTGGTATAATAAATATCACCTACACCCCATCTCTAGCTTCTCAAAGAACCAATCTAACAGATTCCTTTTTCGCCTGTGTCGCTGACCGTAAATATCATATCCTTTCACAAACTAAATTCTTAACCTAATTCCACCCCTTAATGCCCACAACAGCCAATTTTTGTTGATCATTTTCTCATTTACGGTTAGCCTTGACAGATGTGTGATGGGACACTGCCGAAAAAGTACCCAAACCAAACAAAATAGATGACTTCGACAACTTCGGGCCCGTATTTCTGCCAAATGCAAAGAGTTCAACATTTCAGTCAAGGTATTAACCGAGAGGCTGATTACTTGTGGTCAACACTCTACTGGGTGAGGCATAAATATGTGTCCTCACCCCCACCAAGCCAAAATATTCACGACAACCTACACATCACACATTATATCATAGAAAGCATAGATAAATAACCTAAAATGAGTGTGGTCTTGATCAATTTTAGGTCAGTTGAAAGCTTTTGATAGACTTAAACCACCAATATTTGGGAGTTGTCAACGCGGAGACTGGTTTCAGTTCTGTCTTTAGGGGATAACTCGCTGCAATGTATAGGTACATCTTCTCATAGTCATCTAACGCAATCGTTCAGTATTATATGTCAATGCTCGCCCACTCACCCTTTCTCTAACCTTTAGCGCTCACGCGTAATTTAGAGGTTTCGAGGAGTAATGGCTGTGTACTGGGATTTGTCAAAGCCATGTCAGCATATATGGACGACATATGTATTGACATAGCTCGAAGGGGTGAGCAAAGCGAGACTGTATCTTGAGGTATTCACCAGTGACCACAAGTTGGTCAAAGAGATCAGTGGATGTTCCACTTCAGGAATCTTTAGAGAATTAGTGGTGACGAAGTATGACTTTTTTCCTGTGAGACTTTCGGGCGTTCGGTAAAACAAACTGGTTAACTCTATTAAGGAAGAATTGCCGATTGGAGGCTACCATAGATAATTTTCAAAAGTCCTTTGATTAGCCATGTTATTGAGGGGCGTTACTGGTTCGAGATAAACACTACAGCCTCCGATGTGCCCTCAAACGAACTTGTCTGAGATGTGCCGAGAGCAACGAAACAATTCTATATGCACTCGTTCAGTGTTCGGAGTTATGTCGAACATCGTGTGGGACCAATCCATCTATTGACCGAGTCCATGGTGATGATTTTCCCTCTGCTATCCTTTAACCTGACAAGTAAAATAGTTTACATTTGTCTGGTGGCTATGGCGAAAGTGTTTATCTGATGGATAAAGCTGAAAGGTCTGATGACGAAAACATTTCTCTGTGTTAGAGACCTCATTGATGTTTTCAAGTTTTACTTCTTCTGCGACTTAATTAGGATTAATATTCCTTATTCCTTTAACATCTAATGATATTTTTAAGTCTAAATTCTGGCAATAACCATTTCCTCATTTATAACACAGTGATTTAAGGAATTTCTCTATTTCAATGGTTTACGTAATTAACTGAAGTAATTTGGTATAAATATTTTTCCTTATTGTTTTTCTTTATTGACTGAATTATAAAATACACGCCTTTGTTATACCTTAAGCAACACAATCCCACCCGAATTCTTCAGTACAGTTCTTTATTTGTTGCAGTTCGCATTTATGCATTATTTGCGATTTAATTTTTATTTTGAGTGAAAAGAATAAATATATTTTCAATTGCGTGAAGAAGCCTATTAAAATGGGATTTATGGGGATTTCACAACGTTGATGAGATAGAATTGAATTATTTAGAAAAGACTATGTGAAACGACTCTGATTCATTGTTTTCCTTTTCTTATTTGAACATTCATAAGGCTGTTTTTCGTTTCGATTTTGTGAATATTATACAATATTCGTAGATATGTTTTGGATATATGGGCGGTAAGGAATGAATATAATTTTAGTTTTTGTATTGGGGTTTATTCAGTAATAGGGGCTGGTTTCTTTTCTAAATCTTAACATGAATTATTAGGGGTCTGTTGTTCGGAGAGCTTTCTTATGCGGTAAAGATACAATTGATTTTAATAAGGTGCCTGTTGATCGTAGGAAGGGTGTGCTTAATGAGGTTAGTAAAATTGTTGAGTTAAAAGAAAATGTTAATGATTCTAATTTGGGTTATTTCTAGTACTGCGGAAACTCATCGAGTGACTTTTGATTTTGCTGAAGGGGAGTCAGAGATAATGCTGGGTTTGATATGGGATATGGAACAATAGGGTTTGCGTTGTTATTTATAGCTGAATATGGAAATGTTCTGTCTATGAAACTAGTATGCAGAGCCTTGATTTTTCGAGAGGTGCTTTTATCAGGTTAGTGTGCTTGAAGGATATCTTTAGTGGTTGAGTTATTTAGGGTTAATATATCCGAGTTAAATATAAGGGAAAAGAGATAAATTTTAGATGCTGGCAATATCAATTTCAAGAATAAAATATCCAATTTGAATGAGTAGAAATTTTAAAGTTGAGAGAAAAGGATGAAAAAAAGTTGCAAAGGTAAGAGACTGAACACTTGATACTTTTGATTAAGGGCACAAAATGGGATCAAAAATTATGGCACCCAGATAGCAGAAAGGAGGCGAAAGAAGAAATGTTTTGACAGAATATAATTAATTTTAATCATAACGGAAATGAATGTCAAAAAGATTTAGCTGAAAGACATTATAATATTATAAGGGATTAACCGTGTTAGATTAAAATTAATTGCCATTAAGAATAATGAGGAGATAAATAGTGAAAACGCTATATTATTTCTGAAAGATCAAGAAGTTGTGTCTTTGACTTGTTTCCACCATCAGAACGAGGCCATGCTGAGGTAGAGATTATTGGTAATGAATTAATTGTTAATGAAAAATAAAATAAAAACAGTGTCAAATTAAGTTTAGATTTAAGGAGCAGAAATATAAAGAAGAACTATTATTATCTTAAATATACAGAAGAATTATGATTATCGAATGAAGAAAACGTTTATTTTGTTTATTTATGGAAATTTTATTTAATTCATCCTATAATAGATTAGTAAAAATAGATGAGTTAAGAGATGTTAAGTATGAAAATAAGAGAATACTACGATCCACTCGAGAGGAAATATTTGAGGTATATAAAAAATACTATAGTATAATGATTTATATTTGACAAAGTTATGTTTCTAAATTAATAATTATTCAACATCATCGATTTGTTAACTATTCACTCTAACGCTACTACCGTATTCGCCTTTCTGATCCCCGCTATTTGCCTGTCCTTGCCCTTTATTTTCACTCGATAATCCTTTAAATATATCCCTCCACATCCACTTTCCTTCTGTTCGTTGTATTCTGTCTGATGCCATCATTGTTCCGACGTGAGTGGCACAACGAAATTGCTCTATCTCTTCGTCCCGTAGCCTAACCGCATACATAGATCTGTATATCTGTCTGCCTATCTATCAATATTCCTCTTTCTCTCTATCTATCTATCTATCTATCTATCTATCTATCTATCTATCTATCCATCCATCCATCTATCTATCCATCCATCCATCCATCTATCTATCTATCCATCTATCTATCTATCTATCTATCTATCTATCTATCTATCTATCTGTCTATCTATTTATCTATCTATCTATTTATCTATCTATCTATCTATTTATCCATTCATCCACTATCCCTATACAGACGTTTCAATCTGTCCAGCAATTTTTCAATTTCGATTATTCGCACCTTTTCAAAGTTTTCTTTAATTTTCTTCGAGTTCTTTTTTGGTTGATCAAATAAAAAAAAAGCTACCCAAATATAAGTCAACTTGTAGTATCCTTTTCTCATTCAATATCTTAATTTTCTTCTGTACCTACTCAACGGAGTTAACCCTAATTTAACTGTTTATTTGTTGATACTCATTAACACAATGTTTTAGTTGTTAAATAATTATCCTATCATATCTCGAGAATTCTGATTTTTTGGTTCATTAATTTCTACTATAAGAATGGTTCTATAAAATTCTCTCTACTCACACCAAAATTTAAACTCTGAGTATATTGCTTTCCTAAATTTTAAACTTTATTCTTTATTTTCCAAATCAATCAAGGATTTTGCATGTTGTGAGGTTTTATTTTCTATTTTCAGATGAACTGTTTGCTTGCCATGAGTCATGAACCTTTCGTTGAGGTGACAAGAGCGTCGCCGGGGCATACAGTGTATTGAGGCTACTTCCAAATCTGGTGAAGCCCATCTCCCTCCAGATCTAACTATAGCCACTTTGTTTCAGAAAGTCAAATAGAAAGAAAGTGAGGGAGAGAAAAAGAGAGAGAAACAGAGAGACAAAGAGAGACAGAGAGAGACAGAGAGAGACAGAGACTGAGAGAGAGATGAGAGAAAGAGAGGGTCTTACATCAACATGGTGTCAGTAAGTTATCCCGAAACAACAAATAGCAAAGTCACCTTCGTTGGGATTTGAACTCAGAATTAACAGTGGAAAACATACGTTCTTCGAGAAAAATTACTTGCTAAGATTCCCTCAACATAATTTCTTACACATTTTCTACGACTCGATATTGAAGCTATTGCTAAGTCAATGAAATATATGTGTGTCATATCTTCGTGTTTGTGAAAACTTTCCACAATATTGGGATCCAGTCCTGGTATAGATGAATAATATTCTTATTGTAGTTGGAATGAATTATTTGTAGAATAAAAAAGAAACAATAATTTGATCAGAAGCGTTTAAACTGAAACATAAGAATTGAGTAATATTTGTAAGTTTTTGTTAGTTCATAACAGATGTAGAAAGTGTGTTACATTGTTCAGAAGAAATGTATTCTTAAACTGTTCCCCGCCTTCATAATTTACAGGTGAGCTATTTCAATTGTTATAGTTGACGTAAAATATTTCGGTTAGTAGGTTTAAATAATATTCGTTAACTAGAAACGAGGATTTCTTACGCAGGTACAAAATCGCTATTTTCCAAGGCAAAAATATATAACCGATTGCATCAACTTTGTCTATATTACTTGAAATTTTATTATACTCTTAATTACGAAAGAGATAAAGACTAAATAGTGGAATTTAGTTAGGGATTGTTCTATCCCTTCATTTAATCCCCTCTGTCTAGAAATAAAAGCAACTTCTATCAGAAATAGAAAGCACAACGAGACGGAAAGACAGACAGACATCCGAAAAGAAAACGCGTTGGGATTTCAAATCAGAACGTGAAGGTAGGTGACTGAATACTGAAGATATTTTATTAGTCGATCCATGCTTTTTAGAAACCTACCATTCTCCATTCCACTCTGAAAATGCGAAATGATAATAGCAAATCTAATGTAAGGAAAGTAGAAATTGGTGACAGTAATTTCCAACATAGAATTATAGAAACAATTGTTATTATGTCTCTTATTATCATTAATCCACTTACCTTTAAGATTTATGTCTGTTACAGAGTTGCTAAGTAAGCTTGAAGATTAGCTGAAATTCGACCAAACAGCGGTTTTATGGGAAACAATAGCTTCTGCCTTCTAATGATTCTTTCTCCAGTTTCGATGAGCAGGTTACTTTTTAAATTTCTTTATGCTTTTATTCTCAATTTAAGATCAAATTTCGGAAATTTTACAGTAAATTTCTTTTGCCTTGGTTTCGAAAATGATGCTATATTCTTAAAACGATATCGTCAAATTTTTTCTACCCTTTTAAAGAGAGATAAACAACTTGAATTTACTTTTCCTCAGGCTCTAGAAATTGTCATCAGTCTATTTCACTTTTCTTGAACACAATCTTAAATATGTGATATTGTTTCTCTTTTCTCTCCAGAGTAGAAGTTAATTTTTACCACCAGCGTTGTTAGTTTTTCGTATGAACGACCACTTCTAACCACCGATCTTTGCAAATAAACAAATCGAACCAGACCACATGTAACTATGCCATTGGTGAACAAAAAAATTATATTTCAACTTCGCAATATATTGATCGCTTTCAATTTGTTTAATTTTTAATGTTGTACTGAATAATTTATAATGCAATCGAAAAATGTCGTACTGAATAACTTATAATGCAATCATAATGTTAAGCAATAACAGTCAGGAAGTTAAGATTCTGATGAAGTTGGGTTGTGATTATGATTTTGATCTAAAGGCCATGTTTATAATTTTCCTTGGGAAAGGCATGAACGTCACACATTCCCATTTCAATTTGCAAACAAACATTTTGACAGTATTTATTTGAATCCTCTCTTGTGCGTTCGGACCTGGCCAAGATCACATACAAATATACATTCGATCGATAAAGTTGTCGAGTATGTACTAATGCCGATTTTATTCATGTTAATGGGTCCTACAATCGCTAAACATGTTCCAATTCAAAAGAAAAAGAAAATTGGGAGACAAATAAGAGATGGTTTAGGGTGCTGTGAGGAAATTTAGAGAAATATATCATTGTAACAGAATACACAGAGCTTGGAATCTTGGCAGCCTAATGTTGTTGCTGTTGTTGTTAAGCTATAGGTTTTATTGAGTAGCTTCTTTTATCAATGAAAGTGCAGGCATAATCCTCCCGTCTCTTTGATTCTCCTTGAGCAATAAGGACCATATTGTATCATAATATTTTTATACTAATAAAATAACTTCTACAATTGGTTAAGTATGATAGGATAAAGTTGTGGATGTAATTTCTAATACTTTTACCAACAACTTAGGGTTAGTTTTTCTCATGAGCATGTAATATAGAAATATATGAAGAATAAAGGATCCGCAACATTTTTGTGCATTTAGTTGAAGATTATCATACTTCCAAAAATGACTTACCATCGATTGTAACTTCGCCTGTAATTGGGGGGACAAACCTTCTGCATTAATTTCAATATTTTACAGGACATGAAAGGGAGAAAAGTATGAAATTATTAGTTTATTAAAGCTTTAATTGCATCATGTAGTGAGATTTGTCGCTAGGTGACAATTAGAGCATGTTTCTATCTTATTAGAACTCCTCAACATAGCCGAACCTATCAACTGTTCTGTTTTACTCATTACATTCTGTTAACTTTCATGCAAACTGATGCTTTTCGTGCAGAATGTACCCTAGAGAAATTCTCCAATGATGTATCTTTATATGCAATCTATCCCTTTATTTCAAGTGTATCATTTCAGCATTGTAATATGAAGCGTTTTTGTGTTGAGAAACGTATAGATCTCTCTATTGATACTGGTTTTGTAGGAATACCCAGTTATTACAACGCACATAATATCTGGTTGTCATAAAGAAGTATTCAGTTATTTTAGAGACTAGCATTAATGATGGTGGTAGTTGTTAAACTATAAATAATTCTGAAAGCATACCATACACTGAGAAAAATTGTTGTGTGTGCTAAGGTGTAAATTGAAAGCTATTTGCTTAAACTTCCTTGCTGATTGAGTCAACTTATCTAACCATTTATCTTATAATCTGTTTCCTCCTCTCTGTTGTCGGATCTGTAATTAAATAGTATAGTAGAATACCAGACTACCCTCTTTAAATTTACCAGCTGTTTCGGGGATTTTGTTATCTACCCTGTTGAAATATTCTACACTAGCCAGATTAATTCTGATCTCGACGGACAAATGTAATGCAACTCTTACTCATATTTTTCATCTTTTCTTTCTTTTCCGTTTTTATTCACCTCTTTCTCGCTCTACTTTTTGAATCAACCCTCTTCCTATTTTTCCTCTTGTTTTCTCATAGAACAGCGTTCTATTTTTCAAGTATGTGTGTTGAGTATGCGTTTTGAGCTATGCACACCCCCACACCCCCACACCCCCACAGTCACACACACATATATACCTTACGATAGTCGTCCCTTGATGTGGTTGAAGAGCTTGTGTGTTCCAATGATTCTGAGAGCGATGTCGTCTGGAGTCTAAGATTCCTGGTAGGGCCACAATGGCGGCAAAGTCGAGAATAAGGTCCCAGACTACACACGACCAAACTCCAGCATCAGGACCCCAACAGTAAAGCAAACATAGGAGGGCAATCACCCAAGGATTGACTCCGGCAGAAGAGGGCAACGCCCAGCAGAAAAGCGTGACAAGGGCGAATAGACTCCGGCAGCTCGCTGCAACCACCCTCATCAAGATTGCACGTCTCAATTCTTGAGCCGCAGTGGAAACTTTCCTGGTAAAGTGCGTGCGCATGGCCGTCTCGCAGTCACGATCATTTTAAATAAGTTACTCAGCGACTGGTTTCGTCTTTCTACTCTTTGAGTCACAAAGAAAAAAGCCTAATGCCAGATCAGGAAAGCAGGGAGCCTCTACTTCGTGACCACACATTGGTAGCAAATCTCAGATGGTCGCTCTCCAATGAATAGTCGTAACATTGGAGTTCGGCAGCTGGACCCGTGACTGGGTTGACCTCTTTGAGATTACTGCAGTCTGCCCCTCAAAGAAAAGCGCCAAGAAAAAGTGGGATAAACATCGGACACGGCAACTTGACCGGGCCAGCATACCGTGGCTGGTGGACCTCCCATTCAGCGGTCAGAGCTCTACTTCAACTCATCCATCATTGACTACTGAATCCTTTGTTTCAGAATCTCTCACTTTCTCGGTCAGGAACATCCGCACTCCCCAGGACAAGATTGACATTAATCGAAACGAGCGATGTACAACTTTCGTCTGCAAAGAACTTGACCACTTTAACATCGACGTGTCAGCCTTTTGCGAGGCTAGAACTCCTGGACACGGCAGCATCCCAGAGGCTTGCTCCAAGTACTTCATGTTTTGGAAGGGGAAGAATCCTAACGAAACATGCGTCCATGGAGTTGACTTTGCCATCAAAACGCATCTCGTGGACCCATGACAAACTCGTCTCAACTACTGTCAGCAAGAGCCTGATGACTGTTTGGATCCGCTCATTCGTGACTCCCACAGCTGAGTCAAGACCAACGTCTAAAAAAAGTACTCGCAACCCATAAAATAATAAAAAGCAAAAACCAACCCAAAGCCCTAAAAAACCTACTCACCAATGCAAAATTACCCGAGACAAGCCCACTGCCCACCGTCCAGAAATGTGGTCGTTCCAACTGCAGAACTTACATCCACCTCATTGAGGAAACGATATACAAAATCCAGGCGGGGCACAATTTTGTTGTAAAAATATAACTTCACCTCCGCATTAAAGAATTTACTTTATGCCATAAGGTGTGAAGGGTACCAAAAAGATTACATAAAGCAAACGAGCCTTACCCTAAGAGAAAAGATGACAGTCCAAGGCCAACAATTGAGGGATCCCACCACAAAAACAGATACCACTTTGTGGGCACTTAGATCCCTGTGCACAAAACAAGTCCTCCAAATTCCTAATTTTCCCACTATACCCATGCCCGGGAACACCACTGACCAAGCACGAATAAATAGGAAAAATAATCTTATTCAAAAATACAGACCAAAACTCAATATACTCTAACATACCCAGCCCAGGTACACACCCAAAACAAACACACACAGAAGCACATACAGATGTACAAAACCACACACGCGCAAATATAATGCAAACCTCCTACGCAAACACACACACATACACACACACACACGCACAAACACAATATCCCCACTCTAGAGTACAAACCCACAAACATTCCAAGAAAAAGCACATGCATATATACACTTGCAATACGATTCTAGCAACCATAACCAACACAAACACACATATACACACATAAGTAAGCATGTACATGCACACACCTACACACACCACCCTGACAATCACAAATGACATTCACAAAAACACGCAAGTACAACACAGCCTACACACACACATGCATATACGCACACATATGTACACAAACACGCATATATGCCCACATATGCACACATATGTACACACACACACGCACTCAAAAAGAAATGACACACACAATACAATACCAACAACCATAACAAAAACACACATACACAAAATGCATGCACATATACAATGACACACACCTCTCTGAGAAATACAAGACACATAGATACACTCAAACAAATACACCAACACGTATACACATACACTGCACTAACAATACAAACAAAACAAATCACTCACAAATACAGCACACGCATGTACACACACCCAGAAAGCTACATAAACAATACCCACATATTTGCACACACACACACACACACACACACATACACACACACACAAACGCATACCCAACACCAACATGCGCTGAACGTACACGTACACACATACACAACACGCGGATAAACACAACAAACACGGATACACACAGAACCCCTGATAAATGCAACACACACACGCACATACCCACACATACCCACACACGCATTATTTGCACCCTCACACACATACGGTAGCTCACACACATACACCACCAGGACAATTACAGCAACACAAACATATTCAGACAGAGACATTCACACACACTCACGTACACTCACACTGAAGTACACACACACACACTCATGTACACACACATAACATCACTACCAAAACAAAACACACAAACATACACAGGCACACACAGAGACAAACACACACACATGTGAACAAACACATACGCACATGCGCACACACAACACCGAGACAAATACTATTCATACACATACACACACCATTAGGACAAGTATAACAATACATATATACTCAGACAGAGACACACACACATTCATGTACACACACATAACATTCCCACCAAAGCAAAACACACAAACATACACACGCACACACGTGCACACATATTATTCACACCATCCTAACAAATACAAAACACAAGCACATGTATATATATATACACACACACATAGAGACGTACACAGAGACACACACTCACACCATTCTGACCTCTAAGACTAGTCCCCAAAACCACTGAACCATGACAGGCTAGCCGAGAAACAAAAATTCTTTTTGATTCCGCATTGCTTTGCTTCCCCCCCCCCCAACCTCACACTGTTCCTTAAGATAGCAAACATTCCTTAGCTGCACACAAGAGAAAAACGTCAGAAAGTTCAATTATTCCTCTACAATTTTTTTGTAAATTCTTAAATATGTCTCCTGTGTATATATATACTACCAAACAAACATGATTTTTATTGAACTCTAATTTTTGGAGGCCCGTTCTGATTACTTTCTCAAATACTTTCTTGTAAATTATTTTAAACATTTTCTTATTATTATCAGAGAAAGCATTTCTGTTTTTTAATACTTTTGTGATAACCAGTACTTAACACAACAAAGCTCATTCAAAGCTTTACATTTTACTTTTGACAATATTTTGTGAAAAAGTGAAACCGGTCTGGTGAATAAACATCTTTAAACTTGCATTTTCAAACATTCTTTAATATATATATATTTCCACTCGTGTGGTACCTTACAACTTAACATTGTTATATATAAATAAATATATCGCCCACACACGTCAAACAGCTTTAAGACTCGTTGGTACGCCCACACACATTCGTTCCGGCGACCTGACAAATCCAACCAAACTACCCTCGCCGCCCACATCTGGTACCTTAAAAGGAACTCCATCCCCTTCAAGATCAAGTGGAGACTACTACAGAGGGCGCGTTCGTACACAGGAGGCCATACCTGCTGTGACCTTTGCATTTCTGAGAGCCTGGAGATCTTGTTCGCCAAAGACCCTCTCCTCAACAAGATCTCGGAACACTCCCCAAATTGCATGCATAAAATTTATGCAAACTACAAAAACTACAGACCCACCCGGCAACCCGATTGACGATACCCCAACCACAAACCCCCCACCCCCACCATTCCCCCAGCACCCCCAATTACCTTTTCTCCTAAGACTATTCACATATAGTATGTGTACACTTGTATATATGTATTGTATATATGTATAGAAATGTATGGGTGTTAGTAGGAATATACGCATGTATGTGAGTGCGTGTATTTACGTGCATGTATATGTATGTGTATGTGTATGTATATGTGTATATGTATGTATGTGGATATATATATATATATATATATATATATATATATATATATATATATATATATTATATATGTACGCTTGTGTGTTTATGTATATGTAGGTATGTAGAATTATGTGTATGTGTATGTATGTATGTATGTATATATACATATGTGTAAATAGGTATATATGTGTATGTTTATATGTACGTATCCGTCTGTATAATGGGTAACTGCATGTTTATATATTTATCATTTATTATTTATTATTTGAGTATGCATGTATGTATATATGTATATGTTTGTATGCATGTATGTATTTATGTATATAAGGATGCGCGCGTGTGTGTGTATGTGTATGCATATGTATAAACATATGTATACATTTATGCATGTATGTACTTATGTGTATATATAGATGCACGTGTGTGTGTGTATGTGTATGCATGTGTGTATGTATATGTATGTGTATATATGTATATATATACATGTGTGTATATATATGTGTATGTGTATGTATGTGTATATGTGTATGGGTATATATGTGTATATGCATGTATGTATGTGTATGTGTGTACATGTATGGACTTGTTGGGTTTCTTTTTTATATATGTAGATAGATGTGTGTGCGTGTGTATTAGTATGTGCTTGTGTATATATACGTGTATGTATATGTATAGATATATGGATGTATGGGTATGTAGGTATGTATATGACTGGTGTAAGTATATATGTGTGTATGTATATGTAGGTATGCGCGTACGTGTATGTATGTGTGTATATATGTATATATATATATGTATATCTATGTGTATATATATATATGTATATATATATATATATGTATATATATGTATATATATGTATATATATATATATGTGTATATGTGTGTGTATGTGTATGTGTGTATATGCCTGTATACCTCGGTGTGGATGTATGTATGTATAAGGGTGTGCGTACGGATGTATATGTATGTGTATATGTATGTATATATATATGTATATATATACATGTGTGTATATATGTATATATATATATATGTGTATGTGTATATATATGTGTATATATGTATGTGTGCGTGTATTTACATACATGTATATGTATGTATATATGTGTGTATATATATATGTGTATGTGTATGTATGTAT
>NC_043004.1:74548866-74593866 GCF_006345805.1 Octopus sinensis | reverse complement strand
TATATATATATATATTATAATATAATATATATATATAAAATATATATATATATTACCGTTTACCAAAATATTTCGTCTCGGGTCTGGTGAAATAGTGCGAAAGATCATATAGAAAATGTGCAACAAAATATCCTGATATTTAATAAAATATATGATTATCATAAGATAAAATAAAAGTGAATCTAACTTTATTTTTAATGTCTGTTAAAAGTCTGAAACGATAAAATATTTTTTTAGTCGAGAGAAGAATTATTTCAGATTAAATCTCTTTGAAAATATGTGTTTTAGGGGTTTCCGTCGCTGGACTGTAGCCATGATAGGATGGTGCCTACAAGTGTTAGTCGATCTCGTCGGTTTCAGCGAGACACCCATTTTATCGTTCTCTGTTTGTGAAATACTTAAGTTATTCAGCATAAGGGACACAAAATAAAAATCAATGGATTTTAAACCTACGAAAATCTAGTCATATACTTGCATATGAACATGTAACCACATATATAAGCATGCTTACATTTACACCCACACACCTACACGCATACACATGCGTATACATTATTTACATACATATCAACATATAGATGTATGCATGTCACATACGTGTATATATATATATATATATATATATATATATATATATATATATATATATATATATATATGCATATATATATATATAATATATATATGTAAGAAGGTGAATGAATTATCCTAGTATGGATAATTCGGTTAACCGATACCTGGGTAGCAAATTCACGTCAGAAAACACAGTTGAAGCTATATGCCAAGGGCAGGGATCCCGTGTTCTCGTGTGTAAATTTGTGTGTGTTTTTTTAACTATGAATAAATGAAAGTATGGAGTCGAACGACGATTTTAACAAAATTCCTTTACTCTGGACATCATGTGGGCAGTCATCTAAAAGTTTTTGCTCTTTATG
Organism: Octopus sinensis; assembly: GCF_006345805.1. NCBI lineage: Eukaryota > Metazoa > Mollusca > Cephalopoda > Octopoda > Octopodidae > Octopus > Octopus sinensis. The sequence continues at coordinate 74,592,931 of NC_043004.1, read as the reverse complement.
GTGCTGACATAAGTTCCTTGTCTTTCCTGATGAGATGGTGGCATAATGCACCCTTTATTCTTTCCAAATTAGGAATATGCAGCCTTCGAAACATGTGTCGAGAGTAAAGGAATTTTGTTAAAATCGTCGTTCGACTCCATTCTTTCATTTATAATATATATATATATATATATATATATATATATATATATATATATATACATACATATATATATGTATATATATATATAAATATACATAAATATATATATATAAACATATCACATACATACTTACAAATATATTAAACAAACACACACATACACAAATCTTCATATTACGTATATATATATATGCCGACATATATCTATATATGTCACTCTCACTCTATTTCTGTCTCTTGCTATATGTGTGTGTGTGTTTGTGTGTGTGTGTTTGTGTGTGTGAGTTTGTGTACAAATGTATGCATGTATGTACGCATGAAAGGTGGTTTCAGAAGTTTGGAGACTTTTTCAGGAGAGTCATTGATTAATTTCAAAGAAATCCCAAACTCTAATGTCTTCCAAAATATTATACTCTGGCGTCAATGCAGTGGTTGTAGTACTCCAAACAATGGGTGAAGGCCCTATGCAAGTCTTCCACTATGATGCTATCCAGGATCCTTGTCACAACTTCTTTCATCTTCTTAATGTCTTCAAAATGATGATTGCTTCTGAGGTTTTCATTCAGCTTGGGAACTTTAGGAAGGGTGAAGGATAGTTTGGATCCCAAATTCTATCAGATGGTTGGTTACCAGTATGGAATTATGAAGTGCTGTATTGTTCTGGGACCGATGCTCCGGCCTTTTCAGAAGAAACTTTATCCTGAACTCCCTGAAACCCTTCACAGATTACTTATTTTTGATTTCCTGACCAGAGGGAACCCTGTAGCTACAGATGATACACTTGCTGTTGAGAAATATGATCATGATGAACTTCCAAAGCAATTGGGTTTTCCTGGTCTCCTGTGCTAACGAAAAATAGGTGTTAAGTTCATCCAACTAAATCCATATGTATCCTCCAACTTTTCAAATGTTTCTGTAGCGATTTTTACCTAGTTTAATACAAAACGTCATTGCATAACCATCTTCCAAATTTTGTCCTCGTCTCTGCTGCATTCACCAAGGTAATCTGTTGGGACAAGCAGTGTTTAGTATGGTGAGTTCACAGAGCTGTCATCTCTTTCAAGCTGAAATACCGAAAGTTGGCACCTCAGCCTATCAGATAGATAGTTACCATATACTAAAATCACAATTCTCTAGGATGGACAGTTATAACTGATTCACCTCAAAAAAGGATTCAAGACTTCTGGAAAGCAGATCATATGCGCGCGCAGTCGTTTGTGTATATGTCTATACATATGTATATATGTAAATATGTGTGTATATGCGTGTGTGTTTGTGTGGATGTATGTTTGTGTTTGTGCTTTTGTGTGTGTGCGCGTGTGTATGTGTGTGTGTGTGTATATACAACTAAACGCAAAGATGCAAAAAGGTGGGAAATTAGTACTGATACACTGGATGCATTGTAAATTACTATCTCATGAGGGCCGAAAGGCTGTTATTAAGCTGCATATGACCCATTTATCAGAAATTAGTGATAATATAGAATAATAAAATTTTAGAAATTGCAAGTATATATAAAATTTTTCGTGGATACCAGTTCATCGATTAAGCATTTAAATCTATATGGGTAACTAATTTTAAAACAGCGCTGCCAGAAGGGTTTTTACCGTAGTGGGCTGATGAATATAAACATTAGCTGAATCAAAATATTTTGTGTAAAATAAAGTTAAATACTTTACTGGATGTAATAGAATATGTCAAAAATAAATTAAAATAAAAAGAAGTAATCGCCAATGATTAAAATTTATATGATAGAAGTAAAAAAAAGAAAAGAAGTTTATTGAAATTAAAATTAAGATTAAATGCTATAGTTGTGGTGGGTGTGTGGTAAGTATCTTGCTCACGAACTACATGGTTCCGGGTTCAGTCCCACTGCGTGCCACATTGGCAACTGTCTTCTACTATAGCTTCGGTCCGACCAGAGCTTTGTGAGTGGATTTGGTAGATGGAAATTGAAAGAAGCCCGTCGTACACACACACACACACACACATATATATATATATATATATATATATGTATGTGTGTCTGTGTTTGGCCCCCTAACATCGCTTGACAATCGATGGTGGTGTGTTTACGTCCCCGTAACTTAGCGGTTCGGCAAAAGAGACCGATAGAATAAGTACTAGGCTTACAACGAATAAGTCCTGGGGTTGATTCACTAGACCAAAGGCGGTGCTCCAGCATGGCCACAGTCAAATGACTGAAATAAGTAAAAGAGTAAATAAAAACACAGTAATAATAAAAGGAAAAGATGTGTAAAGAAATGAAGAGAAAAGTAGACAAAGTATAATAAAGAAAGAAGAGTGGAGAAATTAAGAGAGAAAGAGAAAATAATAACGGAGAGTTAATTATAAAAGGATGAGGGAGAAGTGCAGAGTCGGTTTAACGGTACGCGTGTATAAAACCTGTTGTGATGTACGGCAAAGCGCATTCGGTGCAGTGGAGGCAGTGGTGGGAGTGAAAGGATGATAGATAGAGGAGAAAAAGAGACAAAAGTGAATTTGATATAAGAAGAAAGAGAATAATTAGAAATTAGAAAGACTAAGAGGAAAGAAAAAAACTAACATTTAGTAAAAGGCACGAGGAAAGACACGCTATAGATATATACGCATAAAATTAATATATAACACACAGACAAGCATATACTCACATACACATTTAACACACAGGCATATGTGCATATACACATATATATGCATATATAAATACACCCGCGCATGTGAGTGAATAGACACTCACACATTAACACATATATGCGCATACAAAGACACAATTACGCACACATATATACGCACACATACATATATACAGATATGCTCGTAAACGCGCACAAACGTGTAAATTTAACTTATGCACACACAAATATAATAGTGGTGAAATCAAAATTACACAATGAAATTTAAAATCTTACACTAATTATTCTATGGCAGAAAAGAGATTGGTGACCCTTGATCGGGTCTGGCTGATAAAATTTAAATGTTCTCCATACCAACTACAACCATATACGGACTTACGCTCGGATGCATTCAAAATAGGCACACGCGCACACACACACACACACACACACACACACACATATATATATATATATATATATACATATATATATATACATAATGAACACATACAGTCATATATATATATATGTGTGTGTGTGTGTGTGTGTATGTTTCCAGCGTGAGTACATATATGCATGTATATGTGAACGACATGTATGTGTAGGTATAGGCCGATTCTTAAAGCTCAGTTAATGACAATTGAAAGTGTAACCAGCCATGAAGAACAAATGCACAGCACAAAGAAAACAAGTGCCAATCCCTTTAAAACGGAACCACTTTAGCAGTAACAGAATCACTATCCCACTGCATTTACACATTCGAAGCAGTTTGCCAATAGTCCTTCAGCAACAACACACATTGATAAACTCAATGACTCCTACTAAATCCACGCCACGACAGACAGAGATTTCTCTATTGAAGCCGAGAATTTGAACTTACGGAGACAACATTTACACATCGCCTGGGCTAACACCACTAGATAGGGAAACGGTTGCATAATCAAGTCCCTGCAAGCCTGGAGAACTAAGATGCGTAGAAACAATTGTAGTGATTGAAAAATAAATGTCCAACAGTACTCCTTGTTGTTGACTCTAAATTATTTTCAATTATTTATTCCCACACAACCGATGCCCAAAAGCAATACTGGAGGTACATATAATACTACTACCGCATAACACAGGGTGAAATGTGAAGGTGGACGAGCTTTACACTATATTGTACTACGTCCGTAACAGAATATACCATAACTATATAAACACACACAGACGCACACACACACATACACACACATGTTCCCATGCTGGAACGCTAAACTCTACAAGCTTTCTTCGTTCTCTCTCTGCTTATTTTCTCTTCTTTCTTTCTGCTGCAGAGCGTAGGCTCCAAACGTAAAAGACTTTTGTTTTCCCCTCTATCTATCTATCTATCTATCTATCTATCTACAACCCAACTCTCTTTCTCTCTATTACCATGTATACATGTATAAATATGTATATATATATATATATATATATATATATATATATATATATATATATATATATATATATATATATAGTAAGGAAAAATTTTTTTAAAAATGCAGAATGCTCAAATGAAAGAAAATTTTAATAAAATGAGAAAATGATAAAATATATAAATATATATTTATTCAACCGGTTTTCGTCATTGTATGACTTGTCAAGAATATTTATGTTTTAAGAAGTTATTTTAAAAATTAGAAAGGGGAAAAAAAGAAAATTGCATTGTTTTTTGTAAAAGAATAATGATAAAAATGTACAAAAATTAAAAATAAGTTCTCCGATACATTGTGAGTTCGTTGTGTATCTTGAGTTTTATGGTTGTTTACCAAAAAATTACCTTGAGGTGTTAAGATCCAAAGGGATTAAGAGCATGTGATGTGTTGTGTTGTTAAATTCAGCATGTTGCAGGACAGGAAGTAGTAGTAATTGTGGTCCTGGTTCTTCAGTTCCTGTGTTGTGGGTAAGGGGAGACAACTCTTTTGAGTTCTTCAATAAAACCCAAATTATAAAACTATCATTTTAGCTTCATTTGCATTATCTTTTTTATATAATTGCTTGTTAACTTAACTTTCAGATTTTAACACTTTATTTATATTATTTTCTAATAATATAAATCTGCATAGACAATTGCATTTCAAATTGTCATATCATTTATAATAAAAATGATAGTAATAACAACAATAGTAAAAATGATATTTAAAGAATATAAGTTTTAGCTTGAAGTGATGAATGCATGGTATCTTTATATATTTGTGTTAGTCCATCCATGAAGAGTGAGGTAGAGAAAGGAAGTTTGATCAACGAGGAGTTTGCATATTAAGTTGTGTTTGGAATTTTTCAATAAAGAGATTCTCCTTGTTAATTCTCTCCTGTGTGGTGATCCCGTCTTTACATTGGTAGAAGGGGAATATATAGAATTTGGGGTTTAAGTCTTTAGCACATGAGTCTAAGTGGTCACTCAGTGGAATTTGTCGGTATTCCGGGAGATTTATTTGTTCTTTATGCACCGTTACTCGTTTACGTAACGGGAGACTCGTTTGTCCAACATAATTATGTTGGCAACCAGCGCATGTGAGAACGTAGATAAGGTTCTCGGAGGAACAGGAGAAGTTAGTCTTGATTTTAAACTTCGTACCTTGTTTGAAGGTAAATTCAGAGCCTTCAAGTAGAAAGGGGCAGGTACCACAGTTTGAGCGTGCACATTTTTTTACTGTTGGGGGTGGATGTGGTGTGTGAAGTTTGGCATTTGTCAAGAGTTTTTTTAAAGATTTGTGTTGCCTTTTGCATTTGAGGATTTTGTGTGTATTTATAATGTTTTTCATTTTTGGGTCTGTTGACAGTAGACTGAGGTTTTGTATGATTGTGGTGTATGCTTCGATATTTTTGGGGTTGTGGGTGGAAATGTATGGAAGTATTTTGAGGTTGTGTGTGGTGTTAGGTTGGGTGGTTTTCAGTGTAGTGTTGTCTAGTTCTTTGGCGCGTTTTATTCCATACTCTATAAGGGTGGAGGGATATTGACGTTGTAATAGTGTTTTTTTGAGGTCTTGAAGGCGTATTTCTCGTGTTTTTGGATCCGAGACAATGGTGCATACCCTTTTAGCTAAATTGAAAGGGATATTTGTCTTGGTGTGTTTTGGGTGGCATGAACTAAAGAGGAGGTATTGTTGTGAGTCTGTAGGTTTGTGGTAGATGTCTGTTATGATTTGGTTCTTAGGTGTTTTTATAATTAGGAGATCAAGGAATGGGAGATGATGTTTGCTTAATTCCATAGTGAATTGGATGTTGGGATGTATGTTGTTTAGTATGGTTTTGAATTCCAGGAGTTTTTCATAAGGTTCTTTCCATATGATGAAACAATCATCTAAATACCTTTTCCAGTTTTCCATTAGGTAGGTGTGGAAAACATGTCCAAATTTCTGGCTTGATATTTCATAGAGTGACAGTTCGAAGTAACCCATTATGAGGTTCGCAAGGACTGGTGCAGCCTTTGGTACCCATCGCAATGCCACATTTTTGACGGTAGTGTGTGTCGTCGAAGAGAAAAAAATTGTTTGTCAGAATGAACTTAAGAGATTCTGTAATAAAAGACTTGTTAATGCGGTCAGGGAATGTCTCTGGGTGTTTTTCTAGCCAGAAGTCAATTGCCTCTATACCATACTCGTGTGGAATGTTGGTGTAGAGGTTGATGACATCAAAGGATACCAGGAGTGCCTCCTCGTTAACTGTTTTCGGGAGGTGTTTGAGCATGTCCGGATCATCCCTAATGAAACTTTTGATGTGGGTAAGGAAAGGTTTCAAAAGGATGTCTAGGAAGTTACTCAGGCGGTGTGTTTCACAGGAGGTACCAGCCACGATGGGCCTTAGTTTTAGGTCCTCCGGTGCTTTGATGTTGATGTGGATGTCAGTGGAGAGTTTGCAGGCTTCGGTGATGTATTTGTTTTTATGGATTTTAGGAAGGCCATAAAAAAGGCTGGGCTTGCATTTGAAAATGGTGATATAATCCCTTTCTTTTTCTGTGAGTCCCTGACCGTGTTGGCGTATGAGTGTGGTGAGGTTTCTGATTGTTTTTTGCTGTTTGTAGTTGTTAATAACCTCATAGAAAATGTTATTGTTAAGCATGGAGAACACTAGGTGTTTATAAAATTCCGTGTCCATAAGGACCACAGCACTCCCTTTGTCCGCTTCTTTGATGGTGAGGTTTTTATCCAGTTGTATGTCACGTAGGTTTTCCCATTCTTCCTTACTGAAATTGGATTTTACCTTGGTTTTGCTTGGGGTAAAGGGGAGACTCTGGATGTGTTTACAGAAAACGTCCAGTGTTTTATTTCTCCCTTTTGGTGGTAGGAAGTTGCTTTTATTTCTGATCAATGAATCGTCCCCATTGTTGATATCTGTCAAAGCTTCTGTTAGGCGAAGTTTTCTGCAGAATTCAGAAACGTCATCCTTGACCTCCGGGGGGTTGGGTGTTCTTGGGGTGGGTGTGAATTTCAAACCTCTTGCTAGGATGTTGATTTGGGTTGGTGTCAGTGTTTTGCTGGAGAGGTTTATAATTTTTGTTTTCTTATTTTGGGTCTGTGTTAGCGGTGGTGTTTGTATTTTTCCCCTCTGTCTAAAAAATGGTTGTTGAGGTAAGGGGTGTATTCTTTGTTAAAGTTCTGGTTGTATGTGTAGGAGTGTTTTTGGGTGGGGAGGTTGGAGGGGGGTAGGTAGTTGTCGTATTTGTGTTGGTATGGGATGCGATGGTGTAAGGATTTGTGAGAAATGCGATGGGTTTGTGGGTGTGTGACTGGTAGATTGTATGGGGGGATGTAGGGGGGTATGTAGTTGTGGTGATTGGGTTCGTGTGGGATGTGAGGGTTTGGAGATCTGTAGGAGATGTGGTAGGAATGTGGTTGTTGGATGGGTGGACTATAGGGGGTTCGTTGGGTGGGTCTTATATGTATCGGTGTGGGTAGGATGCCTTGTTTGTTATTAGTGTGAGGGAGGGGAGCCTTGAGGGGGGGATAATTTCTAGTGTATGGGAGGTTCTTGAAGGTTCTAATCGGTGGGGGAGGGGTGTTAGAGTGATTGGAAAACCAGGTTTTGTGGTGGGTCTTGTTTGAGATGTTTCGGGGGGGAAAAGGTTTTTTATATGGTTGGGGGAGGTTGTGTCCTGTTAGGAGGGGTTTTGGAGAGTATGTGTATTTGAGGTGCGGTTTGGAATGGTGTTTATGGGGTACAGTGGAAGTCTGTGTTGTGGGTACTTTTATGAATGGGTTTTTGGATTTATGGTTTAATATGAATTGTGTTTCATAGTTGAGGAAGAAATCTTTGTTGTTTTCCCAGCGTTTGAGGGAGGTTCGTTCTTCCTTTTCACATTCATCTTTCCATAGTTTAATAACAAGTTCGAGGGGCTGTTCGTTGGTGTGTGAGGTTAGTTCTAGAAGTATCTCATCGTCTATTTTTGTGTATTTTTGTTCGTGGTTTTGTGCTCTGAGTTTTAGAAGTTCTACTTCGGTTTTCATTTTTTCCAATGTTAGTTTTTCTCTTAGGGAGCGTTGTTTTTCAGGTTCGTCTGGGATGTGTTTGATTTGGAATTTTCGGGGTAGTATGATTGTTTCATCATATGGAAAGAACCTTATGAAAAACTCCTGGAATTCAAAACCATACTAAACAACATACATCCCAACATCCAATTCACTATGGAATTAAGCAAACATCATCTCCCATTCCTTGATCTCCTAATTATAAAAACACCTAAGAACCAAATCATAACAGACATCTACCACAAACCTACAGACTCACAACAATACCTCCTCTTTAGTTCATGCCACCCAAAACACACCAAGACAAATATCCCTTTCAATTTAGCTAAAAGGGTATGCACCATTGTCTCGGATCCAAAAACACGAGAAATACGCCTTCAAGACCTCAAAAAAACACTATTACAACGTCAATATCCCTCCACCCTTATAGAGTATGGAATAAAACGCGCCAAAGAACTAGACAACACTACACTGAAAACCACCCAACCTAACACCACACACAACCTCAAAATACTTCCATACATTTCCACCCACAACCCCAAAAATATCGAAGCATACACCACAATCATACAAAACCTCAGTCTACTGTCAACAGACCCAAAAATGAAAAACATTATAAATACACACAAAATCCTCAAATGCAAAAGGCAACACAAATCTTTAAAAAAACTCTTGACAAATGCCAAACTTCACACACCACATCCACCCCCAACAGTAAAAAAATGTGCACGCTCAAACTGTGGTACCTGCCCCTTTCTACTTGAAGGCTCTGAATTTACCTTCAAACAAGGTACGAAGTTTAAAATCAAGACTAACTTCTCCTGTTCCTCCGAGAACCTTATCTACGTTCTCACATGCGCTGGTTGCCAACATAATTATGTTGGACAAACGAGTCTCCCGTTACGTAAACGAGTAACGGTGCATAAAGAACAAATAAATCTCCCGGAATACCGACAAATTCCACTGAGTGACCACTTAGACTCATGTGCTAAAGACTTAAACCCCAAATTCTATATATTCCCCTTCTACCAATGTAAAGACGGGATCACCACACAGGAGAGAATTAACAAGGAGAATCTCTTTATTGAAAAATTCCAAACACAACTTAATATGCAAACTCCTCGTTGATCAAACTTCCTTTCTCTACCTCACTCTTCATGGATGGACTAACACAAATATATAAAGATACCATGCATTCATCACTTCAAGCTAAAACTTATATTCTTTAAATATCATTTTTACTATTGTTGTTATTACTATCATTTTTATTATAAATGATATGACAATTTGAAATGCAATTGTCTATGCAGATTTATATTATTAGAAAATAATATAAATAAAGTGTTAAAATCTGAAAGTTAAGTTAACAAGCAATTATATAAAAAAGATAATGCAAATGAAGCTAAAATGATAGTTTTATAATTTGGGTTTTATTGAAGAACTCAAAAGAGTTGTCTCCCCTTACCCACAACACAGGAACTGAAGAACCAGGACCACAATTACTACTACTTCCTGTCCTGCAACATGCTGAATTTAACAACACAACACATCACATGCTCTTAATCCCTTTGGATCTTAACACCTCAAGGTAATTTTTTGGTAAACAACCATAAAACTCAAGATACACAACGAACTCACAATGTATCGGAGAACTTATTTTTTAATTTTTGTACATTTTTATCATTATTCTTTTACAAAAAACAATGCAATTTTCTTTTTTTCCCCTTTCTAATTTTTAAAATAACTTCTTAAAACATAAATATTCTTGACAAGTCATACAATGACGAAAACCGGTTGAATAAATATATATTTATATATTTTATCATTTTCTCATTTTATTAAAATTTTCTTTCATTTGAGCATTCTGCATTTTAAAAAAAATTTTTCCTTACTTATCATTTCTCCACGTGCGGTCAACACAACCCCACCATTTATTGATCTATATATATATATATATATATATCTGTTAAATTGTTAAATATAATTGTTAAAGAGGACAACAAATGTTAAGGCGAGACAAACATCTCAAGTCTCACAGCTGTTTCTGGGACTTCCCACAGGACGAGATATACCGTCATCGTAGATATCCTAGAAACAGCTGTAAGACATTGATATTTTCCTATAATAATAATGCATATAACTTGAGATATTTATATTAACTTAACGTCTGTTGTTGTCTTTCACAATTATATATCCGCTATATCGGAAATCTAAAATCCTTCCATAGCTACCGTCTCGGCTATATCCTTGGAGCCCTGGTAATTCGTTACTCAGCGAACCTTGTCGTTTAGATAACATGGGAATTTATATATATATATAATCAAAATAGGAGTAGAATTTACATAATTGGATAATCTTGAAATCTCTCCAATCAACATATATTTTTCCAATTCCTATATTATTACTATTATATTATAATATTATAGTATTATTATTATTATTATTATTACGATTATTATGATTTTTCTTTGTATTTTATCTTTAACTTCCATCTTAATATTCATTTCAGCTTATCTTATTTCTTATTTCTTATTGCTTACTTTCTATTTTTTTATTTTTTACACTTTATTTTATTTTTTATCTTTTATTCTTTACATTTTCACTTTGCTCTTTATCTCTTTGTAAGCTATTATTATTTATTATTATTTATCTTGTTATGTATCATGGCAGATATCTTTTGAGCATTTTCAAATATATTTGATGGATTTTGATATATTATTGATACATTCTCAGTTTAAGCTGTTAATATCTTACTAATTCTAATGACCTTTCACAATCACGTATTTAAAAAAAATACTATCCTTGTAAAACTCCTTTTATCATTTTATTTATTTCCTTTAATGCATTCCATTTACTGATAATCCATCACTCCGATTTGTAGTTACTTAATGAGAGGCCTATTGGATTTATCATAGATAGATCAAAGAAATCCCCTTAAAAAAAAATTTTTTTAACTTTTAAATATATAGGCGCAAGAGTGGCTGTGTGGTAAGTAGCTTGCTAACCAGCCACATGGTTCCGGGTTCAGTCCCACTGCGTGGCACCTTGGGCAAGTGTCTTCTTCTATAGCCCCGGCCGACCAATGCCTTGTGAGTGGATTAGGCAGACGGAAACTGAAAGAAGCCTGTCGTATATATGTATATATATATGTATGTGTGTGTGTTTGTGTGTCTGTGTTTGTCCCCCTAGCTTTGCTTGACAACCGATGCTGGTGTGTTTACGTCTCCGTCACTTAGCGGTTCGGCAAAAGAGACCGATAGAATAAGTACTGGGGTTACAAAGAATAAGTCCCGGAGTTGATTTGCTCGACTAAAGGCGGTGCTCCAGCATGGCCGCAGTCAAATGACTGAAACGAGTAAAAGAGATATGGAACTCAGTCTTTGGAGAATAGTATATTAAATTATACTAAATTATTAAATATTAAATTATTAAAGTATAACTGTTGTATACTCAAAACCAAATAGACATTTATAAGATGTAATGTATGCGTGTATATACATGAATATAAGTGCGTGAATATATGCGGATATTATACATGGGAATATATATATGTATACATATGTATGTGTATGCATGTGTATATGTATATATATATATATATATATATATATATATATATATATATATATATATACATATGTGTGTGTGTGGGTGGGTGGGTATATGTATGTGTATGTACATATATACATATATATATATACTCTCTCGTCCCTGTCAGAACAAAGGCCTTCGTTCGTCTTTTTCGTTTGTTCTCTTGTTTATATTGATTTCTCGTATTGTATTTTATTTCTCGTTTTGTATTTTCTTGTACATGTTTTTTATTTTGTATTTTTTTCTTGTATTTTATTGTGCAGTTCTTTGTTACGTCCCTTTTTGTGTTACATTTTTTTCTAGCTTGTTTTACCCCTCTGCGAGGTTATTTTATTTTAATTCTCTCGTAGGAAGGCCTAGCATGGCGAGAGGTGTCCTGTCTTGCCTTCGAAACACGCTATGTCTGCTTGTAACAGCTGATGAAGGGGATTTTTCCTTGTGTAGCATGTCCTGTACTTCGTTTTTCTGTTGTACTTAATGTTTTTCCTGTTTTTGTTCTCGTCCTTCTGTTGTAACAAAATGGCTTTTCCGTTTTCGTTTCTGTTGGGTTTTTACGTCTTTTTGTGGTGACCTGTACATATATATATTTATATATGCATGTATATATACAGGTAGATGTGGCACGTACATATATGTTTCTATGTATGCATATATTTTATTTATTACATATATATATATATATATATATATATATATATATATATATATATATATATATATATGTGTGTGTGTGTGTGTGTGTGTGTGTGTGTGTGTGTGTGTGTGTATAAGATATGTGTGTGTTGTGTGTGTGTGTATATATATATATATATCTGTATATATGCTTAAGGATATAGTAGTGTATGTATATGTTTACTAGGGTTTAAATATAGATATGTGTGGAGATGTGTATGTAATTCCATGTATTTAATGCTGTGCATAATGAGGCATACTTGTATACGCTCGAGTATGTTTGTTTATATTTATGTGTATGAGTACGTGTATATACACACACATATACATATACGATAAACTTATAAAGCTAGCAACTTTTAGTGGCGGGTTTGTGTAAACTGACCATTCATCACAACGATATCAAATTACAACCTCAAAGAGTGGTCGAAAATAAGAAATTATTTATGACCACTACCATCCCATCCAAGCCAAAATCTAATTCTCATTCCTTTAGTATATTATCTCTTTATAACTTTCTCTACCTTACATTCTCAATTCTTTTGTTTTAATCTTTTTTTGTTACTTTATTCTTATTTGGTTAATTCTTATATATGTGTGAACTATAATAGCCATCTCAATATGGCTAACCACACAGGGTGGATGTTACTGTAGCTTTTAGCCCCAGGAGATCATCGTCTCCAGCTGGCTTTAGGCACACTATCTGTGCCCTTATGGTATTTGCAAAGGGAGGTCATCCTTCTCTCGTAAGCCAAAGTGATACACACGGACCGCAGTTTCGAGGTAGATGCTTCTTGTAACGGGCAGTAATCACCGGTTTAGGATGAAAAGAAAGACCTGTATGCAAATACTTAAATGTTTTTCTAGTAACTTCCGTAACTGATTTCGAAAAACTGTCTGCAAGCAATAATAAATCTCTGAACGAGATGTAAACAGTAACCGCTCGACAAAGTAAAGTATAATAGCCATCTCAATATGGCTAACCACAAAGGGTGGGTGTTATTATTTATATGTAATTCTAACTTTATTATCCTTATTTTTAATTTTTTTTTACTATTTTTGCTTTTATTACACTTGTCTTTTGCTTCCATTGTCTTTTACTTCCAGTACTCTTGCTCTTTATTTCTTATTTTTTATAATTTTATTTTTTAACTTTTAACTTTTATTTTTTCTCTCTATTTTTCTTTTTTTCTTTTTTTCTTTCCATCTTATTTTCCTTCCTATCTTATACTAGAAAATTAAATATAAAATCATTCCAATCTATTTAACATTCACTCTATGTTGACAGGTGATACAGTATGGGCAGATTTTCGAAATCCAATGAATCTTTATACATTTATACAGTTATGAAATTTTACAAATACACATTTTCAGGAGATATGATAAACCTATTATAATGGGTAATACTACATGTAGTTTTAAAATTTTTTGTGTTGTGATGTAATTCTTTGGACTAACAATGTTTGCAGCTGAAGAGAGCTTTAAACCATCTTTTTTATCAATAATACACTGATGTAATAACGGATTGTTTATAAAGCTTGAAACACGTGTACCGTTATATCCTTTGTGTTTCGTTTTTAATTTTATTTGATATATTTTATATATATATATATATATATTGGAGTAAGCACATAAATGTTAAACAAGGTGGAAAAAAGAGTACTCAGATACTAGAGTATATATATATATTTATATACTCACAAACACACACATACACACACATATTTAAATGTAAGTATGAAGATGTTATTTTTATTTCTCAAAGCGTATGTATGTAGGCAAATCATTCATGCACACATATATCTAAGTATATATTGGCATACATAATTTGAAGTATAATTTAGATTCTACTGCAATACGATGTAGATAACCACAGCATCTATAAAAATTCTTGCTTGCTGAGCTGAAATAAAGAGAAAGTCATTACAGATCAAGTGAAATAAAGAGCGTGGTCAAATAAAAAACTAGCATTGCCATTTAGTTGAAAAATACAAATACAATACCGAAAATAAATATTTGAAATGTAAAATCAAATAGGAATCAAACAGACATAATGCAACATTTTTCAATATGCAAATGCATATATACAGTCTTAGATTTATTAGTTTCGCCTTCGATATCTTTCAACCAAGGAGCAAAATATACCTTATTGCATATTGGGGGCCTCATTTTGAAGGTGATTTCACAATTATAATACATTTTAAAGGAAAATCATTAGCAATGATTAATATGAAGTCCAGAATTTGCCACTCTGTAATATTTCAATTTTATGTTTAATGACAAAAGTTTTATGCTAAAAGACACCACTCCATATTTCTGTTAGCCATCCGGCTCGATCCGAAGCAAGCGTTTCTGTATCTTCTGGATCCATTCCAAGAGACTTCATGGTAATCCTTATGCGATCCTTAAACCTCTTTTCAGGTTTACACCGAAAACGTTTCTCCTCTGCAAGCTTGCCATAAAACAGTTGTTTGTGTGTGCATTTATCTGCCATTCGAACAATATGGCCGGACCCTCTCACTTGGTTTTTCAGAATCATTGCTTTAATTGAAGTGATGCCTGCAGATGTAAGGATATCTGTTTTGGGAGTAAAAGAACTCCATTTAATATTTTAAATGGGATGAAGTTATTTTTGATGGAATTGTTCAAACAATTTGAAATCTTTTATAACATGTCCATGTTTCAGAAGAATACAACCGGGAGGGCAAGGAAAACGATTAGTAAAGTGCCAATTTTCTGCTGTTATTTATACATCGTTGGCCCCAAACGGGTCACTCCAAACCACAAATGCTTGTGCTGCCCATTGAATTTGCGGATGTATTTCTGTATTCAGATTGCCATAATTTTGTACAGAGTTTCTAAGATAGATGAAAAGAATCAACAACCTCAAGTATTCTTAAGAAAATATTTTTAGGGGGGTGGTGCAAGCAGCACCACATGCAGGTTGATAAATTACAACAGTTTTTTTAGATATTGATGGTCAAGCTAAACTCATGTGAGGTCGCTCTTGGGTGCTACTGTTAACATGCAATCGGTGACTAAACTGGTGACCTCACCAGGTTTGGCTGGTGAGGAGGGTCATCGATGGACACTCTGTGGTACTAAAATTAGTCAAAAGTCAGGAGAAATCATGGGCAGTCAACCGCCACCCAACAAATATTGTAAATATGCATATATCATTTTTTAAATATATATTCTTATATGTATATTTTTACACACACACACACACACACACACACACACACACACACACACACACACACACACACACATATATATATATATATACACATATATATATATATATAAACATATATAAATAACCTGTTTGGGACAGGAGAACGATATTTGACCACTTTCTAGAGCGTTTGGCTGGTGGTTTGGTGTTTGGAATGGGATACCTTTCCTCATGGGCAGGTAGAAGCTCTTTAACCTCGGTTCGTAACCTACCGAGGAGGAACACATATATACATACATATTACATACATACATAATACATACATATATACATACATATATACATATATATATATATACATATACACACACACACGCACACACACACACACACACACACACACACACACATATATATATATATATATATATATATATATATATATATATATAATCAGTTGAATAAAGTTAAACATGGTCCCGTTTTCACTTTTTTGTTATAGTATTTTAACAAAAATGTTTGTTCAATTAGCGCTTTCATACTTTTGGTAGTAATGATCGGATTTCTAAATGTATTTAACTAACAGTTGAAGTCTTTTAGAACGCTCTAACAAATTGAATTTCTGGAGTACAGTTTTGACCAATCTGCATACAGTTTAAACGTTATGGTTTGCCCGGTATAACAATATTTGTGGCTTAGATTCGGACTTATTTTAACCAATTAGCTTGCGGTTCACATGTAATAGCTTCAGGAGTGAACAAATTTAGTTTCGATCGTTTTATTTCCATTGTTGCCGGGTCTTCTGTTATTTATATCTAAAAGGTGGTTTTTAAAATCCACATCGCTAACTGTTTGTTATATTGTTGTTGTTTCCAAATTCCATTCATCGAACATATAGAAACATCTGGCCAGAAAATATTTCTAAATTTTAATTTCCATAAGTGAGTTTGGAAGAATGATAAAAGAAAAACGGTTTATTAAAATATTCAAACCTGTTCTGAACGGAAATATCAACAATAATATAACAACAAGTTAATGATGTGGATTAAAAAATACCTTTAACATACGAATATAAAAAAAATTAGAGAAGACTTCCACCAACCGAAATAAATACGATTGAAGCCAACTCAGTTTGATCGCTCATAAAACCATTACATGTAAACCGCAACCTAATTGGTTAAAATAGAGGCGGGATCTAAGCCAGTAAATCGGTACGCTCAGCGAACCGTGAATTAGAAGATGCATGCAGATTGGTCAAAACCGTATTCCGAAAATTCAGCTTGTTGGAAAAGTACTAAGAAATACTATAGTTGCCAAGAAATCTGTTAAATTCATTTGGAAGTCTGATGACTACTACGAACGTATGAAAGTGCTAATTGAACTGTATGAACATTACAAAACATAATTTTTTAATGTTAATTTACCATAGTAAAAACGTGAAAGCCAGACTATGTTTTAAGTTTATTTAACTGATATATTCTCTACACATCCACACAAATTCGGAATATATATATGAGGAAGGCCAGTTTATGGGTTAGATCTTAAAAACCTTTTAGCCCATGCGCTCTTAAAAATGTGGAAGGGGAAATGCCTCACAACTCAAAGGGAAAAATTGGCTATCGACTTCCGGCTGTGCCCCTTTCTTGCGGGCCCCCAAAAGCTATCAGAAACAACCTGAAATATAAACATGGCCCGAAAATCTCCGTTCTGTAGTTAAGAATGTTTCCCGGTTCGAGTGAGTTTTTTTGGATACCTGTGTGTTCAGCTATGCATAACTTGCAACGCTTCGGCTCGGTGATGTAGGGGCAAGGGTTCTCAAGAACTTACCAAGAGAACGAGTAGGGAATATTATCGTCTCTTAGTTGACAGACGTGGTTGACAAGTGATGTTAGGTATCTATTTTCAGGAACTCTGAAGGAGGACATGTGGCTGGGTAGACGTTGCTTGAAAGAGTTCCCGGAATATCCAATGCATCTCCGTGGGCGTGTGTTGTCGGAACTCTACTTGCTAGTGTTGGTGTTATTGGTGTCACCAACATTGTTGTTGCTGGAGCTGTGACTGCTGGTGTTGGCGTCACTGGAGGTGGTGGTAGCATCGGTAATGGTATCGAGGTTGCGGCTTATGGTGAAGGCGCTGATGTTTTTGTTTGGTCTTCATCATTGGTGGGAGAGTTGCCATTTCTGTTGGATGTGTCATTCGCTGTCGTTTCGCTGATGTATCTGCTAGGACCACAATCAGTGTTGGTGCTGTTATTGCCGCTATATCTGGCAGGGGTACTCGAGCTGTTGCTACTGTTACAGAGGTTGTCACGTCTGCTACAATGGACGTAATTCTGTTGCTGGTGGCGATGCTGCTGTTGTTGCTAATGTTGTTATTGCTGTACGGGAGAATAGGCAATGCCATCGTTGGTGCTGTTATTGCTATTGTTGCTAATGTTGTTAACTGTGGCGGTGTTGCTGGTTCTGTTCTCGTGTCTACGGCTGTTCTTGTTCTACCGGTTGTATTGTCAGGGTTTGCTAGTACTTCGGCCTTATACACGATCCCTTTGTTTTCAAAATAAACCAAGCAAAGCATCTGGAGCGGTACCTGCATGAACACTGTGCCTCTTTCTGAGACTTAGGGGTTCTAACTAGGATGCTCTTAATATTGGGGACAAAGCTAAGCGAAACTCTAACGTTGTGCCTGTTGAAAATGTGCTCATATCTATGGGAGCTTATAAAGTGATTATGTATTAATTTAAGGAATATTCTGCCCCCGCGTTTTTGTGTTAAGAGAGAAGGGTGGGGCAAACAAAATTGTAATTCTACTGCACTTTCTTTTGCGGTTGTTGAGCTCCGGCATGTAGGAGATGCGGTCCCTAAATCCGCTGTTAGCAGTGTCTCGTTATATTACGGGACCGTTGCTTCGAAAACCTCTTGGCTGGAGGAAAGGTTTGTGGTCGTCTTACTAACACATTTTACCAGGTTTTTGAACACGATCGGTGAGTGGCAGAAGGCTGTGGTGATGTACGTTAACTTCTCGTTTGGTTTGCGGCAGTGTCAGTATGTCCTGGAGCCCAAGTCTAGCGTGACGTCTAAGAAGTCCGCAGTTGTGAAGTTAGTCTTTATCGTGATTTTCAAACTCATGGAGGCAAGCGTGCTGATTAGATCTTTCCTAAGCCTGTTTAGTGTATGCCCCTTTGTACCCCTAGAGATGGCCAGGGTATCTTCACTGTAGAGGCCAAAGAGGACAGAGGGGAACTTTTTCCTAAGGGTATCGTGAAATGTTCCATGTCCTTGATTTTGGGTGGGTGTTTCCTAGATCTGATTCTATAGTTACTGCATTCCTGGGATGGTGCGATCGAGTGATTTCCATCCCACGTCCATTATCTTTTCCAGCAGCATGGACGGCGTGGGTATATTTTTAGTGGCGCAGCCGAGGTCAAAACTTTCCATATTTTAGTGGAGTAGCCGCAGTAAAAACTTTCCATATTCTAGTGGAGTAGTCGCAGTCAAAACTGTCCATCTTTTAGTGGAGTAGACGAGATTAAATCGTCCCTTATTTATGCGAGATCCGTGGTTTCCTCGGCTATTCCACTAAAATAAGGGACGATTTAATCTCGTCTACTCCACTAAAAGATGGACAGTAAAAACTTTCCATATTCTAGTGGAGTAGTCGCAGTCAAAACTGTCCATCTTTTAGTGGAGTAGACGAGATTAAATCGTCCCTTATTTATGCGAGATCCGTGGTTTCCTCGGCTATTCCACTAAAAATAGGGACATCATAGAAAAGTGATGTAGAATCAGAAAGATTGGCCGTCCTGCAGATGTGAATATTCAGCGAGAAAGAGAATATCTCTACGAAAGCAGCAGCTCCTCTACTTTGAGTATGAAAATCAAACTTATATCAATAATAATTGGTGCTTATAATTCTTTTAGTAAATGTTGCGACAGCAATCTAGGAAAAAAAACCCGACAAACATTAATTTTAGATTACACGAAAAAGAAATTTAATACTTACTCGAGATGTCCTCTCTGTAATAAATACGATAATTATTATTGCCTCCGGATTTCTTATCTGCTCTCATTGCAGAATAATAACCAGTTGGTCGGATGAAGATTTCCTCGTCACTGAAAATAATATATTACAACTGATGGATTTAACAACGTTCATCATAATGCAATATTTTACGGCTGTATTTACAACAATCAGTTCTGTTTAATGAGTTTATATGTCATCTATGAAATTATTGAGTGTGTTATTCCTAGTTTGTTATTTATAACTTAAAAAGTAAATATGAAATGTACTTTGAATAAATCAGATTTTGTTATTAGCTTCAGTTCAAGTCTGAAGAAAAAAGAGGCAAAGAAGGAGTGTCATATGAGACTGAAACGAGAGTTTAGGAAATGTAAATGATGAGAATCAAAATGATTGCCAGAAGCAGTTTTGAATATGTGCAGTGGCTGTAGACAAGAGCTGTTCCAATTTGAAGAACCGGAAACTCACTTTTGTAACGAAAGAAGAGAGCAGAGACTGTGAGGTTGTTGGCTATTAGTTGTACTAATGTGCATGTGTTTGTAGTATTTGAATGGACGAGATTGGCTATCGTTCACCTTTCAGTTGTAAATCCCACGGTATGGTTCCGATTTCTTTCTCTAAATTGAAAATATATATCTATAGAAACGTCGCCATGATGGAAAAGTACTCCAACTGGCACAGGAGCGGAATTGCATCTTAGACGCATGGCGGAAATATGTAAGGTTAGCGCATTGGAGGATAGTGCCAGGCGCCTTGAGAACCTGTTCAGAAGTTTCCATTTATCTGACAGGTAACGACTAAGTTTCCCTGATGCACCTGCGTGGACGAGAAGCAAGTATAGTGGTTCATCCAAATCGTACCTTCATGAATATTTGTTGCAGCCGCAGATAACGATAGTATAGCATAATACAGTTCTATATTTCAGAGATGAGGAATTATACATATTATTTACATTATTCACATGTGACGGATATTTGTCCTCATCTTGTTTGTTGTTAACACAACGTTTCAGCTGATATACCCTCCAGCCTTCATCAGGTCTCTTGGCGAAATTTCGTACCTGGGTTCTCATTTCTAAGGTATTTGTTGTTGTTGTTGTTGTTGTTGTTGTTGTTGTTGTTGTTGTTGTTGTTGTTGTTGTTGTTGTTGTTGTTGTTATTATTATTATTATTATTATTCAGTAGTTTTATTTTTATAGCGTGCTTGCACTTCACTACCGAGCGCAGCTCTGTGTGTCTTGGGTATGTGCTGTGATTTATTGTGATGCTCTGATGGTCACTGTATTGAAAGTGTTCTGCATAGGATGTGTGCAGTGCCTAGTAAAGCAATTTTCTATATGTTATATATGTTTGTAAGTCCTGGTGTATTTGTTATGTATTTGTTTGAATATTTTTTTATCATGCCCAATGCACCTACTATGATAGGAATTGTGTCTGTTTTTAGATTCCACATTCTAGTTACCTCTATTTCCCAGTTTTTGTATTCTGAAAGTTTCTCCATTTCTTTTAGAGACACGTTGTCATCTGCTGGTATTGATACATCAATTAGAAAGCATTTTTTTTCTTCATGATCTCTGACAACTATATCTGGCCTGTTGGTCTTAATTTCTCTATCTGTGTGTATTGGCATATCCCAGAATATGGTTGCTTTCTCGTTTTCTGTGACCTTTTCTGTTGTGTGCCTATACCATATTTTTTCTGTTGTTATTCCATAATGTTGGCATAGCTTCCAGTGTATGCAGGTCCCAACTCTGTCGTGTCTGTGAATATATTCCTTCTTAGCCAGGACTGGGCAGCCAGAGATAATATGATTTATTGTTTCTTGTCCATCTCCACATATTCTGCGGTTACTTGTTATATTTCTTTTCATTATATGATTTTTGGAATTTCTAGTGGGGAGGCTTTGGTCTTGTGCTGCAATTAAAAATCCCTGTCTCTGCTTTGAGTCCTGAGCTTCTCAATCGTTGCTGGGATTTTTCTTTGTCTATTTCTTTTGCATTTAGTTTAGTCCTGTATTTGCCTTGAAGGGGCTTTCTTGCCATCGTTTTATCATGGTCCGTTGCTGTTCTATTTTTAGTTTGGATTTCATTTGTTTTATAGCTTTTGTTGCTTCTTCATCTTCTTCTTCCTCTTCTTCTTCTTCTTCTTCATCTTCTTCATCTTCTTCTTCTTCTTCTTCTTCTTCTCCTCCACCTTCTTCTTCTTCTTCTCCACCTTCTTCTTCTTCTCCTCCTCCTCCTCCACCTCCTCCTTCTTCTTCTTCTTCTTCTTCTTCTTTTTCTTCTTCTTATTTTTTAGGTGGTATGATTACTTGTTTGTATTTGTCAGCTTCCTTAAATACTGACAAAAGTTTTTTTTTTGCTCGTATTTTGCCGCTATTTGTATCAGTTTTCCTTGCTTCTGAAGTAGGTATTTTTGCAGTCCTATGGTGGTTATTTTATAATAGAATTCCAGCTTTATAAGGCTTCTACCACCTTCTATATGTTGTATATATAGCCTTTCTATGTCAGATTTTGGGTGATGCATCCTAGATCCTGTCATTAATTTTCTTGTTTTCCTATATATTTTGGTTAGTTCATTTAGCGTCCAGTTAAAGATATTGTAGCTGTAACTTACAACGGGGACGGCTAAAGTGTTAATACCTATTATCTTGTTTTTAGCACTGAGCTCTGTTTTTAGTATTGATTTAACTCGTCTATAGTATTTTTTTAAAATTTTCTCTTTCATTTGTGTGTTGTGTCTTATCTAGTTCATGGATTCCTAAATATTTGTAAGTTTGGTTTTGGTCTAATTCTCTTATTTCATTGGTTTTATCTAGTGAGATATTGCTACTCTTACTAGTTTTCCTCTTTTTACGGTTACTTTGGGGCATTTTTCTTATCCAAATTTCATATCTATTTCTTTGGTAAATCCATGAACTGTCTTTAGTAGTGTTTCCAGCTGTTTGTCATTTGTAGCGTATAGCTTTAGGCCATCCATATATAAAAGGTGGCTGATCGTTTCGCCGTAACATTTGTATCCGCATCCAGTTCCATTTAGCATATCAGATAGAGGTGACAGTGCCAAGCAGAAAAGGAGTGGAGAGTGCGTGTCTCGCTGGAATATTCCTCTTCTGATGGGGATGGCTTTGGTTTTCACGAGTCCCTTTTTTGTTTGGAGCTGTAGCACTGTCTGCCATTTATTCATAGAGTGTCCTATGTATTTTATAATTGTTGGTGTTACCTTGTTAATGACTAGTATTTCGAGGAACCACGTGTGGATTATTATTATTATTATTATTATTATTGTTGTTGTTGTTGTTGTTGTTGTTGTTGTTGTTATTATCATTTCATGTTTGACTTTTGCTTTACATTTTTACAAGTTGGCTCGAAGTCTCACCCAGAAACCTCAAGAGACAAGTTGGAAGTTCATGTTGGTGTTATACCTAGGGTGCCATATATTTGGTTTTTTACATAGTGTTGTTCTAGAGAATGTTTAAGAAGCCTTAAGAAAATTATGTGTTTGTTTTAAAACTTGAGATTACATAGGAGGTATTTTACGTAGGATATGGACAGTTCTCATCAGCACTGTATTTTGAATTTCTGCCATTTTGGGGTTTCCTGGTATCTGAGTTAGGTAGCAATTAGTCCCTTTCGCTATCATTCCCAGGGCACCTATGACAACAGGTATTGTTTTAGTCTTCAGCTTCCACATTTTGCTGATTTCTATTTCAAGATCTTTATATTTGCTCAGTTTCTGGTAGGTCTTGACAGATACGTTTATATCGATTGGGACAGTCATATCAATGAGGAGGCATGTTCTTTGTCTGAAGTCTTTCAATATGATGACTGGCCTATTTGCATCTATCTTTCTGTCAGCTTGAATGGTGAATTTCCAGAGGAGTGAAATGTGATCATTTTCAAGTACTGGAGGTGGTTTGTGTTCCCACCAGTTATTATCACGGAGCAAGTCCAAGCTTTTGCAAATTACCCAGTGAATATATTGTGCAGCTCTATCATGCCTGTTCAGATACCCTGGAGGCGCAAGAAGACTGCACATGGAGACAACATGATCAATGGTTTCATTTTGTTGTTGATATACACGACATGATGGGCTACTGCTGCTCTTTAATGTGTTGGCCTGGTAGTTTCTTGTAGGTAGGCATTGATCTTGAGCTGCTATGATAAACCCCTCTGTTTCAGATTTTAAGCCAGAGGCCATTAGCCATTGATGGGTCAGGGCTTTGTCAACATCTGCTTTATTCGCTCTCTTTGGGTATTTGCCACACAGAGGGTTTTCTTGCCATTTATCGATCAGAATATCTAAGGCAGCAGTTTTAGCACGGGTTTTCATGCGCTTAGCTTTTTCTGCGCTTGTTTCTCGTATGTCTAATTGTTGTATTTGGAATACATTTAGATATTCTTTTGCCTGTTTTGTTACTGAGTATGGTGCTTTCTTGTTTTCATGTTTTGAGACAAGTTTTAACATCCAGTCCTCAGAGTTTTTCAGGTAGGTGTCCAGGCCAATTGTGGCAATCTTCATTGCTAATGCCAGCTGTAAAAGCCCACGGCCTCCATCATTTATTGGCAGATAAAGTCGTCCTATATCTGCCTTAGGGTGGTGCAGTCTATGCATTGTCAACAGTTTTCGTATTTTTCTGTCAAGATTACATATTTCAGTAATTGACCAGTTAATAATATTGAAACTGTAAGTCACGACTGGTATAGCTGAAGCATTGATCGCTTCGATCCTGTTTCTCGCATTCAGCTCTGTCTTAAGTATTGCTCTTAAATATTCTCTCCTGATCCTTTCCCTCATCATTGAATGCTTGATTCCGTCCCCTTCAATTACCCCCAGGTATTTGTAGCTCTGCGCTGGGTCTAACGCTTTTATGACATTCTGCTGGTCAAGATTAACGTTAGATGTTTCTGTCATGTTCCTTTGATAAAGGTAGCTTTTGCACATTTATCGAAGTGAAATTGCATTCTGATGTTATCACTGAATTGTTTAACAATCACTAGTAAGCCTTTGAGTTGTTGGTGAGTTTTTGCAAAGAGCTTTAAATCATCCATGTAAATGAAATGATTTATAGTTTTATCAAACATTTTATAACTGTACTGTGCATCATTGAGCAATTTTGAGAGAGGTATTAAGGACAAACAAAAGAGGAGTGCTGATAGTAAGTCACGCTGGGAAATGCCACATGAATTTTTTACATTTCCAGCATTTAGAGATTCATTGTCACTATTCAAAATCAGTTTGGTTCTTCATGATCTCATTCTTACAGACAAAATGTTTCGCAGAGTAGAAGCTATTTTATACATTTCCAGGCATTTCTTAATCCAGCTATGTGGTTGGCTATCAAAAGACTTTTTGTGGGAATGTTGCCGTTTTCTAATCTTTTCACCACATAGAATCGTTGAGATTTTCGCGTATGCATAGTAAAGATGGTTGAGATCTGTGATATCAACATCATTAGCTGAAATTATATCCTTTAGTGCAAGGTGGATTTTACCAATTATTTTCAGTTTTTTTTAGAATTGCAGATTTTCGGGAGAGTATCGCGTTCATCCATACTGATTTCTTTAATTTTCAGCCATTCAATCATGATTTCAGTTTTTAGATCATGTAGTTCTGTTGGGTGAGTATTTGTCTGACTTATTATTATTATTATTATTATTATTATTATTATTATTATTGTTATTGTTATTGTTGTTGTTGTTGTTGTTGTTGTTGTTGTTGTTGTTGTTGTCGTCGTCGTCGTTGTTGTCTTTGTCGTTGTCGTTGTCGTCGTTGTTGTTGTTGCTGTTGTTGTTGTTGTTGTTGTTATTATTATCATTATTATTATTATTGTTATTGTTATTGTTAATGTTGTTGTTGTTGTTGTTATTATTATTATCATTATTATTATTATTGTTATTGTTATTGTTAATGTTGTTGTTGTCGTTATTGTTGTTCAGGTCACTGCCTGAAATCGAACTCAGAATCTTGGAGCTAGTAGCCGGCGCTCTTGACCACTACGCCGTATACCCGTAGGATGTTCACATTTCAAAATGGCTAGCTACGTAGACCATAAATTTGATATCCGTTTGATTGACCTAGTGAACATTCGATTGCTGTCGAGCGAATGTACTGTCTCTGTTGGACAAAGCATATCAGTAAATATGGTAAGGAGCAACTGATGGGAAAAATTACCACTCATTATTATTAGAATACTTATAATCATCATTGCCATTATCATCGTCAATTAAAATGACTAATAGCAGAATCGACAACAAGGTTGCAAAAAATACGCCATTCTGTAGTTATTTTTGTTCATTAATATTTTGAGTGTGAATCCCACCACAATCTTTTTTGTTATTTATTTTTCCGGGGTCGCTAAAATAATACTCGTTAATTATTGTGATGGATATATCATAGTTAACTGTGCTCTATTTTCGAAATATGTAAATGTTTGCCCATGTGAGAAATCGTAATTATTAGCATTGAGAAACTATAAATGTGAATAAAGAACAAGGGGTTCATATATACTTATAATTGAACTGGTATATTCCTGAGAAATCTCCAAACCAGGGCTTTAAAATGCGTTTACTCTCTTGGAACCACGATGTGTAATTTGTTCCTTTTCCATCGAAAATTAATGAGTGAATGTCAGCATT
This sequence comes from Octopus sinensis, assembly GCF_006345805.1. Lineage (NCBI taxonomy): Eukaryota > Metazoa > Mollusca > Cephalopoda > Octopoda > Octopodidae > Octopus > Octopus sinensis. The sequence continues at coordinate 74,566,587 of NC_043004.1, read as the reverse complement.
ATTATTTCTCAAGACGAGTTTCACCTGCAAATACAAAATTGAATAAATTCAAGTAGAATTGAGAGAAAAAAAGCGTGTGAAAGAGAATTTGTGTGTGTGTGTGTGTGTGAGAGAGAGAGAGAGAGAGAGAGAATACGGGAATGTGAGGGAATGAGAAAGCAGGAGGTCAAGAGGGAGATGGAGAGGAAAGGGTATGTGGACAGAGAGATTGAGGGATAGGAAGCGAGAGATGGCGATTGGAAGAAAGGAAATGAAGAAAGACAGTTGAGAGAGAGAGAGAAATGATAAAAGTGAAATAGTGAGTGAAAGGCGAAAGGTTAGCTGAAAAAAGGATAGGGTTCTGGAGAAAGACGTGCATGGATCATTGTGTACGTTATAGGATATTGAACAGGACGGCGAAGAAATATCAACTAACCGTTAACTGCGTAAATTCCGTTGCATATATAGGAGCGATGCTTTATCTTAGTTCTATGACCAACCTTTCACAGATTAATGAGAGATTAATATGAAAATAAAATATTGGGTAATTTCACTTGCAATGTCATTGCTTTCTATTTAGCGGAAGATTTAACTCTCTACTTCTCTAATAACTTGAAAGCAGAGAACCGAGCAGATGTATGGGATATTTTAGATATACCTGATGTATAGTCGAAAGACACCTGTTGTTATATCCTGTTATTTGCATTTGTATCTGTGTAACATTTCTCCGTTTTTTTCGTCCTTGTTTTCGTATATATTCGCTGCTTTCTTCCAAGGAATCTAATGCTCTTAGCTTAGTTTTTCCGTGGGGCTAACCAGATTGGAGCAATCTCGAGTATAACTAGCCGGAACTCTTCTTTGCACCAGTAAAATTAGATCTGATCTTGAATTTTGTCCCTGTTTGAAAAGGAATTCTGATCCTTCTAGAAGGTTTGGGCATGTTGCGCAGTTTGTTCTACCACATTTTTTTGCTTTTGCATCCGTAATTTCAGAAAACAATTTTGCCTTTGTGAGAATCTTTTTAAGTGATTTAGGTTGTTTGTAGCTTTTAATGATTTTATGTATGTTTAGAATTTCCTTTAATTTGGGGTCCTTGTGAAGTATTGGTAAATTCTAGGTGATGATGGTGAAGGCTTCTTTGTTTCTGGGGTTGTATGTGGATATGTAAGGCAGTATTTTAGGGGGAGGTGTGTTGTTGTGTTGAACTTTTCTCAAAGTTTCTATCTCGATTTCTGTTGCACGTCTGATCCCATCCTCTATCAGTTGAATTGGGTAGTGTCTGTCAATTAGGGTGTTTTTGAGTTCTTGTAGTCTAAAGTTCCTGGTATTTTGTTCTGACACTATTGTGTATATCCTTCTTGCAAGGTTGAAAGGGATGTTTGTTTTAGTGTGTCTTGGGTGACATGAATCAAAAAGTAGGTATTGTTTAGCGCCTGTGGCTTTGTAAAAAATGTCTGTTTCTATTTTAAGGTTAATTTTTTTAATTAGTATATCTAAGAATGGAAGCTCCTTTTGGTTGTATTCCATTGTGAACTGTATATTTGGGTTGATGCTGTTCAATAGGTTTTTGAATTTTAGGAGTTTATCTGTGTTTTCATTCCAGAGTATAAAACAATCGTCCAGGAATCTTTTCCAATTCTCTTTTATGAGAAAAGGGGTTTCCAAAGGTCGATAAAGATTCCTGGTATACAATTATTTCTAGGTAGCCCATTGTTAGGTTCGCAATGACTGGTGCTGCCCTTGTACCCATAGCAATTCCGGATTTTTGACGGTAAAATGTATTGTCAAATGTGAAGTGGTTATTTTGTAGGATGAATTCAACCGATTTAGTAATGAATTCTTTACTGATCCTTTTTGGTATTTCTTCCGGAAATTGGTCCAGCCAGAACTGTATTGCGTCTAGTCCATAATTATGAGGTATACTGGTATATAAATTAACTACATCAAATGAAACCATGATTGTTTCTTTGTTGACTTTTTTGGAAGGTCGTTTAACATATCCAAGTCATCTCTGATATGACTATCGATATGTTTAAGGAAGGGTTTCAGGAGGATGTCCATAAATAGACTTAATCTGTGTGTTTCACAGGCTGGGCCAGCTACAATGGGTCGTAGTTTTAGGTCCCCCGGGCTAGATGTGTGTATGTATTTCTTTGGTGATTTTTTAATGGTTTCATTTATAATTTGGCTTTTATGTATTTTTGGCAGACCATAGAAGAAGCTAGGCTTGCATTAAAAATTTGTTAGAAAGTCTTTGGTTGTTAGTTCCTTTTCATGTGTTTTAATTAGTGAGGACAGAGTTTTCATTATTTTTTTCGGGGTGTAGTGGGTGATTTTTTCATGATATTGATTGTCATCAAGCAAGGAAATTACAAGATTTCTATAGTATAATGTATCCATTATTACAATTGCACTTCCTTTGTCTGCTTCCTTAATGGTTATATCTTCATCATTTTGAAGTTCTATCAGTTCCTTCCATTGTGCAGTGCTAAAATTTGAGTTAACTGTATGTTTATGTATAGTATGGTAGGGAAAGTTCTCAATGTGGCTGCAGAACTCGTCAAGATCTTTTTTTCTTCCTCTATGGGGGATATGTTCACTTTTGTTTTTGACTAGTGAGTCATCTTCAGTATTGAAACTGGTTGATACTTCTGCTAGTCTTAATTTTCTGCAATATAGAATTCACTATGGAACACAACAGTAAACATCTCTCATTTCTAGACATCTTAATTAAAATAGTTAACAACCACATAGAAACAGACATCTTTTATAAACCCACTGATTCTAAACAATAACTATTATTTAACTCTTGCCACCCCAAACACGTAAAAATTAATATACCCTTTAATCTAGCGAAAAGAATCTGTACCATAGTTTCGGATACATATACTCGTGAACAAAGACTCCTTGAACTTAGATCAACACTAACTAAAAGACATTACACAATCCCATTAATAAATGAAGGCATTAAAAGAGCTAAGGAAGTAGATATACAAATGTTAAGGCAAACCAGCCGAAATACTAAACCAGACTTAAAAATACTCCCGTATATTTCCACACATAACCCTAGAAACAACGAAGCCTTCAACATTATCACCCAAAATCTTCCCATCCTCACAGCAGACAAAACAATGAACGAAATTTCAAGCTCATGCAAAATTATAAAAAGCAAAAAGCAACTGAAGTCACTGAAAAAAAATATTAACCAGCGCAAGACTATATCCACTAACAACAGAGCCAAAAGTGACAAAATGTGGTCGTACTAACTGTGGAACATGCCCCCACCTTTTGGAGGGTTCAGAATTTCACTTCGAACAAGGAGAAATATTTAAGATCAAATCAAATTTCACCTGCGCCTTAGAAAATCTAATCTATGTCATGACATGCTTAGGATGTGGTAACCGCTATATTGGAAAATAGGAATTTCACTCCGTCGAAGAACCACTATTCACAAAGAGCAAATCCGCCACCCACAATACAGACAGTTACAGGTTAGTGAACACATACAAAGGTGTGCCAGGAACCTTAATCCTAATTTCCAAATCTTCCCCTTCTATCAATGTTCACAGAACACCACAATGCAACAAAGGTTGAATAAAGAAGCATTTTTCATCAATAAATATCTCCCACAACTAAATATGAACACACAACTTAATACAGAACACCTCTAACCCTTCAATTAAAACAACTAACTCCTATACACTACCTACACCATTCACATTACAATTCTATATTTAAATCCAGAAATACTTACCTCCCTTACAAATAATCTTTTTTCTCAGGAACTATTGGACCTGACACCGTGTATCAACCGGTGTTTACTCAAAGCAATGAATAGTTTGCCGAAACCATGGTATGCTTTGCTTTCTGACTTTTTAATCCTAATAAAATCATAATAATGATCTTCATGACTTTTAGTACTACCTTAGTCCATCTAAATGTATATATCTGTCGTTACATTTCATAAAAAGCCTTTTCTTTTTTATTTACAATGTGCATTTTCGTTGATTTTTCATATTTTCCCTTACATTTCCACGTGTATTTTATATTTTCTTTTTGTAACATATTTCTACTATATATATATATATATATATATATATATATATATGTATGTATGTATGTATGTATGTATGTATGTATATATATATATATATATATATATATATGTATATATATATATATATATATATGTATATATATATATATATATATATATATATATATATATATGTATGTATGTATGTATGTATATTTATATATATATATATATATATATATATATATATATATATATATATATATATGTATGAAGGGCTATTCAAGATCCATGTCTATTTTGGCAAGCTTTCTACAGCTGAATGTCATTATTCCGTTCCTAACGTTAACCACTGAGTCCTGTTACGCAGCATCGGTGCAGGTACTTTTTACGTTGCACTAGCACTTTCGAGCCAGCAACATTACAAATGCTTTCTTGGAGAGGGTTGCAATGGACGGGCCTGTACGCAAGGGCAACCAAGTTTTTACTTAGCTTGAAGTGTCTTTTCAAGTACAGTAAACCATCAGGCGTCTCGGTCTCCCTGCCATCCTTTCTGTGACTCCCAACGTTTGTAGATACTTTCCCACCACTTCGTCCCACGTCTTCTTGGATCTAGCCCTCTACGATTAGAGCTCGGCACCTCTTGATGCAACACGCCTCATTCATACGCATTACATGTCTATAACGATGCAGTCTTCTCTCCTGCGCACTACATTTGTTGCTCTCTATACCTAGTTTCTCTCTCAAAACACAATCTGTCGTATATACATGCTAACATTACGCATCCTGCGAAGCACACTAGCATCATTTCTTTCAGTTCTTCGCATACCCTCAGTAGTACCAGCCCATGACTTACTGCCATATAACATAGCTGTCCGTACATTGGCATCGTACAATCTACCTGAATCTCTAAAGGAGAGCCTCTTTATGGCTAACAGAGGTAGTAGTTCTTTGAACTTTGCTCAGCTTATTCTTATTCTAGCAGCTATGATTTTAGAGCAAGCACACCCACTACTTATTTTGTCACTTGAGTAATGGAAACTGCCTACTCCTTCTAGGGAACATTCCTGGCATATGAGGGAGTCTATTTTTTGTACATTCCTGATGTTTAATATACTCGTACATCTGTCACATGCAAAGACTACTTGCTCCGTTTGTCGTCCACTGACACAGCTGCACCTCTTATGTGTCCATAGCTTGCGCTGTGTACGCCTTATGGAGTTTCTCCCGACACCTTTTCTACATATCGGACAGGGCTACCTCCATGAAAGTACCAGCGATTAGTGTGTCATCCTACTTATCAATATGATAATGATGATGGTGATGTTAATAAACTCAGATACCAAGAAACCCCAAAATGGCAGAATTTCGAAAGATAGTGCTCATGGGAACTGCTCATATCCTACGCAAAATACATTCTATGTAATCTCAAGGTTTAAAACAAACATAATTTTCGTTCTTTTTTATACATTCACTAGTACAACACCAAAAAAATATATATATATATGGCACACTAGGCATAACAACAACATGAACTTCCAAACTGTTGTCTCTTGAGGTCTCTGGGTGAGACTTGGAGCCAACTTGTACAAATATAAAGCAAAAGTCAAACAGAATAATAATAATAATAATAATAATAATAATAATAATAATAATAATAATAATAATAATAATATTAATAATAATAATAATGGGCTACAGCAAATATTCTGCTCAATACCACAGATTTGCTTGTCAGTTGTTTGACCATAACCAGTTGAGCATGTCCCTTAGTGGCTGACGATATGTGCATCTCTGATCACGAGCAGAAGTAGTGGGGGAGCATCATAGCCATGTGTTGAGAGGGATTCTTTGGGATTTGCATAGTTCACCTCTGGAAACATGGGTGGTTCTTTCAACATCCTTAAACAACCCTTATTCAGGGACCGTTTGAGCGGGATGGGCTACTCAACCTGAAGAAAATTCTAACTGGGCCCCCACCTGCAAGGTCATGTGCCGTTTATCATGATATGAGATCACCATGTCGCACACATATGGTTGTGATGCATGTGCCTAGTGTACCCTTATCAGATTGGTAGTCATGATGGGTATATTGGGCTTCGTATATTTTACCCCAGTGTCACTTTGATGGCATGAACTGCTCTCTCACTCAATAATAATAATAATAAATATTTTGAAATAACGAATGACTGGATGCTAAAGCTCGTGGAAAATCACGAGAGACGAAAGAAGCTTCATTCTATCATAAAGGAACGCAAAAAAGTTGCTATTGATCTCGTGCAGGATACCCAAACTGAACAACCCGAGGGAAGTACGGCAACTATTGTTGCAAAGAAGGTGAAAATAATGGCAACGAAAAAAGCGCACGAGCAATTGGCTGATAGGTGGGAGGAGAAACCTCTGCACGGCAAATATGTGGCCCGTAGCAAACAAGCTCATGTTGACCAGAAGCAAACCCATCAGTGACTACGGAGCTCAGGGCTAAAAGCAGAGAGCGGAGGTTTCATCCTGGCTGCTCAAGATCAAAGCCTATTAACCCGGAACTACCAGGCCAATGTGATGAAAAATGGAGCAGACCCAAAATGCCGATTCTGCAACGACATGATTGAAACAGTGGACCACCTAATCTCTGGATGTAAAGTCTTAGCACCAGTGGAGTATAAATTAAGACATGACAGAGTTGGCCAATATCTCCACTGGCTAATAAGTCGGCATTACAATATCAAAACTGCCGACAAGTGGTATAATCACCACCCTGAAGCTGTAACTGAAGGAGAAAATGTAACGATTCTGTGGGACTTTCTAGTACATACAGACCGAACCATCAAAGCCAATAAACCGGATATAGTTGTGAAAGACCAAAACAATAAAGTTTGCTCATTGATCGACATGAGCATCCCCTGTGATCATAATATCGCGGCGAAAGAATTTGACAAGCTCAGAAAATATAAACACCTGCTTATTGAAATTGAGAAAATGTGGCATCTCAAGGCGGTTACAATACCAGTGATCGTAGGAGCACTAGGAATAATCAAGAAGGGAACCGAAAATTATATAAGAATGATCCCTGGCTTACCATCCCTGCAAGAAGTGCAAAAGATTGTCTTAACTAGTACATCACACGTATTGAGAAGAGCATTGTCGATGTGAGAACTATTACTACCCATATATTTTAATTTAACTTAAAAATAAAAAAAAATTAACGCGCTAGTGAGTTTAGTTTAATGGCCTACCAATGTATACTATGAGTTTCTTTGCCCTAGGAGTCGGGAAGACACTCGGCAAGAAATGGAAGCAAATTTGAAAGAAGAAAAACCCATAAACAATAATAATAATAATAATAATAATAATAATAATAATAATAATAATAATAAAAATAATAATAATAAAAAAATGTTTGATAAAAATATAAATCATCTCATTTACATGGATGATTTAAAGCTTTTTGCAAAAAATGACCAACAACTCAAGGGCTTACTAGCGATAGTCAAACAATTCAGTGACGACATCAGAATGCAATTCGGCTTCGATAAATGTGCAAAAGCTACCTTTATCAAAGGAAAAATGACAGAAACATCTAACGTTAACCTTGACCAGCAGAATGTCATAAAAGAACTAGACCCAGCGGAGAGCTACAAGTACCTAGGGGTAATTGAAGGGAACGGAATAAGGCATTCAGAGATGAAGGAAAGGATCAGGAGAGAATGCTATCGAAGAGTGAGAGCAATACTCAAGACAGAGCTGAATGCAAGAAACAGGATCGAAGCGATCAATGCATTAGCTATACTAGTCGTGGCTTACAGTTTCAATATTGTTAACTGGTCAATTACTGAAATATGTCAGCTCGACAGAAAAGTAAGGAAACTGTTGACAATGCATAGAATGCACCACCCTAAGGCAGATACAGAACGACTCTATCTGCCAAGAATAAAAAAAGAGAGAGGCCGTGGTCTTTTACAACTGGCAATAACAATGAAGATTGCTACAATTGGCCTAGACACCTACCTGAAAAACTCTGAGGACTGGATGTTAAAACTTGTCTCAAAACATGAAAACAAGAAAGCATCATACTCAGTCACAAAACAGGCAAAGGAATATCTAAGTGAATTCCGAATACAACCAATTTCGGAATTAGAGATAGACATACAAGAAACAGGCACAGAAAAAGCTAAGCGCATGAAAACCCGTGCCAAAACTGCGGCCTTAGATATTCTGAATAATAAATGGCAAGAAAAACCTCTCTATGGCAAATACCCAAAGAGAGCGAATAATGCAGATATTGACAAAGCCCTGACCCATCAATGGCTAATGGCCTCTGGCTTAAAATCTGAAACAGAGGGGTTTATCATAGCAGCTCAAGATCAATGCCTACCAACAAGAAACTACCAGTCCAACATACTATAGAACGGCAGTAGCCCAACATGTCGTGTATGCCGACAACAAAATGAAACCATTGATCATGTTGTCTCCAAATGCAGTCTTCTAGCGCCTACAGAGTACCTCAACAGGCATGATAGAGCTGCACAATATATTCACTGGGTAATTTGCAAAAACCTGGATTTGCCCCATGAAAAAAACTGGTGGGAACACAATCCACCTCCAGTGCTTGAAAATGACCACATCTCACTCCTCTGGAACTTCACCATTCAAACTGACAGGAAGATAGATGCAAATAGGCCAGTCATCATATTGAAAGACTTCAGACAAAGAACATGCCTCCTCATTGATATGACTGTCCCAATCGATATAAACGTATATGTCAAGACCTACCAAAATCTGAGCAAATATAAAGATCTTGAAATAGAAATCAGCAAAATGTGGAAGCTGAAGACTAAAACAATACCTGTTGTCATAGGTGCCCTGGGAATGATAGCGAAAGGGACTAATTGCTACCTAACTCAGATACCAGGAAACCCCAAAATGGCAGAAATTCAAAAGATAGTGCTCATGGGAACTGCTCATATCCTACGCAAAATACTTTCTATGTAATCTCAAGTTTTAAAACAAACATAATTTTTGTATGTTTTTTTAGGCATTCACTCGTACAACTCTAAGTACGAAACCAAATATATGGCACCCTAGGTATAACACCAACATGAACTTCCAACTTGTCGTCTCTTGAGGTCTCTGGGTGAAACTTAGAGCCAGCTTGGTGCAAATGTAAAGCAAAAGTGAAACATATAGTAATAATAATAATAATAATAAATCAAAGAATTGAAAACCACAGAGCTCAAAATGGACCACCGACCATACCTCCCAAGAATAAAAATAAACGCAATAACAACACCAATTATAAACAACATAAACCTAGCCGTCACTGAACTAGCCACTGAAACAAAAAAAAGTGATATCACTGAACTAAATGACTTGATATACGCAGCAGCCACTGCAGCCACAAAAGAAGCTGGATACTCACCCAAACCCGCCCAAACAGGAGTACCACCACCCAAACAAACCCTGTGGATAAATAACATCCAAAACAAAATTTTAAAAATTAGAAAAGACCTGTCGATTCTTAATGAAATCAGCAAACAAGCAACGCTACTAAGCAACAAAAAGAGAACAAAAATGCTCCGCAAATATAACATCACAGAAAAAGATTTGCCGGAGATAAAAGAAAAGCTGAAGCAAGATATCCTTGCCAAAGCTCAAAGGATCCGCCGGTACGAGAAACGCCAAAGCTTCTTTGAACAGAACAAAAAGTTCAACTCCGACCCCAAAAAGTTCTACCAAGAACTGGGCAAAAATAAAATAGAAGTCACTGCAGCACCAACGGCAGAAGAATTGGAAGAATTCTGGAGAGAAATATGGTCGGCGAACGAACAGCCAAAAAAAGGAGTATGAAAATAACAAACTCGGCATCTGAACAACTTTGGACCCCCATTACAACTGAAGAGGTCACCCAGGCACTGCAAAAACTAAGCAACTGGAAGGCACCTGGGCATGACAAGATCCCCAACTTCTGGTTGAAATATCTAACAGGAATGCACAAAAAGCTGGCTGAAAACTTTAACAGCATACTAGCAGAGCCAGAGACAATGCCTGAATGGCTCACAAAGGGGAAAACCATCTTAATTCCCAAATCAAATGAAACAACAAAACCAGAAAACTACAGACCAATAACCTGCCTCCCTACTATGTTCAAGGCATTTACTGCAGTGATATCGCAAAGGCTGAACAAGCACCTGGACGAAAACAAACTGTTCCCAGAAGAGCAGAAAGGATGCCGCAAGGGCTCATATGGCTGTAAAGATCAACTAATGATTAATAAACCGTAACTGAAGACAGCCACAGAAAGAAGAAAGGCCTCAGTATGGCCTGGATTGACTACAAAAAGGCGTTTGATAGCATCCCCCACACATGGATCCTCGAAACACTAGCCATTAACAAAGTAGCACCAACAATCATAAAATTCATAGAGCACTCTATGAATAAATGGCAAACAGTCCTACACCTCCAAACAAAAGAGGGACTCATGAAAACCAAAGACATCCCCATTAGAAGAGGAATATTCCAGGGAGACACGCTCTCTCCACTCCTTTTCTGCTTGGCACTGTCACCTCTATCTGATATGCTAAATAGAACTGGATGCGGATATAAATGTTACGGCAAAACGATCAGCCACCTTTTATATATGGATGACCTAAAACTATACGCTGCAAATGACAAACAGCTGGAAACACTATTAAAGACAGTTCATGGACTTACCAAAGAAATAGATATGAAATTTGGATTAGAAAAATGCGCCAAAGTAACCATGAAAAGAGGAAAACTAGTTAAGAGTAACAACATCACACTAGATAAAACCAATGAAATAAAAGAATTAGACCAAAGCCAAACTTACAAATACTTAGGAATCCATGAACTAGATAAGACACAACACACACAAATGAAAGAGAAAATAAAAAAAGAATATTATAGACGAGTTAGATCAATACTAAAAACAGAGCTCAATGCTAAAAACAAGATAATAGGTATCAACACTTTAGCTGTCCCAGTTATAAGTTACAGCTACAATATCCTTAACTGGACACGAAATGAACTGTCCAAAATAGATAGGAAAACAAGAAAAATAATGACAGGATCTAGGATGCATCACCCAAATTTTAAATAGAAAGACTATATATACAACGTATAGAAGGTGGTAGAGGCCTTATACAGCTGGAAAACTACTATAAAATAACCACCATAGGACTGCAAAAATACCTACTTCAGAAGCATACCTACTTCAGAAAACTGATCCAGATAGCAGCAAAACACGAGCAAAACAAAAAACTGTTCTCAGTATTTAAGGAAGCTGACAAATGCAAACAAGAAATCATACCACCTAATAAACACAAAGAAGAAGAAGAAGATGATGAAGAAACAACAAAAGCTATAAAACATATGAAATCCAAACTAAAAATAGAACAGCAACGAGCCATGATAAAACGATGGCAAGAAAAGCCCCTTCATGGTAAATACTGCACTAAACTAAACGCAAAAGAAATAGACAAAGAAAAATCCCAGCAATGGTTGAGAAGCTCAGGACTTAAAGCAGAAACAGAGGGATTTTTAATTGCAGCACAAGACCAAAGCCTCCCCACCAGAAATTACCAAAAACATGTAATGAAAAGAAATATTACAAGTAACTGCAGAATATGTGGAGATGGACAAGAAACAATAAATCATATTATCTCTAGCTGCCCAGTCCTGGCTAAGAAGGAATATATTCACAGACATGACAGAGTTGGAACCTACATACATTGGAAGCTATGCCAACATTATGGAATAACAACAGAAAAAAGATGGTATAAGCACACACCAGAAAAGGTCACAGGAAACGAGAAAGCAACCATACTCTGGGATATGCCGATACACACAGATAGAGAAATTAAGGCCAACAGACCAGATATAGTTGTCAGAGATCATGAAGAAAAAAAATGCTTTCTAATTGATGTATCAATACCGGCAGATGACAACGTGTCTCTAAAAGAAATGGAGAAACTCTCAAAATACAAAGACCTGGAAATAGAGATAACTAGAATGTGGAACCTGAAAACAGAAACAATTCCTATCATAGTAGGTGCATTAGGCATGATAAAAAAATATTCAGACAAATACATAACAAAAACACCAGGACTTACAAACACATATAGCATACAGAAAATTGCACTACTAGGCACTGCACACATCCTACGCAGAACACTTTCCATACAATAACCATCAGAGCATCACAACAAATCACAGCACATACCCAAGGCACACAGAGCTGCGCTCGGTAGTGAAGTGAAAGCACGCTATAAAAATAAAACTAATAATAATAATAATAATAATAATAATGATAATAATTATAATAATAAGAAGGATAAGAATAAGAATAAGAATAAGAATAATAGCAATAATAATAATAATAATAATAATACATTTCTACTATAAGTAGAAATTTCGGGTTAAATGACTAGTCGATAACATCGACCTATGTGCTCAACCGTTACCTATTTTATTGATCCCGAAAGGATGAAGATCAAAGCCGATCTCCGTAAAGCCGGAACAAATATTGCTAAACATTTTTTAGCAAACTTGCCAATTCACTACCCTTCGTCGTTAGTCAATATATTCGACATCAGTACTTGATTGGTACTTTATTATATTGACTGTAGGAGGAAGAATGATAAAGTTAGATGACACGGGCTGTATTTGAACCCAGAACATAAAATACCGGAAGAAATACCGGATGACATTTGTCCCACGGTCTAACGATTTCACCTCACATACATTGTTGTTTTCCTTTAACCCTAACTATTCATCGTGGGTGGTGACATAAGATGGAAAATGTTCCTGTCTATAGTTTCTCAAGATATTGCTTCTCAGCAAACAATAACCAGTAGTTAGGTCATTTCTAATTTGTAGTAGATTTGGCTGTCATTTCCAGCAAATCAAACGCTTACATAGAGGTTCTCTCGTTAGTTTAAGTTTTTAGTGTGTAGGCATTAACTGGTAGCTGTCTTTGAGTTTTCTCGCTAAAAGAAATAGCCAAACATAAATATTTATGTGTATGTGTATATGTATATATATATATATATATATATATATATATATATATATATATGTATGTGTGTGTGTGTGTGTGTGTGTGTGTGTGTGTGTGTGTGTGTGTGTGTGTGTGTGTGTGTGTGTGTGTGCGTGTGCTTTTGTATCACTGTATCAGGGCTGAAACAACTGATAGAGAGTGGCATATATGAAAATAAGGCTGGAGCGAAAGTGGCACATATTTGACAACATGTTTTAAACAGTAACAACAACATCAACAATATCAAGAAAATAAATGACATTAGTGACATTAGTGACAAAAAATAAAAGATAAAAATAACGTCGTCCACATCATAACAGACTGACAACTATGTAATACTCTTTATCAAATGGCAATCGTTTTGAAATTGGAAAATGCATTATTACCTTTTCAATTGGCAAATTCTCCCAGTATTTATAAATAGGACTTCTTTCAAAAGACTGTCTGTTTATCTCAAATACTTTCTGCCAGTTTTTACCTGCATAAATTGTAAATAAACTGAATGTTTTAGCTGTGGTGGTATACATAATTTGCTATAGTTATTTAAGAGAGCTGGTGACATTTGGCCTGGAGACAGAAATATCACATACATAAAATATACAGTTCACACAGTCTTATTAGCAGAATTAGATAGGTAACTTCGGAGATCTCAGGTTGTTGTAGTCGGGAAGTGAGAGGAAGGGCCAGTTGATAAATTGCAAGAAGACAAAGTATATGGCGGCTCATCGTTAAATTACTTTGGGACTTCGATGACAGAAGATACAAGATGTATGAATGAGATCGAAAGACGAACAGTGCTGGTAAAATATGCATTCTCAAAATTGTATAACATCTTGAGAAACTGTACCCTGAACAGCAGGTCCAGGATGCGTACATTGAACTGTGTCTAGCCTGTGTTAATATATGGAAGTGAAGCAGGACCTATAACAGTAGAAATGAGAATGTGCTTGGAGAGCTGTGAAATGTGGTGCTGAAGGAAAATAGTGAGGATAGCATAGACATACAAAGTGCCTAAGGAAGTGAAGGCCCTGGCAGTGGAAATTAGGAAATTTAGATATAGGTCATGTAACTGAGATTTCTAGCTCATGTGATGCGGAAAGAGGGCCTGAAGAATTTAGGGATGACCGGGAAGATTGAAGGGAAAAGAAGCAGGGGAGCAGAAGGATGATGAACAGGTTAAAAAACAGAGGCATTAAATATCATGAAGTAGAACTCTTTCAGAAAGCAAAAAATATAATTATGGAAGGACACAATCGTTTATGTGAAGACATGTTCCGGTGCCCGGCGGCGTGACGCCGAGTGAACGGCGACGTGGCCGCACGGTAGCGCGGCGACACACACGGCCCGACCGACCCGGTCCTCGGAGCCAATCCTTCTTCCGAAGGTACGGATCCATTTTGCCGACTACCTTTACCTACATTGGCGCTATCGACGAGAGGCTGTACACCTTGGAGACCTGCTGCGGATGGTGGGTACGGACCGACTCGAGAGCTGCGATTCGTTACCGACCCGGATTTTCCAGGGCCGCCGAGAGCGCACCAGACGTCGTCCGAGACGCAGCGCTCTACAGGTACCATATCCATATCTCCAGACCAGCCGATTCCATGGACGTGGTCCTTTACGAAGAAGAGAGAACTCTTCCCGGGGCTCCCGGCAACATCTCCGGGCTCGCTTGCATTGCCGCTGCTTCGCCCGGCCACCGGCTTCGACGACGGACGCACTGCTAGGAGCACGCTGCGTTCCCGCCGACGGACGGGCACTCTCCGAGTTCGGGTTCGGGAATATTAAACCGATTCCCTTTCGATGCGAGGCCAGCTGCTTAGTTTTCTTTCGACTGCTACGTTCGCGACGACGGATCCGGCGCCTTTCGTGGAAGCTTTCGCCCGCTTCTTAGGACCGACTGAACCGTGCTCGACCGCCGTTGGCACGGAACCCTTCTCCACTTCGGTCTTCGAAGGTCTCGTTCAAATATTTGCTACTACCACCGAGATCTGCACCCTCGGTCAGCTGCACCCGGGCTCGCGCCCGCGGCTTCCATTCACGTTCAGAACATGGCACCAGAGAAGAGGAAGTGTTAGGCGAAGTGTATGAAATATTGTCATTGTTTAACCCTTGTAAAAAACAAAAAAATATATGTTTTAATTGTTACACTTTTGAAGATGTTATACTTGTAGGAAGGGACTTCTGTATTCGTGATCAAATGAATAATATATTATACGATTCATCGCTACAGAGCTGGTAGAGCCTTTTGTTTCCTAGGTACTTAGCAATATGGGACAATTCTTTTATTTAATACCAAATTGGGTACATTTAACATTAGTGTTCATAGATGCGAAGATAGTAAGGTATCATTTTTCGGTTTGGATTAAGAAAAGTAATTTTCAGATGATTGTATCGTGTTTTGAACTTGTTTGTTGCTGACACTATATGGTTGTATATCTAATCGGTATTCCAGTATCTGCAGATAGTACACATACATACATACATACATACATACATACATACATACATACATACATACATACATACATACATACATGCATATATACATACCTACATATATCTTTCATCTAGGTTAGAAAATGGTTCTTCTCTATTGGCAAGAAATCTTGAAATAAAACTGAATAATGACATACGCGGGATATCCAAATGCAACTGGAAACGTTATTTGTGGGACTAACCAGTTGTAGATCAAGCTTTCCGCCGCTAGAAAACACTCGGTACCGCTCGTAGGCATTAGCATACCGACCACTGTCGTCGGCTGGTGTCGTACTGACACTTGATGCATCTTTGTTTTGCAGAGCTGCACCCCTGTTCGTCGATTTTTCCGATGACTGAAACGAAGATACAGCGTCATTCCGTGAAATTCTGTCTTCTGCTGGGGAAAACGGCGTCCGAAACAGTTGTCATGCTTCAAAGAGCTTAAAGGACGATGCCATAAGTAATACACAAGTTAACTAGTGGCTTTTACGCTTTAGGAATGTCCACTTCTAGCTTGAGGACCAATCTCGTTCAGGGCCATCATCTATCTCCCGAACGAAAGAAAACATCACGAAAATTCATGAACCGATCTTGGGGGACCGTCACTGAACAATTGAAGAACTTATTGATATGACTGGTGTGTCTTGGAGCTTCTGCCAACGAATTTGATCGAGGAATTACAAATGGAAAAAGTTGCAGCAAAAGTTGTGTCTCGCTTGCTCAAGGAAGATCAAAAGCAGTCACGGATGAATGCGTGTCGTGAACTGAACGTACTCTTGGAAGTTGATCCGGACCTTCTTTCAAAGGTTATCATTTGTGACAAACATGGTGCTATGGAATTTTCGGATGTGGAAGAGTTGAAAAAAAACGATGGTGGTGTTGAAAAGCATCACTTCGCAAGAGTCCCAGGAATACTTCGAATAATAGAATACGGGTCTTGCCCGATGCATTGCATCAAATGGAGAATATTTCGAAGGCAATAAAAGCGTAAACATTTAAAACTAAGTGAATAAAATAATTTTGCAAATTCCGGTTTCTCTTGAGTACCCCTTCGTACATGCATAAATTTCTGAGATGGTTTCCAATTTAAGGTCAGGATGAAGCGAAGTTTGTTTGCAAATATCGGTGTTACGTGTGTAGTTTTCTGCTTTTGACATTTCGAAAGTTCTTGGATATATTTGGCTACAGTTTTTGCGAAGTTCCTGGTATATTTAGTTGTTGAGTTTATTAGTTGGTGGTTGTGGTTGCAGTGCAAGTGTTTTTGGGGGTATTCAGAAAAAACATTAAATTGGCGTGGAAACTTGTATTTTGAAGAGTGGTTTGAACCAGATAATTTTCTTTTTCCTGTGTTAATATTATTTTGTTGTTTGTGGATTTGACATTATTTATGTAATGTACATTTCCTTTGTAACCAATATCATGAAGAGTGTCCTTATATGGAGATCATATTTCATTAATACTTTTTCACTGGAAATTAAATTAGACCTAGAAATGCACTTCTTATCAAGTTTTATTTTACCTTTCAGTTGGTTGTAATTATCTGTGTAAGTAATGGATATATATTGTTTTCTTTTATAGAGTTTATAAATAGCAGATTCCACGGCTAAGGTAACGTTGATTCACTCGACAGGTTTAAGTTGTGGGCCTACAATAATGATAAAACCTATATTTGACAAGAAAAGATACCATTTCTCCCTTTATTTGTCACATAGTTGTGGGTTGTATGTTCATATATATATATATATATATTTATATATATATATATATATATATTTATATATATATATATATATATATATATGTGTGTGTGTGTGTGTGTGTGTGTGTGTGTGTGTGTGTGTGTGTGTGTGCGTGCGTGTGTGTGTGTGTGTGTGTGTGTGAGGAGGCGCATGGCTTAGTGGTTAGTGTGTCAGCATCATGATCGTAAGATTGTGGTTTCGATTCCTGGACTGGGCGACGCATTGTGTTCTTGAGCAAAACACTTCCTTTCACGTTGCTCCAGTCCACTCAGCTGGCAAAATGAGTAACGCTGCGATGGACTAGCGTCCTGTCCAGCTGGGGAACACATACGCTATAGAAACCAGGAAACCTGTCCCATGAGCCTGGCTAGGCTTTAAAGTGCGTATTTATTTATCTATTTATGATATATATATAAATATATACATATATATAT
>NC_043004.1:74506366-74546366 GCF_006345805.1 Octopus sinensis | reverse complement strand
AACATCTATTAAACAATTCCATAAGAGAATACTAATCTTATTTATTCAAAATTTAAATCTAGAAAGGAACACCCGTATAATAGGGCTATACATGTTTTAGAGGATAACATTTGGAATGTGGTGAAAAATATTAAATTTCCTAAATATCCAAATAGACATAATGGATAATAGGAGAAAAAGAAATAGATACAAATAGTGTAATACATTTAGCTATTAGAATAAAAGAAATCCGAAATATGGAAGGAATTATAGTACAATTAGATAAAATTTGGAACCTGTATAAACTAGATGTTTAATTATATGATAACCTATTAGAGAAATCAAAAATAAAAAATATAAAATTGTTCCAGAAAATGCTCCTTATATAAGGCCTCTAAACTAATCATGATGAAATACAAGTTAGATAATAAAACTGAACCTTATGTACCTATGCACCCTAGAATTACTTTAAAAGACCATAAGGATAATTTTTATTCTGACCCAAAAATGAGACTTATTTGTCCATGTAAATCAGATCAAGGTAAAATAAGCAAGATCATTTTGATAAATATATTAATAGATTAAATGAAATTAATTACCTTAAACTTTGTACAAGTACTGATGATACTTTAAAATGGTTTAATAATACTAAAGATAAAACTAGATATAAATTAATTCAAATAGATATAGATAATTATTATTCTTCTGTTAATGAGATTGTACTCAATAAGGCCCTAATTTATGCAATGAATAAGGTTGGAATGACTTATGATGAAGTTAATGTTATTAAAATGGCTAGGAAATCGTTAATTAGATATAATAATAAATTATGGGGTAGGAAGGCTACTAGAGATTATTTTGATATACCTATGGGGGTCACCCGATTCTGCAGAGGCAAATGATTTAGTAGGTATTTATTTATTATAGGAACTTTAATTAGAAAAATTAAAGTTGGATGGTGGTTTATATAGGGATGGCCTTTTATTAACAACTAAGGATTGCAGCAATAGAACACTAGAAATATATAAGAAGAAAGTATATGTTTTTTATTAAATATATGGATTAGGTATTACTATATATAATGAGAACTATATTTTAATTATTTAGATGCTAATTTTAATTTAATAACAGGTAAAACCCAAACATTCCACAAAATTAAGGAAAACCTTAGATATATTAATGCTAATATTAATCAACCTCCCTCAATTAAGAAATCGTTGATAGATAATATAGGTAAAACAATATCGATGATCTCTTCTAATTTAGAGATTTTCCAAAAACACGCACCTTATTATAATGAAGCCTTGTGGGGGAAATCTCTTTTCTCTTTAGTCTTTTATCGTTTCAGTCATTTGACTGCGGCCATGCTGGAGCACCGCCTTTAATCGAGCAACTCGACCCCGGGACTTATTCTTTTGTAAGCCCAGTACTTATTCTATCGGTCTCTTTTGCCGAACCGCTAAGTGACGGGGACATAAACACACCAGCATCGGTTGTCAAGCAATGCTAGGGGGACAAACACAGACACACAAACACACACACGCATATATATATATATATATATATATATATATATATATATATATATATATATATATATATATACATATATACGACGGGCTTCTTTCAGTTTCCGTCTACCAAATCCACTCACAAGGCTTTGGTCGGCCCGAGGCTATAGTAGAAGACACTTGCTCAAGGTGCCACGCAGTGGGACTGAACCCGGAACCATGTGATTGGTAAACAAGCTACTTACCACACAGCCACTCTTAATAATTGTAAATATAATTATAATATAAAAGATTATAATATAAATGATTCCTATGATATTTATAATAATAAACCTAACATTAAGAATTATGATAAATTTTATTTAGGTAATTATGGTATTAATAATCGGTGTCATCCCGGAATCATTGGAATTTTCTTCGTTGAATGAATTCCTGTGACCTCCTAATGTGCTACAAAACGGTTTTTGAGATCCGAAAACAGGGTGGGGTGAGGGTTAAGCCTCGGAAATTTTACCCACTCCCAACATTTTACAGAAATAAAATTCCTAGATTGTGAATTACATGGTTCGTTATTAAATATATATATATATAGTAGAGAATGTGATATTGTATATATACATATATATTAATGAAAGGAATTCCAACCTTGTCTGATTTTCACGTTTTATTTACAATCTTATAATGATATAATATAATATAATATAATAAAATAAAATAAAATAATAGAATGTTAAATGTTAATTCTGATTGAACTAGTACTTTCATGCATTAAATTCTGCAATCTTCAGGTTCGTGTCGTATTGGTGACAGTCATGCTTCACAATTTTTGATTATATATATATATATATATATATATATATATATATATATAATAGCTTGCAAACCTTTGATGCAACCTTCTCCAATGCAGATCTTCGATGAAGATCTCCAAGGCAACCTTTTCCAGTGCAGGGGGGTTAGGTCTAGATTGGGGTTAGTCGCTGCGTTTCAGAGGCTTCTGAGCCCCTTTTCGCTAGTTAACTTAGGCTTAGGTTAAGATATAGTTGTAATCCGAGCATAACCTCTTCTGACACAGAGGATCGGGAACCCTTTTGGGCGTTCTATTTTCCTTGCCGGAAGGGCTCCCACCACACGGGCCAAGTGGAGTTAGATGGTGGGGGTGGTTGTTTCTAAAGGGCAAGCATGTGCAACCTGATCACATCTGCTGGTCAATCTCCCAACACATGCGTTCCCGTCACGACACTGATTCTGCATAATCAGGTTGGGTACTATTATTATTATTATTATTATTATTATTATTATTACTTTTTTTTTCTTCTTTCAAATTTGCTTCCATTTCTTGCCGAGTGTCTTCCCGACTCCTAGGGCAAAGAAACTCATAGTATACATTAGTAGGCCATTAAACCAAACTCAATAGTTCGTTCATTTAAAAAAAAAAAATTTTTTTTTTTTTAAGTTAAATTAAAATACATGAGCAGCAACAGTTCTCACATCGACAATGCTCCTCTCAATACGTGTGATGTACCAGTTGAGACAATATTTTTCACTTCTTGCAGGGATGGTAAGCCAGGGATCATTCTCATATAATGTTCGGTTCCCTTCTTGATCATTCCTAGTGCTCCTACGATCACTGGTATTGTAACCGCCTTGAGATGCCACATTTTCTCAATTTCAATGAGTAGGTCTTTATATTTTCTGAGCTTGTCAAACTCTTTCGCTGAGATATTATGATCACAGGGGATGCTCATGTCGATCAATAAGCAAACTTTATTGTTTTGGTCTTTCACAACAATATCTGGTTTATTGGCCTTGATGGTTCGGTCTGTATGTACTGGAAAGTCCCACAGAATGGTTACATTTTCTCCTTCAGTTACAGCCTCAGGGTGGTGATTATACCACTTGTCGGCAGTTTTGATATTGTAATGCCGACTTATTAGCCAGTGGAGATATTGGCCAACTCTGTCATGTCTTAATTTATACTCCACTGGTGCTAAGACTTTACATCCAGAGATTAGGTGGTCCACTGTTTCAATCATGTCGTTGCAGAATCGGCATTTTGGGTCTGCTCCATTTTTCATCACATTGGCCTGGTAGTTCCGGGTTAATAGGCTTTGATCTTGAGCAGCCAGGATGAAATCTTCGCTCTCTGCTTTTAGCCCTGAGCTCCGTAGCCACTGATGGGTTTGCTTCTGGTCAACATCAGCTTGTTTGCTGCGGGCCACATATTTGCCGTGCAGAGGTTTCTCCTCCCACCTATCAGCCAATTGCTCGTGCGCTTTTTTCGTTTCCATTATTTTTACCTTCTTTGCAACAATAGTTGCCGTACTTCCCTCGGGTTGTTCAGTTTGGGTATCCTGCACGAGATCAATAGCACATTTTTTGCTTTCCTTTATGATAGAATGAAGCTTCTTTCGTCTCTCGTGATTTTCCACGAGCTTTAGCATCCAGTCATTCGTTATTTCGAGATATTTGGCCAGTCCAATTGTGGTTGTTTTGTAAGCTAGTTCAAATTGGATCAGGCCGCGACTTCCTTGGGCTCTGGGAGGGTAAAGGCGATCTACGTCTGCCTTTGGGTGGTGCATCCTATTACAACTCAGCAGCTTGCGTATTTTCCTATCTATATTCTTTACTTCACTCATATTCCAGTTCAACACATTGTAGCTATAAGTAACAACTGGAACTGCTAAGGAATTTATAGCTAACACCTTGTTACGTGCATTTAGTTCAGATTTCAGGACTGCACGAACTCTCCTATAACATTCCTTCCTGATCTTCTCTTTCATGCTTGCATGCTGAATACCAGAGCCTTCATTTATCCCTAAATATTTGTATGTTTGTTCTTGCTCAAGCTCTCTTATGACTGTGTCAACATCTAACACGACTGAATTTGTGGTCTTCACTTTCCCTTTCTGGAAAGTGGCCTTGGCACACTTCTCAAGTCCAAACTCCATCCCGATGTCATCGCTGAATGCTTTCCCAGTGCGCAATAGGCCTTCAAGTTCATTATTGTCTTTACCATAGAGTTTTAAGTCATCCATATGAAATAGATGGTTTATTTTTTTATTGGCAATTTTATACCCATACCCTGTTGTTTAATTCACTTGTAAGGGGTATTAGGGCTATGCAGAATATTAAAGGTGAAAGTGAGTCACCTTGAAAAATTCCACAGTTGATGTTTATATTTTCTGAGGCAAGTACTCCATTAGAGTGGTATAATTGGAGATTCGTATTCCACAACGATATATTGTGCTTCAGGAAGTTTGAAATCACAGGGGAAATTTTGAAGATGTCCAGCGATCACAAGATCCATGGATGCGGTATACTGTCGAAGGCCTTTTTATAGTCAATCCATGCGGAGCTGAGATTTCTGCGCTTGTTGTGACAGTTCTCAAGGATCATACGATTAATTAGCAGTTGATCTTTGCATCCGTAAGAGCCTCGGCGGCACCCTTTTTGTTCAATGGGGAAAATATCGTTCTTCTCCATGAATGCATATGTTTTCTCCGCCAGGATAGATGTTAGGATTTTATACGTGGTGGATAAACAGGTTATAGGCCGATAGTTTTTTGGAAGGTTGGTTTCGTTATTCTTTGGGAGTAGGTAAGTAATGCCACTTGCTAACCATTCAGGTGTTTTCTTTGGGTCTCTCATAATTCCATTGAGCAGCTGAACTAGCTTACTGTGTGCGCATGGGAGCGATGCGAACCATAAATTCGGCACCCTATCTTTACCGGGGGTTTTCCAATTATGGGCCTTCGTGAGTGCTTTCCTTAGGTCTGCTATTGTGATATCTTCCCATGCTTGTTGTTGTAAATTTTGGTAGGATCCTTCAGTTTGTATAATCCAGTCTGCATTTATGTTGTATGTCTTCTTGTCACTCCAAATCCTTTTCCAAAAGTTTTGAACTTCTTCCATGGGAGGGGGGTCTTTAACGGTTACTTTCTCCTTCCCTATTTCTCTGTAGATTTTTTTGGCATTGGATGTGAACAGCTTATTTTGCTTGTAAAACTTCTCACATTTGCTAATTTGTTCTCGTCCAAATAGGGCCTACTGTCTTGATTCCGTGTTCTACATATACTGTAAGAGTTTGCGGTGTGTCTCTCTTGAGATTGCCTACCTAATGCATAATAATAAGCGTATATTACTTCTTTATACTCTTCTCGGGTCCATTTGTTCCGCTTACATTTTTCTTTCTGTGGTGGTTGTGGTGGTGAACTTGGAGGGCCCGAGTTGGGGGATTTCCCGTTCATGTGACCATCCATGTCCGTATTCGGAGAAGAGTTTGTGCCAGTTGATGACTTTTCGATCCCAGGCTGGCTCTTCCCTGGGGGACGCGCTTCCAGATTAACCATAGGACAAGCGATTTGGTATACTGATTTAGTTTTCCTTTTAGTTTCCAAAAACATTTTGGTGCTACAATAATGTTATCATTTTTGAGCTTTGAATGGCTCGTGGGGAGACGGCCATCATTGCCGTTACAATTATAATCGTACCATTATAGCAGCCGTAGTCGGCTTATTATTGTTATTATCATCACCATTATTATCACTATCATCATTATCACCACCATTACCATCATCATTATCATCATCACCATCACCATCATCATCATCATCATCAATGATATTGTTTTATGTGTAGTCACAGCAGTATCTTATTATTGTTATTTTTGTTTTTTATCATTATCACCATCACAGTAGTGTCTGTCTGTCTCGTTGGCTGGCTTGGTGGTTGGCTGGCTGACTGTCTTCAACGCTAGAGTTCTTGCCTGTCAAATAATACTTTCATATTTGGTTAACAATAGAGCCGAGGTGAGGTTTGTGTTGGTTGAATTCTTTGAGTGTGTGTGTATGTGTAGATAGATAAATAGATTATCAGCACTATTACTATCATTATTATCATCATCATCACCATCATCACCATCACCATCAGTGATATTTTTTTTGAATTTATATTTTTATATGTAATTTCTGCGATCACCCTCTGCTTTCTTTCTTTCTTTCTTTCTTTCTTTCTATCCCACTATAACCTATCTGTCTTTCTTACACTCCCAACTATCTGTCGTTCCTTCCCAATTTCCCTCATTTCTTTTGTTTCTTTCTCCCATCCTTTCCCTTGCTTTCTGCTTCTGTTACTCACATGTGATTACAGGCAATTTCTATTGCTTATTCCTTTTCTGGACAAGACTTTCACCGGATTGGATGTCATTTTCCTCGACTCCCGACAGTTCTTCTACATTTTTTCTTCTACTATTTTCTTCATTTCTAATTTTCCTATTCTACTATTTTCTTCTCTTCTATTATTTTATCTCCTCGAAAAAAATTATCTCAGGTATCCATTATTCATTACAATGCGTCTTGGCCTAACAGCCCTTAATGTTTGTCTTCGCCGATTGTTTACTCTGTACGTCGACTTTGTCGTTGTTTGTTCGTTCGAAGCTCTAACTCTCCAGCAATTTTATATTTTTTAGATTTCTAGATACTGCTATATTATGAAGTTCCCTATTTAATCGTTAAAAGCGTGAAATGGGAGTAATAAAATGTTCGACAACTGATGAGGAGTTATCTTGTTTTGGTATTTTGTCCTGTACTTGTCTCTCGTGTGTTTACATATTTTTCCCTCGGTTATGTCTTGTACTTATTGTATATATATATGTTTTTGCATTTTGTCGTGTACTTATTACTTGTGTATTTACATATTTATCACTCGTTGGGGATGTCCTATACACAAGGTATATTTTTCATTATGTATGTATATGTAAGAAATTAAGGAAGGAAAATGCACAAATTTGAAATAGCTTTAATATAATTTTAAATATATCTTGTATTGTGTTAGTCAACCGGTTTCGCTTTCGCCATTCATGACATTCTGATTCATTTAAATACGTATTTTCTTAAGATCCTTTTTGGCCCATGTTGTGTATGAATTTTGTGAGCGAATGATTCAACAAGTACAAAACTAATTGGTTATCGTTATTATTGCTGTTATTATTATGGGCAGGGGAGATAACCGTTCATCTTTCGGTAGGGGGTAAATATGATAATTGCTTCCTAGTGCAAAAGACACACTTCTTATTTTCCTCCATTTTCTTATCACCAGTATCAATTAAACTACGGCTTACTCGCCAAATTACCTGCTGCCGTATGCCTTTTACCAATGACTATACCTACTAAGGCAATTACCAGGAGTGCATTTGGATATATCTAGCCCTTACATGCTTTAAACACCTCTAACATATACCTGTATATATATTAAAAAATTCGAAAACTAGTTTAGTGGGGAGATATATGTAGTGATGTAATCCTGTATTAAAATATGTAAAGCGATCAAAGTTGCTTGTGCGTGCGAATTTAGGCGCGCTCTGTATTTTTCGATGAAAATAGTTTATTTAAACATTCGTGTAGAGAAAGTGTGTCTTTGCACTGGTAGAAAGGGAAAACAGTGAAATTTAGTTTGATGTTACCTGCACATTTCTCTATGTGTTCCCTTATAGAAATTTGTCTGTATTACGGGAACCGGTTCTGCTCCTTGTGAAGAGTGGTTCTCCGTCTCAAAGTCATACTCATCTGTTCAATATAGTGTTGTCCACGGCCCGAGCAGGTTATTACATGAATTAAGTTTTCAGATGCACAAGTGAAACTGGTTTCAATTGTGAACCTCTCTCTGATATTTGTATCTCTGACCACGAGAAGATTGAGTGGGAGGGAAACAGCTGTGTTGAGAGGAATTTTTAGGGGTTTGAATGATACACCACTGGAAATATGTGCGTTTTGTTCATAATCCTTAAAACAAACCTTATTCAGGGATCTTTTGAACGGGATGGGCTACTCGACTTGAAGGCCATGCATTGTTTATCGTGATATGAGATCACCACCATGTCACGTACATATGGTTGGGATGCATATACCTGCTCTACCCTTACCAGATGGGTAGTCATAATGGGTACATTAGTTTTCATATATTTGCACCCCAGCGTGACTTTGACGGCATGTGCTGCTCTCTCACTCAATAATAATAATAATAATAATAATAATAATAATAACAACAACATACTCCACAGCGAATGAATATGCGAATTAAGCATGCGCCGCAGCGAATATTAAAAATTATGGATGTGCACGAGCGAGCTCCCTGTTATCCTCGCCACTTAGAATGTAAGAAACGACAAGAAATGAAAGAAAATTGTTTCTTAATAGTAGTCATTTCACGACCTCGAAATACCTCTCTCATAGTTGCTGCCAGGCACGTAGTTACAGCAACGCACGTGCGAAAAATGTAAATGTGATATGCCTCTACAACAATTTAAGCAATACAGGCAGCAACGCTTAGTACACTGAACCATTATAGTGGACTGTAAGAGGAGAAAAACAAACATGAACATGTCTTGGATCGATTACCGAAAGGTATTCAACAGTGTTCTACACTCATTGATCCTGGAATTTTTCCACACAAATAAAGTAGCTACTCCATACTACTAAAATATATCATACATACAATGGTAAACTGGAAAACCAGTATAACCCTGAAAATTAATCACAAGCCATTAAAACCTACTCTATATCCACTGGAAGATGGATGGTTCAAAGCAGACCGCTGTCATTCCTCGTTTTCTGCTTGGCTCTGACCCCGCTATCAAACTTGTTAAAATGAAACTACCATGTGTTATAGATGCGATGGTCAAACAATAAAACATCTGCTACACATAGATAATTTAAAACTTTTTCCTAAAAACCTTGAAAACAGAATCCCCTACTAAAAATTGCCCATAGTTTCAGTAAGGATATCGAGATGCGCATGGGGTGGACAAAAGGGTCCAAGTGACACTGAGAAGAGACAAATTAATCAGCATTGAAAGGATTGCACTCGAAAGGACTGCACACATTGAAATGACTGTATACATATATAGGAATAGACGAAACAGCTAAAACACAACACTCAGTAATGAAAGAGAAAATTATGAGAAAATACTGTAGAAGGGTTAGACTAATATTAAACAATGAACGCATTGCTAAAGATAAGATAATAGGGATAAACACACTAACCATTCCAGTCATAAATTACAGCTTCAACGCAAAACGCTGGAAACTCAATGAATCGAAAACCTTAGATAGGAACACCGCTTATTTTAATGCTATACCAAAGTAAACAGTGAGTTTCTTTGCCCTAGGTGTCGGGAAGACACCCGGCAAGATATGGAAGCAAAATTGAAAAAAGACAATAATAATAATAATAATAATAATAATAATGATGATGATGATGATGATGATGATGATGATGATGATGATGATGATGATGATGATGATGATGATGGTGGTGGTGGTGGTGGTAATGGTAATAGTGATGGTGATGGTGATGGTGATGATGATGATGATGATGATGATGATGATTTATGTCCTGATGCAGTACCAGACAGTGGCTCTCATGGCTTCTGATCTTAACTGATTAGAAGTGTTATCATGTACATTGTTTTGTCTTGGTATAAAAGATGGACTATAGCAAATATTCTACTCAATACCACAGATTTGCTTGTCAGTTGATCGTCCTTAACCAGTTGAGCATGTCACTTAGTGTGCATCTCTGATTACCAGCAGAAGTAGTGGGGGAGCATCATAGTCGTGTGTTGAAAGGAATTCTTAGAGGTTTGGATAATTCACCTTTGGAAACATGGGTGTTTCGTTCAACATCCTTAAACAATCCTTATTCAGAGACCTTTTGAACAAGATGGGTTACTCGACCAGAAGAAAATTCTAACTGGGCCCCACCTGCGAGGTCATGCACTGTTTATCTTGTTATGAGATCACCATGTCGCGCACATATGGTTGTGATGCATGTGCCTGGTGTACCCTTATCAGACGTGTAGTCATGATGGGTATACTGGGCTTCGTATATTTTACCCCAGTGTCACTTTGATGGCATGTACTGCTCTCTCACCCAATAATAATTTCTGCCACAAGAGTAGCTTGGTGGGGATTAAGTCGATAACATCGACCCCAGTATTGCACTGATACTTAATTTATCAACCTCGAAGTATTAATGGGAAAGTCGACCTAGGCGGAATTTGACGCAGAACATAGTGAAAGGCGTGCTAACGATTCTTCCAGCTCACCGCCTTGATAATAATAATAATAATAATTATTATAATTATAATAACAAAAACAACAACAATATCAGAAAAATACCTTAGGAATGAGAGCACAAGTTCGAAATTGCCCTAGAACACCTGATAAAGGCTGGAGAGTACATCAGCCGAAACTTTGTTAACAAAAAAGATGAGGATAAATATCCGTCAAGTGTAAATAATGTAAACAACAACAACAATAATAATAATAGTAATAACTTGTTGAAAAACATGAAAGACCTAAAAAACTTCACTCTATTCTCAAAGAGAGCAAACAATTCGCAGCTGATCTCTTAGATACCCACCAGATTGAGCAGGCTGAAGGAAATGCGCCAACTGCAGTGGCAAAGAAAATAAAATTAATTGCAAAGACAAAAGCACATGAAAATTTAGCTAGCAGATGGGAACAGAAACCTCTCCCTGGCAAGTATGTGGCCCGTAGCAAACAAGCTGATGTCGACCAGAAACACACACACCAATGGTTACAAAGCTCAGGGCTAAAAGCAGAGAGTGAAGGTTTCATATTAGCTGCTCAAGACCAAAGCTTATTTACCCGGAACTACCAAGCCAATGTGATAAAAAATGGAGCTGACCCAAAATGCCGATTCTGTAACGGTGAGATTGAAACAATAGACCACCTAATCTCAGGGTGGAGAGTCTTAGCACCTGCAGAATATAAAGCAAGACATGACAGAGTCGGCCAGTATTTACATTGGACAATATGTCGGCATTATAAAATCAAAACCGCTGACAAATGGTATAAACATCATCCTGAAGCTGTGACTGAGGGAGAAAATGTGTCGATTCTATGGGACTTTCCCGTGCAGACCGACAGGACTATAAAAGCTAATAAACCGGATATTATTATAAAAGATCAGACAAAAAGGACGTGTTTATTAATTGACATGAGTATTCCCTGTGATCACAATATAGCGGCGAAAGAATTTGACAAGATTAGTAAATATAAAGACCTGCTAATAGAAATTGAAAAAATGTGGCATTTCAAGGCGACTACAGTACCAGTGATTGTAGGAGCACTAGGAATGATCAAGAAGGGAACCGAACATTATATGAGAATGATCCCTGGCTTACCACTACTTAATTCCAGGTTTGAATTTTTTTAGTTGGTACAATCACGTGGTCAGTTTTCTTTTCCCGAATTGGAAAACACCACCCGCTTAGGATTCAGTTGCTGTCATGCAGGATTTTTGACATGTTTTCCTTTGCGTACTTCCATAGCAGCTGCACTATTTCTCGTTTCTTCAGTCTCAGAGGAAGGGCATCTTGGTTGTCTGACTTTAGTTTCTTACTTTTCGATCTATTCTTCGCACCAAAAACTCGTTACGTTTTTATTCTCCTTTCTTCTTATTTTCTAATAGTCCAATATCTAACACATAAACAGAACCTGGAAGATTGCTTGAAGATACATCATGTATTTTCTAAATATACTCTAAATATAATCATAAAAGCATGAATCTGTTATTAAAAAGGATTTCTAGCATAGATGCAAGCCACATAGGAGACATATAAAGGAACAGAAAAGTCGGTGAGATTAGAAACCAGAACGTAAAGGTACACAACTGAATAATAAAGATATTTTAAAAGTCAACCGTCCATCCTTCCACTCTCTTTGAAAATAAGAAATGGTAATGACAAATCAGATATATATATCTTTACTACCCACAAGGGGCTAAACACAGAGGAGACAAACAAGGACAGACAAACGGATTAGGTCGATTACATAGACCCCAGTGCGTAACTGGTACTTAATTTATCGACCCCGAAAGGATGAAAGGCAAAGTCGACCTCGGCGGAATTTGAACTCACAACGTAACGCAGACGAAATACCGCTAAGCATTTCGCCCGGCGTGCTAACGTTTCTGCCAGCTCGCCGCCTTATGACAAATCAAATATAATTAAAGCACAAATCAGCGACAGTATTTTCTAACATAGAATTAAAGAAACAGTTGTAGTAATTATATTTCTTTCGATTCCTAATAACGTTAATTCTCTTACCTTTAAGATTCATAACTGTTTCGGAGTTGCTAAGTAAACTTCACTTTTGTTTGAAATTCGCCCAAACAGAGGTGTCTCACTGGAAACAATATCTTCTGCCTTTTAATGTTTCTTTTTTTCCAGTTTCGATACACGGGATGATATTTTTTTATTTCTTTTAACCTGGTTCTCACAACTTAAGTATAAATTATGGAGAATTCAACAGATTGATGAAACCAGCTGATTTATTTTACCTTTCCTTCGAAAAAACAAAATGATATGCTTAGAAAACAATGCGTTCAGGTTCTTTTCCCAATCTTATAAAGATAAGGCGAACAACCCGAACTTACTTTTCCTATAACTCTAGAAGTTGTCATCAGAATATTTTAGTTATCTGCAACACGTTCATAAATTCCAGGTCTTATATTGTTTATTCTGTCTCGACAAAATGCTTGGCTGTTAACAGTATAAGTAAAATATGAGTTTTACCATCAGCTTCCTTAGTTTTCTAATCAACGTCCACTTCTCTTCACCGATCATCACAAATAAACCAATGGAAACCACCCACACGCAATTAAACGGTTGCTGAGCAAAGGTATTACATTTTAACTTCACAATAATATTGACATTTTTCGGTTGGTTAATTTTTTAAGAATATTGTACTGGATAATTTATTCTTAATGTCGAAAGAGGCGTGGTCAGTGATAACAAGTAAGATGTTAAGTTTTTGATGAAATGAAGGCATAACTATGTTTGTATATTTGTATGTTCATAATAGGCATGAACGTTACATTCTCCCATTTTAAACAGTGGACTACTTTAATCCTGACTTTTGCGTTCAAATACGGCCACGGTCACATTTTTTTGATTGCTAGATATACTTTCAATCAATAAAGGTATTAACATATCAAGATTTGCTTGAATTATTTCGACGTATCCGGCAAACTTTAAATATGTTACTATTTAAAAGAAAAGATTGAGAAGAAAAAGAAATTGCCGATTTAAATTTTTTATGATTTTGAAATAACAGGGAAATGAGAGATGAGAATGGGGTACAGTCAGCATATTCAGAGGGGTGTATCTAATCATAATAGTACACACAGAGCTTTGAACTTTGACAGCCTAATGTTGTTGTTTAACCACAAGTTTGATTGACTCTTGATTGAGTAGCAATTTTCATTGAATACATTATTGCAATCATTATCATCTCGTTTTTGTTTTCGGACAGTGTTCACTATGCAAATATGTTCTTCTAAAATGATATAGTGTGATACATAAAATATTTGATTGTAATTCCTAAAAACATGAGCAATTGCCTAGAGGTTAGGCTTTTCTCATTGATAAGTAATATTCCTTTTTACGCATAGGCACAAGACCTGAAATTTGGGGTTTCGGGAATAGTGGATCATATCGACCCAAGTGGTCAACTGGTACTTAATTTATCAATCTCGAGTGTACGAAAGGCAAAGTCGACGTCAGCGGAGTTTGAAATCAGAACACATAGTGATAGTATATTTTTTATATTCTGTGAATAAATTTGAAATGTATCATCGCAGATATAACAGTCAGTTTTGTAAAATGGAAACTTTTTGTGTTGATAAAGTTTTGGATCTCTTCAATGACAATACTAGGGTAAAAGAGAAGCGTAAGAATCACAGTTCATTGTACATAAATCATATTTGAAGTAAGTTATCACTTTCTTTGGTCGTTGGAGAAATGCATGATGAAGGAGAATGAAACTGAAATATATAATCAAAACTAAATAAACCAAATATTCAAAATACAAGAATATT
Organism: Octopus sinensis; assembly: GCF_006345805.1. Lineage (NCBI taxonomy): Eukaryota > Metazoa > Mollusca > Cephalopoda > Octopoda > Octopodidae > Octopus > Octopus sinensis. Next base: position 74,531,970 of record NC_043004.1, on the reverse strand, counting down.
AATCTTAGGAACGGAAATATGACAAGGCGCTCGGTGGGTGATTGTGAGTCCAGGAATGTTATTTAAAATGCAAAACAGATAAAAACATATAAAAGTCTAAGAAACTCTACTGTTATTTATATAAATACTTATACGCTGTGTGCTTATGAGATAAAGAGAATATAAACGCTGTTCTATTTAATCGGGTGGTAGTGTTTTCAACCAATACAGTTGAAAGCACTTTTCATAGTGGCGACATCTGTTAATGATTTTTACTTTGCATTTAGATAAATTTCAATTTTTAAGATTCTCCCATATGGGGTTCTTTTCATAACACATCTTTATGTCTGTTTCAATTTCTTCTATATCGCTTAAGGATTTTTCACTTTCCCCTTGATAATGATATCAATAGCATGGTATTTTCTAATTCCAAATGTAAGACGATAACGCTGTTTGCATATTTTTCGTTTCTATATACCAGAAGGAAGTGGTGCATAGTTGTGATAACAACAATTATATGTAACTTTTACTATGCCGATATAATATTTACTTTTCTGTAAAAATGGTTGGTTTGCAGGAAATATCTAATTATAAAAAGATTGATAATTCCCATGATTAACGAAAAATTATATGAAGACAAAAGTTAAATTACTTATATAATAAGTTAGCTAATTTGTGTAAATATTTAAACCCTGATTTATGTTATTAACTTTTGTAGTTATAATTTGTTGTAGTATAATGAGTATAAATTAGCAGTAGATTATGTAGTGTATATTACATAATTGAAAGATTAAACCAAGTTGTTTATAAATAAAATAAAGAAATTGATGAATATAGATTAAGTATATTGAAACTTAGTTTAATTTATGTATTTTACGTATTTTAGTTTTAAATTATTGAGATTTTAGAATTTTTCCAGTAAATGGTATATTACCTCTAGTTTATTTCTTATTTTCACAGCTAACATACATATTGTTATTTTCACAGCAAAAATATTTTTTCTATCTATTTATTCTGTAGTTATTATTTACGTCATGTTTTCACGTGATGAATGTATTAGCAACGCTAGTTTCTAAGTATAACGTTTAAAATTTCAGTTAACTGGAATTCTTCAATAAGATAAGTTATGACTTTATTTTTCATTAATATTCTTATATTCGATTATTTATAGTTAAGATACGTATATTTCTATATTTATTTATCATATGTTAACATACATTTATTTTATTATTATTTTAGAACTGAAGCGTGACTATATTTTTAGACCGAATTAATTTTAATAGTATCGATTTTATTATTATTGATTTAAAGATACAGTCACGAAACGCGTGTAGTCAATTTAATGTATGTTTAATTTAGTGATTCGTTGAATAATATTTATTATAGTATATTAAATTTTTTCTATATGATATAGATAGTCTTTCATTATTGAATTACTTAGAAGTTATTTCTCTTAATTATATATATATATATAAACGGCGGTGCATCAGCATGGCCGCAGCTCTGAGCTGAAACAATATATATATATATATATATATATATATATATATATATATACATATGTGTGTGTGTGTGCGTCTGTGTGTGTATATATATGTGTGTGTGTGTATGTGTATATATATACTACAGGCAAGGGCAGGGCTGTGTGGTAAGAAGTTTACTTCACACCTTCACGGTGAGATGTTCCATCCCACTACGCCGAACATTGAGCAGATATCCTCTACCATAATCTCAGGTTAACAAAATCTTGTAAGTAGGTTTGTTAGTAGATTTGAAAGCTAAAAGACGTTCGTCATATATGTATCTGTGTGTGTGTGTCCTTGTGTATGTGTTTGTCCGCCACCACCGCTTGATAATCGGCGTTTTTGTGTTGTTTACCACCCCGTATGCTAGTGGTTCGGTAGAAGAGACCGATGCAAGAAGTATCAGGATTAAAAAAGTACTGGGGTTGGTTCGTTCAAGACTGTGCCCCAGCATGAACGTTGAGTAATGACTGAAACAAGTAAAAAAATGAGTGAAAAGATCTAGAATCTATATCCACATATTTAAATGAGCATTTTACTGATTCCATTCTCTTCTGTTTGTAGCAATAAAAAAAATACAAACCCTCAACCAATTATTATGTTTGACATAAACTGTTTTTATTTATTTATTTATTTACTTATTTCAGAATTGAATTAAAAAAACTGATCTTCAGATGGTGTGTGTTGCTAAGTGGGTTTGTTTTTGTTACTATTTGATCATTAAAAGGCATCTACATTACCATTCACCAGAAATACTCATTTAACCGTGTAAAATCATTATAACGGTATGTTAAGAAGAAATAAAATACACTGACAACAAACCAATCAGCAATGATTATCTATTAACTAGATGTTAGTTTATGTTTCGCATTCAGTAGCCGGAACTTATGGTAAATATTACCTTTTCATTAGCTTTAAATTTATTGACGAATAAACATCTCACCGTCTATAAGAATACAAATGTATTTCTTGTTTGAACTTGTTAATTCTTTTAAGTACACGAGCGATCTTCAATATTTCTTTTTCTTCTTATCCCAGTTTTTTCATAAAAGAATTTTTATTTGTCAGTTTCTCAATGATGTCTGTTATTGTTTGCAAGAAGTTAAATGTTTTTTAATAAACGTGACGAGCATATGAAGCATTAAGTTGCATGGGGCGGAAACGAGCTGTTTTTAATAATAATGATAATAATAATAATAATAATAATAATAATAATAATTATAATAAAAATAATAATAATAATAATAATAATAATAATAAAAATAATAATAATAATAATAAGGCAGTGGCTCTCATGGCTTCTGATCTTAACTGATTGGAAGTGTTATCATGTACATTGTTTTGTCTTGGTATAAAAGATGGGCTACAGCAAATATTCTGCTCAATACCACAGATTTGCTTGTCAGTTGTTTGACCTTAACCAGTTGAGCATGTCCCTTAGTGGCTGACAATACGTGCATCTCTGATCACGAGCAGAAGTAGTGGGGGAGCATCATGGCCATGTGTTGAGAGGGATTCTTTGGAGTTTGAATGGTTCACCTCTGGAAACATAGGTGTTTCGTTCAACATCCTAAAGCAACCCTTATTCAAGGACCTTTTGAGCAGGATGGGCTACTCAACCTGAAGAAAATTCTAACTGGGCCCCACCTGCAAGGTCATGTGCTGTTTATCTTGATATGAGATCACCATGTCGCGCACATATGGTTGTGATGCATGTGCCTGGTGTACCTTTATCAGACGGTAGTCATGATGGGTATATTGGGCTTCGTATATTTTACCCCAGTGTCACTTTGATGGCATGAACTGCTCTCTCACTCAATAATAATAATAATAATAATAATAATAATGATTATAATAATGATAATAATAATAATAATAAGTGAAGTGAAAGCACGCTATAAAAATAAAACTACTGAATAATAATAATAATAATAATAATAATAATAATAATAATAATAATAATAATAATTTGGTTTTTGGATTTGGTTTGCAAGATTCTTTATATGAGTTCATGTGTTGAAGCATATTCTGTTGTGTCATTTTCTTTTTGTGCCGTATAATTTAACACACTCACCGGTAAAATTTCCACTTTTCTCTTATTTTTATTTTTCTGAAATTTTCCTTACGTCTTGCAACCTTTTCAATAGTCTTGACTATTGAAAACGTTGCAAGACGAAAATTTTAGGAAAATAAGAAATAAATGGAAATTTTACTGGTGAGTGCATTAAATTATACGTCACAAAAAGAAAATGACTCTCCCCAGACACAACAGAATAATAATAATAATAATAATAATAATAATTATTATTATTATTATTATTATTATTATTATTATTATTATTATTATAAAAATAATAATAATAATAATAATAATAATGATTGTAGTAATAATAATTATTATTATTATTATAAGCCAATGTATGTTTTTAGATTTGTTTCATATGTTATAATTATGACTGTACTTAATTAAGAATAACTTTTTCAATCCTCAACTGACACTGATTGCATAAATATATATATATATATATATATATATATATATATATATATAACAAAAGGGACATTAGCCATTTGAATGTGGCTAGGGACAGGGCAGGGCGGTGGGGGTGTTACTGATGCATTTAGCCCCAGGCGATCATCAACGTCACCAGATATATATATATATATATATAGTTGTGTTCACGTGTGAGTATATATATGTATGAGTGTGTGTATGTGTGTACGTGTGTGTATATATATGTGGTGATGTAAGTATATATGCATGTATCTGTGTTTATGTGTGTATATGTATCTATATGTGTGTGTATGGCTGTATGTGTATGTGTATGTACATATATGTGTTTATATATGTATATGTATATATATATATATATATATATATATATATATATATATATATATATATATATATATAAAACTTAGATATGTTTCGACCAAATATTGGTCCAGGCTATGCCTAACTTAATAGCACCACCTGATAGGATTATTTAAATCCTATATAAGTCAAGTTTTGTTTATGGTCCATTCAAGTAGTGAGTTTTTGTTGGGTGAGTTGTATCCAATTATGGGTGGCTTATCTGGTTTTCCTTGAAGGAATCTATCCAGACTCCGTTTAAAGTTGATGGGATCCTTTTCCTCTTTCATCTCTTTCGGGGCAATGTTAAATAGGGCAGGGCCTGTTGAGGAAAAGAAATTATGTTGCAGTGTACATGTATGCTGTGTTCTTGAATTGGGCAGGGGACGTATGGCCTGTGGTCCCAGTCTTGGATGAACCTTGAAGCTAATGTTCAGGTCGTTTGGGCAAAGTTGGCGGTATATTCTCCACATCGTACAAATGATTTACCGCTCACGGCGACGCTGGAGAGAGTAGAGTTTCAAGGCTTTAAAGCGGTCCCAATAATCGAGAGCAGCCATGCCTTCAATTCGTTTAGTGAGTGCCCTCTGGGGTGATTCAATCCTCAAGATGTTTTGTCTTGTATGGGGAGACCACAGTGGGTAGCAGTATTCGAGGTGTGGCCGTACAAAGGAGGAGAAAAGTGGTATGATGTCACCTTGTTCTCTGGACCGGAAAGTTCTTAAGATCCAGGAACTCATCCTACGAGCTATATCGACCTTATTGTTGATGTGTGCACTCCAACTGAGATCGTCATCAACAATTACACCCAGGTCTCTGATATTGTTAGAGGCTGTGAGCGGTTCCCCTGAAGGAAGAGAGTATGGCTGTTTTAGTGAGGAATTTCTTCCAAAATGCATCAGTTCAAATTTTCCCTCGTTCAGTTGCATTTTGTTTCTGTCTGTCCATTGACTCAAAGTATATAGATCAGACTAGAGTTGAGTTCGGTCTGCTTCTTCATTGATGATTTGTTGGAGCTTAGTGTCATCAGCAAATAATTTCACTTTGCAGTAATGTACGACACTGGAAAGGTCGTTTATGTAAATTATATAGAGTAGCGGGCCCAAGACAGTCCCCTGGGGGACACCGCTGGTGACTTTTGCTGGGCTTGAGTGGAATCCATCAACTACAACATGTTGTGTTCTATTCGCCAGGAAATACTTAATCCAGTGTAGAACTTTTCCACGGATTCCAACATTTGCCAATTTTGAGAGTAGGATATTATGGCCAACCCTGTCGAACGCTTTACTGAAGTCAAGATATATGACATCAGAGTTCGAACCTGTTCCCAAGGCTTTGAGTATATCTTCAATGTAGTGTAAGAGCTGTGTTAGACAGTCCCTGCCACAGCGAAATCCATGCTGATTTGCATTTAGGAGTTTGTGGGTCTCCAGGAAGTCAGCTATCCTTGATCTTAACACTCTTTCAAACACTTTAATGATGTGGAAGATGAGTGAGATTGGGCGATAGTTGAGTGCGAGGGATCTGTTTCCCTGTTTGAAAACCGGGATGACCGACTAGGATAGAAACTGTTTTGGTATATAACCTGCGTCTAACGAATTTCTCCAGAGGTTGGTCAGAGGGACTGCAAGTTGGTGTCTACATTCCTTCAGGAGACTAGCGGGGAATCTATCAGGGCCTACAGCAGAGTAGTATTTGACCTCATTTATTGCTGCTATGATGTCAGTGGCAGTGAAGCTTATGTCTGAGATTTTATGTTGGGAGTCAACTTCGTTCGCTTCTCTTACGTCAATATCAGTGGAAACACTGAAGACAGAGCAGTATTGTTTCTGCAGTATTTCTGCCATTTCTTTAGCATCGTGTTGGGGAATGCCGTTATCATCAATCAATGGCCCAATGGGTGAGACAGTGGTTCTATGCTTATTTGCGTAAGAATAGAACACTTTTGGGTTCTGTTTGATGTTTTTAATTACCCACTGTTCCTCCACAGCTCTTTGATTTTCAATGGAGGTTTTCATGTCGGTCTGCAGATGAAGTTTTTCCAGCTCTAGCCTTTTCATTGTTGTTGAATGTGGATGTTGTGTGTGGGAATATTTTAATTGGTTGATATTTTTGTAGAGTCATTTGATGCGCCTGATGAGTGTTTTTTTTTTCTTTTTAGGGAGCCGGTTTCTGTTTGTGTTAGTAGATTTCGTGGGAGCGTGTTTAGAGCATGTATAGGTGACAATGTTTTCAAAGTGCTGCCATGCGGTCTCAATATGAGAGGAATTGAGAATAAAAGACCAGTCGATGGAAGACAGATCCTTTCTGATTTCTCCCCAGTCCGCTTTGTGGAAGTTTATGTTGTCAAATGAGTGCCATGGAGTGAGATTGGCTGGTTTGGTTTTTATATGTCAGTAATTAAAATTGCAGAGTACCATGTCGTGGTCTGAGAGGAGAGTTTTTTCAACTGAAATGCTGTGAACGAAGCTAGAGTGATTGGTCAATACCAGATCCAAGATCTTTTTATTCTGTCTCGTTGGTTCGAGCACTATCTGAGTCAGGAAGTATTCATCCATCAGATTAAAGAGCAGTTCTGCTGCTGCTCTATCTGATGTAGAGCACTTGCCTAGCTTCAGAGTATTTGTGGGCCAGTTCACACGAGGGAGGTTAAAATCACCCATCACTAGTATGTTTCCGGAGTTGTACCTCCGAAGGAAGGACTTGACTTTGCTAAGGCACCCTTCAAAGCACTATATATAGGCGCAGGAGTGGCTGTGTGGTAATTATTTTGTTTACTAACCACATGGTTTCGTGTTCATTCCCACTCATATCTGTTTCTTTATTACCCACAATGGGCTAAACATAGAGGGGACAAACAAGGGCAGACAAACGGATTAAGTCGATTACATCGACCCCAGTGCGTAACTGGTACTTAATTTATCGATCCCGAAAGGATGAAAGGCAACGTCGACCTCGGCGGAATTTGAACTCAGTACTTAGCGGCGGAGGAATACGGCTACGCATTTCGCCCGGCGCGCTAACGTTTCTACCAGCTCACCACCTTTGGGTGGACACGATATAGCAGTAATTGTTGATCTGAGTCACCTGTGTGTTTATCTGTGTTAGCGTGTTGTGTGTATGTGTATGTGTGAGTGTGAGTGTGTGTGTGTGTGTGTGTGTGTGTGTGTGTGTGTGTGTGTGTGTGTGTGTAGAATGTTGAAACTACTGTCACACTTGACTTAATATTAACGACTGCAGGCTTCTTAGTCAAAAATCTGGTCAGACATTTTTACAGGTCAGACATTTTTTATTTGTACGTATGAGTGAGCAGATATATATTTAAAAATATATATATATGTGTGTGCGAAAGTTCCCTGACACAGTATAGGAAAGTGTATTAATATGTATGCGTATATGCGGATGTGCGTGTGAGTTTGTGTGTTAGTGTTAGACACTGCTGCCTGTACTGACATGCACTCTCCAATTTATTGTGTGTGTACATGTGTGTGTGAGTCTCTGTGTGGATGTATGGGTTTAGGGTTAGATGTGGATGTGTATGTTTTGCTTGTACGGTGTGGTGGAGGTCGGGCGGTTCTCAATTGACCAACCGTGAGGAAGATAATGATAATTTTAAATTCAAATCCACTAGTATATTTATGCCATAAGGAAAATTATTAACTGGAACACGGACATACATATATTCTGCTCTGGATCATAATGTAAGAGTTATTAATAATATTATGAATGATAACAATGATAACATTAATTGTATTGACAACGATAATGATACTAACTTTAATGACACTTTGGAAACTATTATGAAGTAATATAATGTACTATTGACTATGTATATTTACATCTAGGTATTAATTTGTGTATGTTTATTATCACAATATTAAGTCGAAAACCTGAGACATTGGGCGTGGAACACATATATATGTTTACTAATTTATATTATTTATTTATATCATTATGTAAATGTATATTTTTTTATATGTATAGGAGTGTGATTATATGCACTCATATGTATATATATATGTTGTATTGTGGGTACGCACCCACACCCATGTGGGTATATGTGTAGACTGTGTTATATTACATAATCTCTGAAGAGGCCTTGTGATATTTTTGTTAATGTCTCATTTATATCTATATATTGACCAACCATAAAGGGCTAATATTGGTAAAATGAGACATAATTATCGACATGGCCAAAACAGCTGTAAGATCTAATTTATACTTATATTTATACTTACTTGTATTTATATTCTTTTTTATATATATTCTAATTATTATACAACATTACTCTTTTATGTACACTTTTTTATGTACATCCCTTTATGTACACTGATTTGTTCTGCTTTTTATATTTAACCCTACAGTCTCTTATGTGGTGGTTTAATTGATATTTGATTTTGATGTATTTCTCCATTTTTTATCTTGTATATATATATACATATATATATATATATATATATATATATATATATATATATATATATATGTTTGTATATGTATGGTTGTATATATATATATATGTTTGTATATATAAGTTTGTATACATATTTGTATATGTGTGTTTGTGTGTATGCGTGTCTGTATATATAAAATCTGTTTGGATTCTCCCTCGTTTATCCTCCCCATCAATGCCATTGCTCAACCAATTCTGAATGATCTTAATGTGAGTTCATCTGGGGGTGGTGCACCTCCAAAACGAAGAAGAGGCAGTGCAGTTCCAAACCAGACGGGAAAGTTATGACCACTAAACCCATTCCGATCGACCCCAAAGGCCTACATAAGTTTGATGGCTATGAAACCACCCTTTCTAAATTATCCGATGAAGAATCGAATGCCGCAGTTCACAGTAGTGAACAGAAAGACCATTTTGCCCACTCAAGATCAGCAATCATTTATGGTAAAGCTGAATCCACCTGTGATACAGCATAAACTGCCTAAAAGAAGACATACATTTTGTTTCCGTTTTAGTTGGAGAATTGTTCTCTGTCAACGAAAATGTCAGTATCCATAAGGTCGCTCGGCTAGGAAGATTCCAAGCGAACTCAACCTCAGACACTAGACCACGCCCAATAAGGGTAATCTTTTCTTCCGATCAGGAGGCTTCAACCTTTCTGAACAGAGCTCAGACGCATGCCTGGGAGGACCCCAATATGTGTTTTCGCGAGGAATAATCACTGAGAGAGAGAATTCGCCGGAGAAACCTAATATCCGAACTGAAGATGAGAAAACAGATGGGAGAGAAGGGTTTACGCATCCAAGATGGACAAATAATCAAGTCCTACCTCTGGTCGCATGCTGTAGTGCTGACAGGAAAAGTGAATCGAGGGCGAATCGAAGTAAAGTAGATACTCCCGACAACGATGCTACCTCTGACACTCCTTATTCTGCTTGTTCCATAATTCCCGCCCCTCAAACTTCACAGCTCAGCATCGTCTATACCAACTCGTGCTCCTTATTTCCAAAGTTCAGCGAGTTATTTACACTGGCGTGATTCCCCAGATGTGATAGCTATCACTGAGACTTGGCTGACTCCAGCAGTAAAGGACTCAGGAATCCACCTACAGGGCTACGCCATCTTCAGATGTGACAGAGAAAAAAGGCGAGGTGGAGGTGTTGCTGAGTATGTTAAATCTGATCTCAAACCGTCCAGCGGTATTCTACCCACTAATGCTCAACCTACAACAAAATTCGATGCCGTCTATTGCAAGCTGAGCCTATCCAGGTTTTGCCTGCCCGTGTTAGCTGTCTACAGGCCGCCTCTTGCCGACCCCCAGGACGATGCTCATTTACTCGAAGTGATAAGATTCGTTTCAGCTTCTCATGCTGTTTGATATTAGGAGACTTCAACGCATCAATTTGTACATCATCTTCCCGGTTCGGCCAGGCCCTTCTTGATGTGGCTGAAGATTTTTTTCTATCGCAACATGTTGAATATCTGACAAGGCATCGGTCTGGGCAGCAGCCATCTATGCTGGATCTGGTATTCTCCCGCTATCCAAGATCAGTGTCAGGCTTATCTGTGTGCGCCCCTCTTGCCAAGAGTGATCACGCGGTCCTGAAGTTCGACATGCACACAACTTTTTCTACGCCCACGACTACTTTGCTGCCACGTAGAGTCTTCTCTGCAATCAATCTTGAAATTCTAACCGAGGCTTCCGCGCTTCTGGACTGGCGATCCCTGATGACGATGTCCTCAGTTGACGAACTATGGTCGTCCCTCAAAGCATATGTAATCTGGTTGACTGACCAGGCAGTTCCCGTTGGGCTTCCCAAGAGGAAGAAACACAAGCCCTGGGTGACGAAGAAGGTTAAACGAGAACTTCAGCTTGGGCTGAATTAAAAAATCTAGATTCGACTGCAGCTTTTGAGGTGTACAAAACTCAACGAGACCGAGCCGTGAAAATTGAAAAGGAAGAACGCTTCAGATATGAATACAGAATCGCGGCAAACGCCAATCGCAATCCCAAAACCTTCTTTGCCCATGTCCAACGGAATTCCCGCTTGAACAAACAGATTGCAACGTTGGTAGACTCAACAGGCAGGCGTATCGATTGAGGACTCTTATCAACAGAGTCAATTACTTGCCGAGGCTTTTTCAACTATTTTCAAACAAGATGATGGTCGTGAACCCCCTCCATTTGATAGATCGGTACCTCCAATGCTTCGATTGGTCATCACGCGGGACGAAGTCAAACGTGTTATTCAAGGCCTCGATGTCAACAAGGATCATGGCCCTGACGGCATACACCCACGGGTTATCAAAGTGTTGGCTCCGGTCATTTGCGAGCCCTTAACACGTCTATTCAATATGTCATTGGCGACGGGTGTTATACCTGCGGACTGGAGAACAGCGATAATCTGCCCAATTTTCAAGAAAGGGAGCCGCGAAGACCCGCTTAACTACCGACCGGTTTCCCTTACTTCAATAATCAGCAAGATGTTCGAAACCATCCTTAAGAAAAGTATGTTGCTCCACCTCCAAAACACAGCCTCTATCTCTGATTCCCAACACGGCTTCATGCCGAAGAGATCATGCTTGACCAACTTACTGGTAATGGAAGAATTGGTTACGCGTATCCTCGATGATGGTGACGCTGTTGACATCGTTTTATTCGACTTTGCCAAAGCTTTTGACTCGGTAAACCACTGCCTATTACTTGTCAAGCTTCAAGCATATAGTTTCCATCCGGATATTGTATGATGGGTTGGTGCCTTCCTCTCAGATCGCTCCTTCCGAGTCCAAGTTAATGGTTCGCTGACGGACGTCTCCAGTGCGAGCAGTGGCGTGCCTCAAGGTTCATTGCTTGGGCCCTTATTGTTCTTAGTCTTCATAAATGACTTGCCCGACGACCTCACGCAACACACCCTTCTATTTGCCGATGATGTCAAACTGGTCAATCTCTGCACCAATAACAGTTAATCTTCGTGCAATGGCCATATTCGATAACGAGGGGGCAGCCATCATATATATATATATATATATATATATATATATATACATATATATATATATATATATATAATGTGACCTAGTGTGTACCGTTGGCGATTTTTTCCCTCTGTCTTCCCTTCTTTGGATCTTTCTTTTTCCTATGTTTCTGATGAAGAGCTCCGCTCGAAACGTTAATCCCTCCTTCTTTCCTGCTTTCCTGAGCGTCCAATAATACTATACTTGTTCCATGTCGTCGCATTGTTGTGTTTTCTCTTTGTGTTTTCATGTTTGGATTAACTATATATATATCTATATATATAAAACTCAACTTGTGTGGCTGTGTGTGTATCTGTGTATGTGTCTGTGTGTTTAACTTCCTGGAACATATCCTCCTAGCCAAAAAATAGTAGAACCACCAAAATTGGGTCACTTAAAGTTTAGGCGAATGAAAATTGAACTGCACTATTTCTGTTCTGAAATTCATCTCGCAAGTGCAAAAATCGATAATGTGTTTGTTTAGTCCTTATCCCATGCATTGAATAGTGAACTTTACCCAGTCAGCTGTTTGACGTGAACTGTGTTCACCACGCGTGCAAGCATGCGTAAATTGCATGAAAAATAAAAAATCGAGATATAAAAACGAATCACCGTAAACATTGTAGAAATTCGGCAAAGAAACGAATTTTCGGGATGTAGCCTGGAGGGGTTTTTCCTATTAATTATTTGGACTTTGTGAACACATACCAATTGTTTTCATAACATTTTTAACGCTTTGAATCAAATGTGACCATTTTGTCTACAGTTTGAATCACTTTAACCAAATTTTAGTAGGCCGGATTTTTGATCATCACGATACATCGCCATGACTCCCTGAAACTCTCCCCTGACATCCCCGTTGAGAAATCTATATATATAAACTCAACTTGTGTGTCTGTGTGTTTAACTTTTGGATCTACCAAGTTTCATTATTAAGGATGGAAAGTAGTGTGTAGCAAATCTATTTATATAAGCTGAAGTTGTCTGTGTGTGGCAGGTTTGGTAGCCTTCAAATAACACTATCTCTTTCGAGACCCTGCAGCGCAAGTTGACCAAAATTGAGAGTATGATAGAAGAAGGCTTGCTCTCATTCTGTAGAAGATAAAATTCAAATCGGACCATGTTAACACAAAAAATTATTTACATAAAAAAGGTGCTTTTTTTTCTATGAAAATCCCTATTTTTTACGATTTTTGACTGCTGTGTCACCATTTTTCGGTGTATTTCAACTGGAAAAATGTTCCACATGAAGAGAATAACAAGTTGCATAATGCAAAATTTTTACTTTTCAAAAATTCCAATTCTAAAGGGTCGAAACAAAGCCAAGCAACACCGGGTGATACTGCTAGTATATATATATATATATATATATATATATATATATATATATATATATATATATATATACACATATATACCCATGTGTATATATATATATATATATACACATACATACCCATGTGTGTGTGTGGTAAGTATCCACTATTTCCAACAAGATTTGACAAAAAAGGAGAGATATTACTTGAGTAGATTTGACTGCAAGGCCAGTAACTTCTGTGGACTTCCCCAAATCCGCAAAAGTGAGGCCTTAAACGAAGCCTGCAACAAGTCAACTTCTATAGTCATAAATATTCCACACCAGAGAGATCTCAGAATAAGACCAATTGTGACCGGTCCAGGTACGTAGATAAGGGGGGCATTGGTTGTTTACCACCCCCAGTTAGAATGTCAGCAGCCTTCACCCCAGTATGAGAATTTGTTTTATCAACTTTTGAAATTGTCTCCATGTGAGAAAAATATGTGCAATATCTGAAGTTGCTAAATATGCAATAAATTGAATTCCTGTTGATTTAGTGATATGGAAAGGTGTGTTTGTTGTAGAAGCAATTGTTGCACACACACAAACAAATAAAAACACACAGTCGCTCACACACGCTTATACGAAAATAATAAGAATCACACACACAAAAACTGAAATGAAAATACTCACACACACACACACACACACACACACACACACACATACACACACACACACACACACACACTCACACACGCACAAAAACACATGCTCTCACACACATACAGAAATGAAAACACAGTTACACACTCATACACACAAGCAATGAACTGGAAACTCTCACACATGAGCGCGCGCGCAAACAGACACAGAAATGAAAGCACAAACACACACGCACACACACACACACACACACGCATACACAACACACATATTGGCTGACCCACACACTCATACAATTTCTTTAGAATGTCACGGTTTTAAGGTAGAAATATTTAAAGCATAAATAGCTACGAGTGTGCGTCTTTGCATGTATCTATGTGTGGACGTGTAGGTGTATGTGCATGTGTGAACACAGTCCACCTATACTCAAGGTGGTCGCATCGTCTCATATGACCCAATCGTGAAAGTTTTTTCTCCAACGAGAGTTCCGGACCCCATTCATGAATTCATTTGCATACAACCAATCAGAGCTCACCTTCAACTTGTTGTCAGAGTAACAAACAGGAGTGTGTGTATGAGTAGTAGCTTGCTTACTGTCGTATATATGTATATGTAAATATATAGGCGTAGTAGTGGCTGTCTGGTAAGTATCTTGCTTACCAACCACATAGTTTCTGGTTCAGTCCCAGTCCGTGGCACCATGGGCAAGTCTTCTACTATTGCATCGGACAGACAAAAGCTTTGTGAGTGGATTTGGTACACGGAAATGGAAAGAAGCTCGTCGTATATATGAATATATATACATATATATATATATGTGTGTGTGTGTGTGTGTGTGTGTGTGTGTGTGTGTATGTGTGTGTATGATTCTGTGTCCTCCAAACCGCTTGACAACTGATGCTGGTATGTTTACATTACCGTAAATTAGCGGTTCGGCAAAGGGGACCAATGGTATAATACTAGATTTACATAGAATAAGTCCTGTTGTCGATTTGCTCGACAAACGGCGGTGCTCCAGCATAGGCACAGTCAAGCCATCATTATACTACAAATATCTTGTTGAGTTACATCCCTTGCATATTATAATTGAATAATAGTACTAATATAATCAGATCCAAGGGAAATAAGTCTAGAATGTATTTTGCAGTTATCTCCCGTTAACTACATACTTAAAACATAACTACAAAATATGTTCAAGAGTTAGCTCCCTTGCATATTTATTGTATTATTCTTATTAAATTATAATGTGCAAGGGATGTAATTATAGAAGATATTTTGTAGTTATCTCCTTTAAATATTTAGTTATGGTAATATACACTTTGTCACTCTGTTGCCTTCTTTCAGTTATTTAACTGCAGCCATGCTGGAGCACCGCCTTTAGTCGAGCAAATATATTAACGTATACATATATACAAACAGAACTGAAAACACATAGTTACACACTCTCACGCACAGAAATGAAAACACACAGCATGTATTTATGTATATAAATATATATATATATATCTGAAGCAGGCAGATCTCCCTAGCACCATCACAATCATGCGCAAGACCCAGCTGAGATGGGCGGGCCACGTCTCCCGCATGTCGACACTCGCATCCCAAAACAGCTCTTCTACGGTGAACTCGGCCAGGGCAGGCGCAAGTCGGAGGGCAGAAAAAGCGCTACAAGGATAGTCCAAGGTCTCTCTCAAAGACTTCTCCATCGGAACAGAGACCTGGGAGACACTTGCTGCCAACCGCTCATCCTGGCGCAGCGCAATCACCGTGGGAGCAGGGACAGCCGAGGAGGGACGGATTCGGTCAGCGGAGCAGAAACGTCAGATGCGTAAAGTCAGAGCCGCCTGCACCAGTAGCACTGCCCCTACCCACTTCTGCCCCACCTGTGGGAGGGCTTCCTTGCCCGGATTGGCCTCACCAGCCACCTCCGGTCTCATGGCGGCAGTTCCATCAGATGATGTCAGTTGGTCATCTTCGAACCGAAGGACGAACATTATATATATATATATATTTATATATATACATAAATACATGCTGTGGAGAAGAGAAGGATAATGGTGTGGGAATCTCTCGACTGGAAGGTTCTAAGAATCCAGGAACACATTCTGCGTGCCATGTCAACTTTGCTGCTTATATGTGTAGCCCAGCTTATGTTGTTGTCCACAGTTACTCCCAAGTCTCTGATGTTGTTAGACGCCATGAGAATTTCTCCAGAAGGAAGGCAGTATGGGAGTTTCAGAGCGTCCTCCCTTCCAAAGTGGATCAGATCGAATTTGTCTTCGTTTAGCAACATGTTCTTTTCCGCCCAGTAGGTCTGACTAAAGGTTTAACCGGTCATCCACGCCATTGATGACCTTCTGGAGCTTGGAATCATCAGCGAAGGTTCTGATGTTACTGTGTTTGATGGTGTCAGTAATATCATTTATGTAGATGATGAAGAGAAGTGGGCCCAACACAGTGCCTTGTGGGACACCACTGCTGACTTTGGCTGGGCTGGATTTGACTCCTTCGACTACAACATGTTGGGTTCTGTTAGACAGGAAGCCTTTGATCCACTGCAGCAGCTTTCCAGTGACACCAATATTGGACAGTTTTCTCAAAAGGATCTTATGATCAACCCTGTCAAAGGCCTTGCTGAAATCAAGGTAGATGACATCAGTGTTGGGACCATCTCCCAAGGCTCTCAAAATGTCATCAAAATGATGCAGTAGCTGCGTTGGTGGGGTCTCGGGAATTGGTGGGGTCTCGGGAATTGGTGGGGTCTCGGGAATTGGTGGGGTCTCCGTAATTGGTGGGGTCTCCGGAATTGGGTGGGCACAGGAAGGGGTCTCGTTTGTTACAGGGATGAGGGGCTCACATGGTCAGGGGTTTGGGTTAGTCTCTGGAAGTTGGGTCACAGATGGGGTCTCGGGTGGTCACAAAAGTGGTCTCGGGGGTTCAGGGTTACAGAAGGGGTTCGGGTTAGGGTTAGAGTTAGTCTCGGGAATTGGTGGGGTCTCGGGAATTGGTGGGTCTCCGGAATTGGTTGGGCACAGGAAGGGGTCTCGCTTGTCACAGGGATGAGGGGCTCACATGGTCAGGGGTTTGGGTTAGTTCTAGAAGTGGGGTCACAGATGGGGTCTCGGGTGGTCACAGAAGTGGGTCCTCGGGGGGTTCAGTGTTACAGAAGGTTCGGGTTAGGGGTTAGGGGTAGATTTATAGGGCTCAATTTCATTGAAACTCTTTCTTGCTTCAAATAATTTTGAAAATAATAAAATTTCTGCTTCATTTTTCAGACATCACGAGTGTTTTAAGGAATCCTTGTCGTTATGGTGCCATATGTCAGAATTTCCTAGTTCCTACCGTTGTGCGTGCAAACCAGAATTCGATTACATCGACCCCAGCGCGTACTGGTACTTATTTAATCGTCCCCGGTAGGAACCCTCGGCGGAATTTGAACTCAGAACGTAATAATAAGAATAATAATAATAATAATAATAATAATAATAAATAATAATAAAGACATTGTTACCTTGATAACCTTGTACCAATATGTCTTGTTGAGAACTAATATAACACACGCACACACATATAAACACACGCATGACATACATAAAGACATTCTTTCTTGTTTAATGTGTTTATATGTACATATACATAAGAATATGACCTCACTCGTGAATAGTGAATTGATTTCAATCTTTCTAAATTAGAATTCAATAAAGGAAGCCATATACGAATCAATGTATAATCTATATGACACTCGCACTTGTCGCCAGTATAAATATATAGACTGTTTTTTTATTATATATACATCGACACAATACACACACGTATGAGTATACATTCTGTTTCACTTTTTTGTTTCAGGAACATAAATTTTATTTCATTTTTTCTTTGTTTTTTTGAAATCCATTATGTAATTTTACTCGGATTTATAAAGATATGTCTTATAGTTTTCTTGTTTCTTAGCTATATTTTTTATATTTCTCTCTTCAAATAGTTTCTTTGTTATGTTTATAACAACACACATCTTTTCTATTATTGTTAATATTGTAAGTTGTTGCATTTATTTCTTATTGTTGCGTATTTCGCAGCTATTTTTTTAGGAGTTGATACAACTGAACTGAAATTGATGATGATCTATTGACGCTGTAAAACAAGTCTACCTGATGCTTTTAACGAATGGTTCAAAAATTGCGACCCAGAAACACGGACACACGCAACATTAAGTGCAGCTCTTGAAGAACCCTTAACCCCAACCCCTAACCTTAAACACTAACCCTAACCCTAAACCCTTAACCTTAAACCCTAACCCCAACCTTAACCCTAAACCTAACCCTAAACCCTAATTGTAATCTAATAACATGTAAGGGAAGTAACTCTGGAAAATTTTGTACCTATTTCCCTTTCTAGAGTTACTTCCCTTGAATATTATAACTTAATAATACGTAAAAGTAATTTTATTAGATGTAAGGGATGTAACTCTGGAAGATTTTTTTAATTATTTCCCTTTCTAGAGTTACTCCCCCTTGCATATTATTATTAGTTAAATATGCAAGGTAAGTAACTCTACGAAGGAAGATAACTTTAAAATCTTCCAGAGTTATTTCCCTTACATCTAATTAGATTACTATTAGCTATTGTTAAATTATCATATTCAAGGGGAGTAACTCAAGAAAGGGAGATAACTAAAAATCTTCAAAAGTTACCTCCCTTACATTTAGTTACATGACAACTATCATCATAATGTATTATGGAAGCTAATTAACTCTACAATACAATGTTCAGACGTAACGCATACACTTTTACTCTTTTCCTTGTTTAGTCATTTCACTGTGCCAATGCAGGAGCACAGCCTTTTCTAGAGCAAATCGACACTAAGACTTTTTATCTGCGTCAGTCTAGTATTAATTCTGTTGGTCTTCTTTTCCCCGAACGGATAAGTTAATGGAGTGTAAAAAACACCGGCATGGTTGTCCAGCGGTTTTGGGGACACCGAAACATACACACATATACTATATATAAATATCTATATGTATAATACATGTTCTCTCTCTCTATATATTGCAGAAGACAATACTGCTGTCTTTAGTGCCTCCCAACACAAAATTGCAGACATAACCTTCACTCCCACTGGCATCGTAGCAGCAATAAATGAGGTCAAATACTACTCTGCCGTAGGCCCTGATAGATTCCCCGTTAGTCTCCTGAAGGAATGTAAACACCAACTTGCTGTCCCACTGACCAACCTATGGAGGAATTCATTAGATGCAGGTTACGCGCACGCTCGCGCACACACCCACACAAACACACACACACACACAAAAACACACACACGCACACACACACACACATATATATACATTTCAAAATAGAAAATTGCCCATTAACAGGTAATTTTTACATGCTAGAAATAGCAGCCAAACTTTGCCACGATCCTTCATTTTCTAGCAAATTTTCAGTCCATGAAAAAAAAAACCTTTATCTTGTTAAATATCTTGTAAATATATACAACTACATTATATATACACACACACATACACATATAATATATATTACATACTTGTAATATATATATATATATTATATATATATATATATATAATATTATATACACTAGCAGTATCGCCCGGCGTTGCTCGGGTTGTAAGGGAAATAACTATATAAGCATTTTTAGAGAGTTATAGCCAAAAAATATAGCAAAGAAAAGCATTAAAAATTGAAAAAAATTAAGGTAATTTTTTTTTCAAATTTGACAATCGTAGATATTTTTTAGAGAGTTACTTCCCTTATATAATAACGAAAAATATGCATTAAAATGGAAAATATGATGGTAAATTTTTTTTAAATCGTAGACTCATCGTAGACGCGCGCTAATACCCAGAAGGGCTCGATATGAATCACGACTATAAATACACCCGCTTTTGGTTAAACTACACCGCAAAATGTGGGAGTAGTTACGAATCTAAATCGTAGGAGACAGACACACAACTTCACTCTTATATATAAAGATATAAGCCACGTAGTTATATACACATACTTTGTTATATACACATTCTTAAAAGAAAATGTTATTTTGAACACCACATTTACAAAAGAATAAATATTTTTTTGGTTTTTCTTAACTCTTTCGTTACTATATTTCTGACCAAAATACACCCCTTATGTGTTTCATTAATTTCTAACGTAATCATAATTTAGTCTGATTTCATTAAACAACTATAACTTTTTTATTTATGAATACATTAATCTGATTTTTGGAAGATAATTTAGTGAAATGTTCTCAACCAATTCTATACTTTAATTTTTTGTCACAAAGTGACTCTAATTGCTGGTAGATACAGGTAATTCAACAATATATAAAATTATTAAAATTTTGTTCAAACATCGCTATAGAAAATGGGTTATTAGCTAATATTCAATTGGGTATCAACAAATTTTACGATAGAATTTGTTATTCTGGGTAACTTTCTAATACCCATAATAATATTTATGGCAAAATAGGCCTTAATTTCATTTATCATTGGTTGTGGGAAATAACAAACTACTCGTTTCTTTCGCTTTGTTTAGGTTGAGATCAAATACCACATGCTTTTTTTTTTCAGTCATAGAGTTAGATTTATGAAGGTCTTCAGTAGAAAATCCTTCGAATTCTGACTCGCTGCTTGATATAATGAAATTCGTATCCATTTTTTGTCAGAATTACAAATTTTGAAAACACAATAGGAACAAAATTTCGGAAAAAAATCTCCCATAATTCACGGAATTAAATTAACACTTCGATTTTTGTACAAAACTGTAGTTGAACTGTTTACGAAGTATAATACGTGTTTTCACGAATGTTCTAAAGAGATTTACTCTGATATTCTCATTTAAATATGAATAGGTAATTCGGGCGGCTTGGTCACATTAACCAACATTTTTTCGGGCGGTTTGGGTGCAATTATATATACATATATCTATATATAATATATATAATAATAAAATATATACAGAGTAAAATAAAACCAATTTACTACCTTTTCTGTGGTTATTCGAATCGACCGGCCGTGTGTCTTTGCAAATGTGTTGGAATGATAGTGAGTTGTGATTTGGCGCCTTTTTTTACTAATAACAAACACACACGTGTTTGTATGTTTGTTTGAAACGTTTGTGTTTGCCACTCTCATATATGTATGTGTATGCGTGTGTGTGAGGAATGACACCACACACTCACGCACGCACACATGTACATCAATGCTTTATGAGCGTCATAGAGAGAAACAAATATACATCGCCATCGCCATAGCCATCGCCATCGCCATAGCCATCGCCATAGCATCGCCATCGCCATAGCCATCGCCATCGCCATAGCCATCGCCATCGCATTCTATTTTCTACCTGTCAACACACAGTGAATTAGTTTCAGTTTATTCATTGCACACGTGTGGTGTGCGTTTGCGTGTGCTGTAAACCAGACTAAGAAAAGCATTTGACACACACACCAGAATGTGATTTTTTCTGTAAATTTTGCTTAATTGGAGTTTAAATTTTAAAAACTGGACCTGGCATGACGCGATGCATTGTACTCTTAAAAATGCTAGGTAAATTGTAATTGAAGAAATGCTATATTGTAGATTTGTATAACTCCCAAAGGGAGGCAGATAAAATCTGCCTTTTATAATAAGAGATATACAAGATGAGAAAATGGAGAAATACATCTAAATCAAATATCAATTATCATATAATACTTTATTAAACCCTATATCAATTTGTATATATATATACATATATATATATTTATATATATATATATATATATATATATATATAGGGGGGCAAAGGAAAATGATTGCGTCTCTCATAGCCTCTCCTCTCCAGGTGTAATGATCGCTGCAGAACTTCTACCTGGCTGGCCCTTGTGGAAAGTTCTTGCTTATGGCCTCTCCTGCACTACTGTGTCCACAGCAGCACCTTCACGCGGTACCCCCTGTCCTCACTGAGCCTGCTGTGTGGCGCGACCGGGTGCTTGGCGGTATAACCGGGTGGGCAGACTGGGCTCGTTAGCCTTGGTTGACAGCCAGTCTAGGAGAAGGAAAACTCTGACTCCAAACCCTCGCTCCGCTGCCTTGCGGATGCTCTTGGAGAGGAAAGGCTATGGGAGTAAACCCAGACAGAAAATCCGGAGTGGAGCCCTGAAGGCGGTAGGGTGTCGAATCTCGACCCTTTTCCGGCAACTCCTGCAGCCAACCAGACTCCAACGTACTGCACTGCATTCCTTTGGATTATGTCTGGGGGCCCGAGAGGGAGATTCTGGTGTCTGGGCAGCCCAGTGTCTTCGTTCCTACCGCCCAGGCTTGCGCCATGGAGAAACTACTCCATCGATGGAACAAGCTGAGATGGCAGTTACGAGTTTTAAGCCAGGGTGAATTGGCGTAATCCCGGGCGCTACGGGTCTCTAACGGTGGGAGGATCATTGACGTCCCACTGGTCAGCTACCGCCCCCTTAAGCTGGGCAGCCCCCGGCTAATAATGGTGCTAAGCCACCACAGACTGCCCGCTTCAATGGGTGCTTGGAGCTAGGACAAAATCTGAAAAGCAGACTGAAAACCCTGCACCAGCAAACAAAGGAAAAACAAATACCCAGTCTCCAGTCTTGCGACTGGCCACCTGGAATGTCAGGAACCATGTTCCCTGGCATCATTGACGATCTACGACAGATAACGACAGTAGGAAGACAGCAGTCATCAACACCGAATTGAAAAGGCTGAACATCGACATAGCGGGCGCTGCAAGAGACCAGGCTCGCCGCAGACGGCATGCTACGGGAGAAGGACGACAAACTTCTACTGGCAGGGGAGACCGTCGAGGAGGCCCCCAGCATGGCGTGGGGTTTGCCGTGAGGAACAGCTTGCTCCCCATGGCGATCCCTCCTTTCAAGGCTAGAGCGCATCCTCCTCTTGGCCTTGCAACATCAACGGGGAAGGTAAACATAATTAGTGCTTATGCCCCAACACTCCACTCTCCTCAGAAAATAAAAGACCGGTCTATGAGGAGCTCGGCGCCACCACAACCAGAACCAGGGTCGAGCCCATCTTCCTTTGGTGCGACTTCAACGCAAGGGTGGGATTCGATCATGGGGCATGGCCAGACTGCCTTGGACGCTTTGGCGTGGGGAAGATGAATGAGAATGGCCAGACTGCTGTGGAGCTTTGCTCTTACCGGAAACTCTGCGTTACCAACACATTCTTCACGACTAAGCCACAACACCGGGTCTCATGGAGGCACCCAAGGTCCGGACACTGGCACCAACTGGACATGGTCATCACCCCGAGCCCACCTCGGCAGTGTGCTTCTCACACGCACTACCATGGTGCTGACTGTGATACAGACCACTCTCTGGTGTGCAGTAGGGTCCGATTGGCCCCAAAGAAAATCCGCCGTCCCGTAGGGAAAGCCGCCACGCATCAACACCCGCCAGGACAACCAACCCCTACCTCCGCTCGGAATTCACCAACCGCATGGAGGAGGCCCTTAAAGATCACGCAGCCACGTCCTCGAGGAGAGATGGCAGCTTATTCGCGACACCACGTTGCAGAATAGTCATGTCATCCCTAGGAAAGAGGGAGCGGAGAAATCAAGACTGGTTGAGGCTCACCTGCCTGAGATGGAGCCTGTCATTGCTGCCAAGAGGGAAGCACTGGTCAACTATAAGCGCGACCCATCAGAAAAGAATCTGGCTACTCTAAGAACAGCCAGAAGTGACGCCCAGAGGACGGCCCAGACGTTGCGCCCAACATCTACTGGCAGAACCTATGCCAGAACATCCAGTGCTGTGCTGACATGTGGTAACGTGAAAGGGATGTACGAGGGATGAAGAAAGCATTCAGGCCCACTGTCAGCAAGGTTGCTTTACTGAAGTCCAGGGATGGCGAGGTCATCAAGGACCAAGCGAAGCAGATAGAGAGGTGGGTCGAGGCATTACCAGAACCTCTACTCCACTGAGAATGTGGGTCACCAGGTCTGCCCTCGCCGGCCATTCTGCTCTGCCTGTCATGGAGGAGCTTGACCTGCCTCCAACAAGGAAGAACTGAGCAAAGCATTGACTCACTCGCTCGGGCAAGGCACCAGGGCAAGACGGCATCCCCGCAGAAGTCATCCAGTGCGGGAAGCCACCCTTCTAGGCCATCTCCACGGCTGCTCTGTCAGTGCTGGGAGGAGGGCTCTGTCCCTAAGGATATGCGTGACGCAAACATCATCACACTGTATAAAAACAAAGGGGACAGAAGCGACTGTAATAATTACAAGGGCATATCCCTGCTCAGCACTGTCGGTAAAGGCATTTGCCAGGGTGGTCCTGAAGAGGTTGCAAATGCTGCAGAGCGTGTGTACCCCGAGACTCAGTCTTGCTTTAGGGCAGAGAGTCTACAATCGACATGATCTTCTCACTCAGGCAGCTTCAAGAAAAAGAGTCGAGAACAGAGACAGCCCCTATACGTGGCCTTCATCGACTGGCTAGGCGTTCGACTCAGTCAGCAGGGAGAGGCTGTTTGGCGCTCCTGGGTAGGATATGTTGCCCTCCCAGACTGCTGAAACTCATCACCTCCTTTCACGACGGTATGCAGGGAACAGTGCAGTTTGACGGATTGCCCTCGGAGTCGTTCGCCATCCAGAGTGGAGGTGAAACAGGGTTGCGTTCTGGCGGCCGACGCTCTTCGGAATTTTCTTCTCCCTTGTCCTTCCTGTCCTATGCCCTTCAGAACGTCCCGACGACGGAGTGTTCCTCCACACCAGGCTGATGGTGGGTTGTTCAATCTTGCGCGCCTCAGAGCTAAGACCAAAGTCCGTCAGTGCTGATCAAGAGATCCTCTTTGCTGACGATGCCGCCCTAACATCACACAACCCCGGGTCTCCAGAGGCTGTTCAGCTCCTGGCGGATGCCTGCCAAGAGTTTCGGCCTTACCATCGGCCTGAAAAAGACAGAGATCATGGGCCGGGACGTCGGAGGGGTCCCCAGCATCAGTGTCGGCGACCACAGCTTGCAGGTGGTGAACGAGTTTCACTTACCTGGGATCGACGGTCTCCAGCAGCCTGTCCCTCGAGCCGGAGCTGAACAGACGGATTGGGAGGGCTGCGCTTGCCATGGCTAAGCTCTCCAGGAGAGTGTGGGAAAACAACATGCTCACAATAACCACCAAATCGCAGTTTACCGAGCCTGCGTGCTGGAGCACCCTACTCTACGGCAGCGAGAGCTGACAACATACACCCCGGCAGGAATGCGCCTCAGCGGCTTCACATGCGGTGTCTTCGACGGATCCTTGGCATCTCCTGGAAGGACCCAGTACCAAACGGAGTCATCCTGGAACAGACTAATATGCCAAGCATGCATGCCCTCCTCGTGCAGAGACGACTGCGCTGGCTCGGACACGTCTGCCGCATGCAGAACGGTCGCATGCCTAAGACATCGTACAGCGAACTCACCACGGGATCCCGACCCAAGGGACGTCCACAGCTACGATACAGGGATGTGTGCAAGCGCACCTGAGGACTGCACCATCTGTGTGGACACGTGGGAGGTAACAGCTGCTGACCGCTCTATGCTGGCGTCGGACAGTGAGAAAAGGCGTTTCCATGGCCTGAGGAAAGGGAGAGCACAGCCGTGGTCGGACACGCGGGACAGAGGAGGACAACTGCAGCAACACCCCACACGTAACCCATCGATGTCGTGTGCAGCAACTGTACCAGAGACTGCCACTCTAGAATTGGACTGTTTCAGTCACAGCAGACGCAGCACATCCAAAGTAGGCCCCACACTTGGCGCAACCCATTGTCTATCAATACAGACGGGGAGAAGAG